>NC_071573.1:85979102-86579102 GCF_024509145.1 Vidua macroura
ATTATCACCTTTAGTAACTTCAATGGGTAGACTTGCAGGGTTACATCAAAACAAATCAGAAAACTGTTTTCTGAATTAGCTCGAACCATCACCAATGCTACTTAAACAATTTTTGACAATGTTTTGTATAAAACAGCTTTTGTTCACTCCTTTTCTTCTACCATTTACTTGTCATGTTTAGTTAGAAATTCTTCTACTAACGTTTTGTAATCATTAAATCCCTTGCATGCTGCTTTCAAATTTGCTACAACTAGAACAAGTACCACCCCTTAAATATAGCATAAACATTCAGGGAAAAAAAGGCCCAACAACTAGGAACCAAAGTCATCAGGGGCTTTCCCTACCCTGCTGATAGCATGGCTGGTTGGTTTTCTAAAAGGTTATTGTTCCTTCCTCTCTTACCTGAGAAGGGCAAAGTGACTGGCCATGAAAATTCATCATTCTAGCTAAACTCCACCAGCTTTTACACATTTCTGTCAAAAGGCAGGTAACATCTGCTAGAGATTCTAGTCACAGACTCAAATTCAGCTCTAACATTAGTAGCATTAGCTGGCACTCAAACCAATTTCAGAGACACACAATACACCTTTCACAGGTTGTCTCTTCAGGACATACAAAATAAAATTAAGAGCATATAAAACCCTATGAATCAGAGCTTCTGCCCCAGCAACAAGGGCCTTCATTAGAAAAAGAAGCCCAGCATGAAAGAATGGCCACAAATGTGGAGAACTAGGTCCTGACTTCCACGTTCAGATCTAGTATTGACCTCATTCATTACAAGGTTTTTTCCTCTAAGCTGTTTTACATGTAAAGCATTAAAAGATGTTTTCTACTATCCATGGTTTCTTGTTTCAGTACTTCAAATATCCTCAGTACCTTGGCATGTTTTAATCTGGATTTTTTCACCACAGTGAGGGACTGAAGGTCAGAGGTGCCTAAAACATCAGCTCTAGAATTATCTGATAGCTGGTATAATCCCAAAATTTACCCAGAATCTCTTTTAAAAGCATATATATGCCTTTATAGAAAGCTAGATCGGCCACATATAAATAGACAGGCAAGCAATTATAATTAACTTTAAAAGCACTACATATGCAACTATCACTACCTCTACCACTAAAACTCAGGAGCATTAATTACATTATTTAGACTGATTTTTTTACATGGAAATACACAATCATTATATAGAAAAATCCTCAAGAAATAACGGAATTGACAGCCTGGGGAGAAAGTACTGCTTCTTCTACAGAAGCACAAATACTACAACATTTTCCTTGTAAATTTCAATAGAAAGAAGACAGAAAATGTGCTGCAGGCCATTCTAATATGAAAATTGAAAGGGAAATCTTTCTTACTAACTTTAGAAAAAAATCATCTAAAGCATAAGGAGAATTCAGTTTATTTTATAGCTAGAAAGCACAATAAAGCATTATCTCTCAACATCCTTTATGCAACAGGTAATCAGTGATCTGTGGCATTGTTAGTTACAGGGATTAATTCATTAGGTCACAGCACGTGAACAAGGTTGTGATTATAGTAAGCAGACTTGCATCTGGAAAACAAGTCAGTTTGTTATTTCAAAATGTCAGAGGTCAAGTGTAAAGCTTCTTGTAAAATTAACTGTTGAATGCTACAGATTTCTTCTTAATTTGGGTGTGTACAGTTTTGTGATTTATTTCACAAACAAGATTCAGCAAACCATATGCACACATATCTATATATATCTGTATAATTCTATAGTATTAGAGCTAACAAATGTATAACTTTTCACTAGAAATCTAAATACAGCAAAATTTGTATATTTTCCTTTCTTTCTGATGTAAGACTTGCAATTCAGAAATGTGGACATGTTTCATTTATCTTTAGTAAAACCTATTGGTAAGTGAAACTTTGTATCTTGTTTCCAACAAAATTGCTTGCACAATATAAAGTTCAAAATTCTTCACAACAAAAATGTTCCCAACTTCAAAACCTCTACAGAAAATCCATTAAAAAAAAAAAAAAAAAAAAAAAAAAAAAAAAAAGCACTGAAACCATCTAATAAAAAATAGAATTGATGTAATTTCAATTTACTTTAGCATTTTCAACTTTTGTTCCACTTATAAGTTGAGCTCTGTGAGATTTGATTCTGTTCCTTATTTCTCTGTCTGTTCTTTCCAAGAACAATGCTGTCACCAATTTCCTGCTTGAAGTAAACACAATTTGCTCACCTGACTTCTTCCTGACCCAAAACTATGGCAAACTTATTTCCTCCCTTTCAGATTTTTTTTCTTGTATACTCTTTGTTGTATTACTCTTGTTACCACAAAGGTTCCATGCATTGTTCTTCGAGGAAGACGGTTTGTACAACAGACTTCTACAAATATCAGCAATACCACATTACTAAATACCAACTGCTTTTGCTATCAATGAAAGCATAAATATTTAATGATGTTCCTATTTCAACAGTAACTTCTTTTTCTACTTACAATACTTAATGACATGTATCCAACAAATGAATATGTTCAAAAGGTGCTTAGCAAAATGCTAGAGAAGGCAAAAATCAGCAGATGTGTAGCAAACATAAAATCACGTGTCTTGCCAAGGAGAAAACACATGGTGCATTAACACTAACAGAATGTAAGGACATACTTTACTGCTTTGCCTAGCTGTGGCAGAAAAACATAGAACTAGTGTTTTTTTTAAGAAGCATAGTACGATTGTAATAAGCTCACAGGGACCAAAAATGTGACTTGAATGGATTTAACCAATCTCTCATTCCTGTTTTAAAGCAGCAGGATTGTGACTTATAGAACCATAGAATAGAATCATCAAAGTTGGAAGAGACCTTTAAAGATCATCAAGTCCAAATGTCAACCAGCACTACCACTGTAACCACTGAACTGTACCACCAGGATATAGGAACTTAAAAAGTTTTGAAGATTGCAAGATAAACAAACTTTTCATTAATTTAAAAAAATCACATTTTCCATGCTTGTTCATTAGGAGGAATATTGAATGCAAAATTAAATAATTATTAATTCAAGAAACTCTGAGTTATGTTCATAGTTAACCAAAAGAAATTCATGTGCTGGTACTTGACACAGTAGTACTTATTTAGGCTACAGGTTCTCTGAGCAGCAGCCTGTCAGAGGTAACTGACATACAACAACAGGCTGTCAAAACAAATATCCATCAGGGACAATGGCTGGTCAACACATAGGTGCTACTCATCTTTCCTGTTATGAAAACAAAGCACTAGTGAGACTGTATTTTTCCATACAGAGAAAAAGGAGAAGGGGAAAACCCACACAATAAAACTGCAACTCTTCCACCATGGTTAACAAGATTCTGCCAAGGCTGTCCTATAGTGTGTAGGGGATTGGGAGATGAAAAAGAACAAAAAAGACTTCAAGACAGAAAACACAAAGTACAAGATGAAACAGTTACCAAGCAAGGATGAGAAACATTAGTCTTTATCACAAAAACAACTTGAAACACTGAAACAAGGTCAACAGTGACAAGAATTCACAACCCTTGATTGTTGATTCTCACACCGAGGTCCATCTTTGGTACTGATTAAACTTACAAATTTATTCGGGACAGCAACCAGGCCAAGAGAGAGACACAGGCATCAGTACTCTCTGCATTACATTAATAAACATTTGGGTACCTGCCTCCTAGGTTGGTAAAGGCAACCAGGTTCTCTTCAAGGAAAAAAACAGTACAAGAGTCAGAGCTCATAAAGGGCTCCCATACCTTTACCTTCAATAGATCAAAACCTTGCCACTCAAAGTAATCTGCCTCATTCCTTTGCCAGGATTTGCTTTCCCATGCACCTCCCCAGGCTGACAGATGACTGTGGCATTCATATCCCATTCTAATCACTTCCAGCATGAGAAGCTTGCACCAAAACACCAGACTGTAACCTGCTGAGAATGAGATACTGATAGAAACATCCTGTCAAAGAGTGCTTATCATATCTCAAAACCACAACCAAGTCCACTAGAACTTGTCAGTGTCTTTCCCAGCAGATAACTGACTAGCAAAGTCAACAAGGAATGTCGGAGTGAGCAATGGATCTCAGTTTTCACATCTCTCCCTGCTTGGGAACTGAATTCACTAATTCTATATTTGTGAGAAAAAAGCACCAGAGACAGTCCTGGAACTGAGCTTTGAAACCCACGTGCTGCCAAGGGAAATGTTAAAACCACAATACTGCAGTGTCAGGTAACAGTGTCACATCCATCACTGGGGCTTCAGAAGAGATGCAAGGGCTTGGCTCTTCTGAAATCTGAACAGAGCCCAATGTGTTATTTTTGAGGTTTTACTTAACTCAAAACAAAAGTAAATTCTATCGCAATGGAATCAAATTGAATCAACAACTGTTTTGGTTTGTCTGGCATGTTTTCAAAATCACAGTTTTGAAGACAGGTTTTGGTTGCTGTGTGCACTTTACCATTACTGATTACTATTCATGCCAAACCTTATACAAGCCAGTCACATTGACCATAATCTGAATTGAAGGTAACAAATCATTTTTATTAATAAAGGGCTAATTAAGTTCAAAACCAGTATTTTCAAATATCAGTCAACTCTCACCAGTAGGGTAGGATTGTATTTCACACAAGGGATATTTAAACCACTCCAAAGAATGAGTTCAAATTCATATTCTCTGACTTTTGTCAATTGCCAAATGAAAGCTTAGAGAATTTACTTATGCCACTTACAGGGGGGAAAATGAATGGTGGGAAAAAGAAAACAATTGGTCCACCCAAGGAAAATGCAGACTAAGATTTATATCTGTGCTCGGACATACCAAATGCAGGTAGTCAGACTGTGACTACTGGTACAGTCATATGGGAGAAACAGAACAAGATTACAACTCTGTGCTTCATTCATTTAAAGTACGTGCAAAGATACAGCCAGAGTCCAGATTATTGTCCACTTCTGACAAAACAGCTTTAAAGGGCAATGAACTGTTGAACAGAATAATAAAAATTATGCTGGAGTACCTAATTTATTCCCCCACAAATCCAGAATTCTTTCATTGTAAAAAAGCCATAATGTTCCAGCAAACCAGAGATTTATTGAACCGGGTTTCGGCTGTGCTATTTATCCCTCAGCAAGGGCAAGCAATTTTATCTTCACAATCAAAATGCTAAGTTGGAGTTATTTAATGGATGAAAATGTAATGCCTTCCCTTCCAGAGTAATACAGATTCCGCAGCATTTGCTACTTGCTATCAGTCAAGCAAACCAAAAGGTGGTGCGTGTGGATTTTACCTCAGGCTTTGCCTATTTATAAGACATTAAGCAAGTTGAAAGAACCACTTAAAAAAAAAAAAAAAAAAAAAAAAAAGTAAAACCCAGTAAAACAAAATCGAAATTTATGTCCACTCTACTTGATAAAATGTAAGATCTCAAACATTAGCTTATTTACGTTTCAGTCAGCAAAATTCTCTGCAACCAGGAGAAAGAGGAAGTGGGCTTAAACACATCAGCACAAATATCTCTTTGGTTATAGTATCAACATGATTGTAAATCCCCCAATTACAGTTTTTAAAAATCTGTTACGCCATGCAACTTCTCTTCCAAGCAGCATGTTTGCAACGCATAATTACCAAATAAAGCTTTCAAACTAGTTCTATTCGAATTTTTGCTTAAAATACAAGAAACGAACATTATTTCCACCAGAGCGCTTACTGATCATGCAAATCCTGCCGAGCGCGCCCCGAGGTTAACCGAGCCCTGACGAGATCCTAGGGACGGTAACGGGGGTGACGAGCATCTGCTGAAGGCACGGCACCGCCGCCCCCAGCGCCCTGCCCCGCTCTGCCGGCGTTCCGAGGAGAACGGGCTGTTCCCGCTCGGACCGGGAGGGCGGGAGCCGCCAGTGCCGCCCTCCGCGCACCAGGAAATAGCTGCGAGTTATTCCTAACGCTCCGGCCAGCAACTTTCCACACTGCACGCAGAATCCGACATTTAAAATAAATAAATAAATAATTGACGCCCCCTCAACTCTGTTTCAAACCCTGCGAGGGTCCCGTATTTCCCAGGAAAAGGAAGGAGGGGAAAAGCACCATCGCCTCCAGCAGCTCCTAATACCACGGCCGGCCCTCGGACACTTCGCGGCGGGGACGAGCGAGACATTATTTCTGACCTATTTTCGGCGCCGCCTCGGAGCGATAAACAATCAACAGCGGCGGCGAAACGCTGCCCGGGCAGAAACTTCTCCGGCCACGAGCCGCTCCCGGGGACCACGAGCCGCCCCGCGACCGGGGGCTCGGAAAGAATCCCCTGCCCCGCGGCGGAGGCGGCCGAGCCCCCGCCCCACCTCGCCGCCCACCCGGTCGGGCTGCCGAAAGGCTCCCCGAGTTTTCCTGCGGGGAGCGGGGCTCAGACCGACACAAACAAGTCCCCCGCCCGCCGTGCCCACGGCCCCGGAGACAGGCCGGCCACGGAGGGGTGCCCGCCTGCCCCAGCCTTCCGGGAGGGGACGGACACGGTCCTGCCGCTCTGCCCGAGCACCCTGCACCCCCTCGCCGCTCCCCGGCACCGACCTGGGACACAAAGGAGCGGCCGCCGCTGCCCGCCGATCGCCCGTGCTCCCCGCGGAGTCCAGGCCGCGGCAGCACCGGGATGGCGTAGCGCAGGCATCCGACGCCAGCGCTTGCTGCTCCCGCCACGGCCCGTGCCGCCGGCGCCCGCTCTGCGCTGGGCGGGGAGGGAGGGGGGGGCGCTGGGAGCCGGCCGAGCGCCGCTTCCTGCTGCCCAGCGCCGAGGGGCGGCGGGCGCCGGAGCCGCCGGCGGGGGGGGCTGCGCCGGCGGCTAAGCAGAGGCCGGTGGTAGCGGCCGCATCCTCGGCTCCTGCGCCGGGCTTTCCACGCCGCCTGGCTCCGGCGCCGAGGAGTCTCCCGTGCGGCTCCCGCGGCGGCCGCTGCTGGCAGCGGGAGCCCCGCTGTGCCCGCGACGCGCCCGGCTCGCGCTCGCGCTCCCCCTGCCGCCGGGCCGCGGCTCCGGCCCCTCCCGCGGCTCCGCGGGACCGGCTCGGGGCGGCCCCGAAGGGCCGGGAGACCCCCGGGGCGGCACGGACGCGACCCACCCAGGGCTTAGCCCTCGCTGCTTTCCCCCCGCGGCCCGCTTCCCAGAGACCCCTTCGTGGCCCACGCTGTGAGGCGGGGGAGGCCTGCCTTCTGCCGCGGCCGCCAGCGCTGCCTTCCCGGTGCCCGCTGCCTTCCCGGTGCCCGCTGCCCCGGCTTGGGCACGGAGCAGAGGGCAGCCCGCGGGGAAAAGGCTCCTGGGGCTGGTGGGTGGCAACGGCGGGCGGGCAGGGCTGTGAGGCACCTGCCAGCGGGTGCAGGACTGGAGCTAATGAGCCTTTATTGAGAAAAAGTTCTCGTTTCTGTAGTAAGACTTTTTATCAGTCCGTGATACCAAAATAGAAGTAAATCGGCTGTAAACGACACTAACAAAACTGACTCTTCAACACTGAGGAGGAGGGATGCTGGGTACGACTGTCTCATTAACAAGTGTGACATGTAGCTTGAAAATGAGTTTGTTCAGAGAACTATTGCAAACAGAATGATTGTTTGTCTGAAGAAAAATCCTATTCTTCTTCCCCTTATATCTACCTGCCTTTATCTGAAAAAAAAATCTTGGATGTAAATAAAATTTGTATAAAAATAGTTTTTCAGACTCCCAGTGTGTGCTTCTTTCTCAATGCCTAACCCTGTAGCTGTTTTGCAGAGAGAGGAACTGGAATGCTGGTAATTTGCTTTTAATTAAAGGGGTCTTTCAGTCCAGTCAGGTGGCAGCAATGTTAAATTTTATGTTAGTGTTTGCATAGAATTCTTTCAATAATTTTGTCACCAATTGATTTGGCATCCAGACATGCAAACAGTAAATTGACTGAAGGCAGGGAGCCAGATTGATGCTGGGTTGGGGTAAATGACAGAGGGATGAGAAGCTGATTGCCATGAAGTACCAAAACCAGCTTTGTGAGAAATCCTTGTGAGTTCTCAGCACCTTTTGTTTCTGTTAAATCTGATTGAGATTGTACTGCTGGCAGAAATTTACTGCAGGTTGAACCCATGGCTATTTGGAAATTTAATTTTTGTGAAGGAGATTTCAGTTCATGGGAGATTAATGATTTAAATGAAACTTGCGTCTGTTTTATCAGGAGCGTGTGAATGTCTCAAGGCTTTTTAAAAAGGCAGTTTTGAAATTATTAGTGGCTCTGCTATTTTTTTGGTTTTGTCCTTGGTTATTTTGGTTTTAGTAACTGCTTTGTGGTCCCACAGAGTCAGTTCCAACAACCAAAAAAATACTGGAGTAGTTGTGCATGGCTGACACAAGGTCTCACCAGGCCTAAACATGCCTCCGACCTGCCTCAGAAATTCAGCAGCTTTGTACTAAAAGATGCTCAGCACCAGATAATGCCCATGGATCTCAAAAGCCAGATTTTATTGAAGATGTTCTGATTGCTGAATAGTCCAGAAGCCAGCCTGGCAGTTTGGATGGGCTTTTATATATCTGCACAGATAAATTCTTGTCTGGCTTGTAATTTTTTTTGTTATTTTATCTCTCCTTAACCTTGGCTGGACTTCTGCTATTAGGAGAATATGTCTTGCAGGCTTCTTCCCTGTTAGATGCAGGAAGCATTTCTTGGTAACTGTATTGTCCGCTGATAGGAGCCAAAAACTGGCAGCTTGTTCCTATAAATGGCAGAACTGCCATTAGAGAAATCTCATTTCATCCCTCACAAAAATCCACTTGTAAAGATATATCATCAATCAGCCCAGCTGCCACTGGGCTGGACAAAACCTTGTCCTGCTTTTGCATGTGGTAGTGAGTACCAGGGATGGGGTCCACCGACATCCCACACATAGCCCATGTGCTTTCTGCTGCCTCCCTGTTTGTCCATGTAAAGAGGGATGATCTGACAGCCCTTCTGAATGAAGACAACTTTAGGGAACAGCAGCTCCCTCAGTCCAAAGCTGTCTTTGTTTTCAGGAGATTTTTAAAGTTTGGGTGCTGCACGTAAGAGCTGCCACAAAAAGCTAGTCAAGCCTGGATGCGCTGATAAGCGTTGCTTATTAGAGATACCTATAATGAACTTATGGATTATTCTCACTAATAACTAACAAAGGGAAGCCTGGAAGTAATTGATTGCTTAGGTATGATGTAGGAGACTCTAGAAACCACTTCTGCAATTTGAGTTCTGATGAAGCTGCCTTTTCCATGTTAAATGAATTTAAATCCTTAGTTCATATGGCTGGACTGAGCATTTTTTCTAGTCCAGGATTTTCTTAAAAAATAGGTTATTGATGTATGATTATGTTTGTCAGGTTCAATACAGCACTAATACTGGTCTGTATCCTCTAGCTAGCATCAAATTCATGCAGACTCAGAAACAAAAGCTGTGGAGCCACCAGCAGCTGAACCGAGAAGCAGGACTGGGAACCCGGATGTAAAGCCACATGAAATCAACTGCCCAGCTTCCAGTTTCAGAGCCAGCCTCTCCAGTGATAACTTGGGGCTCTTTCTGCACTGCTCCTGTGTGTAGTATAGACAGGCACACTGTGGAAATACTGTAGTAAAGGGCTAGTGAAGCTGAGTGGAACCACCAGTCTGGGAATATTCTGTGAGGTTCAGTCCAGATTCCTGGGGAAAAAAACCCCACAATAGATACTCTGGCAAGGAAGCTTGGTAACTGTGCATAAGTGTGTGTTGGGACGCCATTCAAGAAGAGTGTGGAGTAAATAAACTGTTTTTCTGAGAAGTTTACATAGGTAGACAAAGAGAAAGCTGGAATCTCAGAAAAATTGCCAGAGAAGAAAACACAGGGTGTAGAGTAGGACGGTAAAGATTGCCAGATTTGGAGTTAACATTGTATCACAGGGATGGTTCATGTGTAACTGTGTCTAGGATGTAAAACGGGGTAAGTAAAGGTGGCGGAATGAGTCCTGTCAGAGAAGTAGCTGTTGATTGTGCTTGTTAGCTGTCAAAATATGGAAAAATGCTGAATGAACATTCAGCTGATTGCTCAATAAAAACACAATTCTAGACAACTGCCAGATTTGGCTATGTGCCCTAAATAAATATCCAGATATAGGATACACAGCACTAAGCACGTTCATTTTCGGATAACAGATTTGTGTGAAACATCCTCTGCAATGGCTTTAATCATAAGAAAACATAGAAACTAATTATGTTTTGAGAATATTTTGATAACTGTGTGTTGAAAACAGTGAATGAAAATATGCTTCTGTGAACTGTAAGGGATTGCAAAGTTCTAATTAGAATATATAATTACAAAATCATAATTAAGCCAGTATGTTACTAAAATAGAAAGCATTTCACTTAATTTTTTTTTTTGCTTTAAATAATTTGGTCAAAACAATCTAAAGTACCTTTTAAACTGTATTACATAATAAAAAAATGCAATACTTACAGGATTCACAGAAGATTGGTTAAAAGCTACTTTTCCTCATATGACAAATAGTGATAATTTTTTGGTTGTTTGGGAATTACAAAGCAAATGGAGGAAAATTAACAAATTGTGTATGGAGAATAAATGAGAGATATAAAAATACTGCAATAGAAAGGTCAGCTTCCTCTTGTCAGGAGAGGCTCTCTAAAGGCTGCTCAAGACTGGGAACTCAGTGCTGTAGCTGCCTTCAGCTTGCATGGTATTAGGTGGTTGCAAAAATAAGGAACTGGCTTTTTTAACACACAGCATGCTAACAATGATACAGGGAAACCTTCATACCATTGCTGTTGTCAGTGGTTTCAGACACAGCCACAGGAGTTTCGGATTAGATGCCCTGACTTTAAATAAGGGACCCCTAAAGTGGCTAGAGATAGAATTTAATGAATGGACACAATTTAGGTGTTGGAACTGTGCAAGTAAAGATGGGAACAGAATTAATGCAAGATCAATTGATCAGTTGAGAAGTTGTAGTTGTAGAGGTGATGATCCAAAGGTGGAAGCACATTCAAAAGGAAAAAGGGAAGCAGAGAACCCACTAGAAGGCTGCAATGCAGGCTTGCAGAAAAAAAAAAAAAAACAGGATTTAAAATACAGCATGTTAATTACCCTTCTAAAAAAAAAAAAAAAAAAAAAAAAAAGAAACAAGGATATGGAAGAAATGTAGTCCATAGGATGCTGGAACAAAGCACCAATAGTCAGTTAGAAATGCTGAGAAAGACAGATTCTGCAGAGAAAGCTGCATTTGGTTTTGGCTTTCTTTACACAAGAAAGAACTGCAAGTGTCAAGGGCACAGCATATGTGCTTTCATTTGATATTAGCGTTCATCAAATGAAAGGCAGAAGGGAAGGAGAATGAGGGAAGGAAATGTAAGAAAATAATTCTGAGTCTCTTGTCTGGGATTTAAGAAAGTAATCTACTTAAAGATTTGTTTAAAAACTCTAATGCCAAGAGACATTACAGGAAATAAATTTGCATTAACTGTCATTGCTCTTTAGCAAGTTCTCATGTATCAAACCTAAATATTTCAATGCAGGAATACTTAATAATCATGTCAACATCTAACAATTTCTCACCCTTTTTGGGAAGGCATCAATAGAAACTAATTCCACTTTCCTCAGTGCAGCAGCAGTACTCTTGGAGCATGTTCTCCTAGGCAGTGATGAAATCAGAAGTGCCCTGTTTGCAGGGTATTGGGTGGACTCTACTGTAGAGTCTCTAAAAACAGTTTTCTCCAAGTTGTTTCCTTGCCCTGTCATGGGAGGGCTGGGACCTTGTGTCTCTGGCCACAGCTGCACCCACATTGAAATTTCACCCTCCTCTCAGTGATGCCCAGGGCTTGCTCCTGCTAACACCCAGCAGTGGTCAGGTCACATGCCAAGTGATTTCTGCCTTGGGGCCTTCTGCCCTGGCTCTTGGAAGGATATTCCATAGCCCAGCAGATCAGACCTTAATGCTAAGTATTTTCTTATACTGAAATCACATTTTGCTTTATCCTAGGTTGCACTTAACATTAACAGTTCTCTTATGTTGTGCATTGAGAACCATAAACCATAGAATCACAGAATTGTCAAGGTTGGAAAAAGCCTCTAAAATCATCAAGTCCAACTGTTAACCCAAGACTGCCATGTTCACTACTAAACCATGTCCCCAAGTGCCTGCCACATCTATACATCTTTTGAACATTTCCAGGGATGGTGGTTCCACCATCTTTTGGAGTATTTTATCTCTTGTGTTATTTGGCTGAATTTTTCTGAGGTCAGGGGCAGTTTATTTTATCTGGTTTCTCTGGAGCTATGCTTTCTTTCTACTGATTTTTTTTTTTTTTTTGCCCAATTTGGATATAATTTCTAAGAGTAATTAATGTATTTTTTGATTTTGCTTCTGAAATACAAATGAAAATTGTTGAGACTAAGCCTAAAAATAATAGTTAAAATATTCCACTAGATGCTTTTCCCCCACTCTCTGTGTTGCTATTTATCATTGTCTTTTATGTAAAGTGTCTTTCCCAATCTTCTGTTTGATTATGCAGTATAAGATTTACCATTCTTTTTAAAATGAGAGTATATCCTTTTGAGAGCTGGGAAGCACAGCAATACAATAAATCCATATGGATTTATTCTACAGCATGTGACTGATGGTTCAAATGAGCACTCAGCTCTCATAATAAGCTTGAAAAGAGGAGAGAGAGAGACAGAGAAGTGTGGTGTGACAAGATGGAAAGAAAGAGAAGAAAAACCTTATGAGATTCAACCCTATTTTGATCACTCCTTTGCTCTTTTGTATTTGCCAAGGACATAAAAAGTCATGTATGCCCTGAGGCCAGAGCTTAAAGAGCATGAGTCCTGTACTGGTTTATTATAGACTGGCACAAGAGATCCCCACCATTGTGATTGCAATCACGTTAAAATATCCCAAAAATACCACCGCCCAAAAATCAAACAAAAACCAAGAAGAATAGAGAAAAAAAAAAGAAAAAAAAAAAAAAAAACTTTGTTGAGATTTGAAGGTGAATTAAAACATAAGTCTCATTTATTTACTTGATTTCCTGAAAATACACATCTGTTAGTGGAAATGTTTTAAAAGCTTTGCGTACATCTTTGGTGTCAGTCAACAATGAAGTTTCTAAAACATGGGAGTACAAAAATATGTAATGTACATAATTTCAAATTATATTTTTGGTTTTGAATATGTTAGTAGGAGGTTTTAATACAAACAACTGTGTTATTTTCTATTTAAACTGTTGTATTTTATATTTAGTTAGAATATGAAAATCACTAAGATATCCTGATGGTCTTTCATTGATTCTTTCATTGATTCTTTCCAAAGCTGCTGTTAAGTTTACAACCTCAAATGTTAAAAAAAATGCTTTTTTGCAAAATTTAAATCATATTGCACAATTTCAGTACTGTCAGATCATTTGTTTAAATCTACCATGGCTGTACCTATATTTTGGATTTAAAATGCTGTCTTGAAAGAGAAACAATTGCTTAGATAGGAACTTATGAAATGCTGAGATTTTAAGATCCTGATGATAATAATAATTTGAAAGGTACGAAAATGGAAATACACAAGTGAAATGCCATCCTGAAACAGCAAAGTCCAAAGAGACATCTTGTTTTTCTAATATCAGACAAGCATTTAAACAGACTCAGTGGACATAAAGGGCTTTTGCAATAAAATACTGGTTTTTTTCTGAATTAATATATGAGAAATAATATTCTGAAGATTTCTGGCCATAGCATAGCATTAAATGTCATTCGAAGGTGAAAAAGAAAGTTGCATCTAAAGGCAAACACTTTCATTATTACTACAGTCAGTCTGCTTCCAAATTTCACTAACCACTGAAGCCATCTCATCTCCACTGAATCTGAAAGTGTTTTAGGCTTTGATTGCCCTGGAGAAAAGTGAGATGATGTGTCTAGGGTAGGCTACTTTGTATCTCCAACAGAAGAACATTTTTTGTTTTTCTCTTCAGCTACCTCACATAGGAGCTGGTTCAGGTATCTGCTGAAGTGGAAAGATGTAATACTCTTTTTATAAAGAAAGATGAGCAAAAGCATCACAAATTCTACTCACAACCAAAAGTCATACAAATACTGTCACTTACAAAAAAAAATGTGGTTTTCAGTTTATTGTTCAATTTTATGCTACTGTATTACTTCAGCCACTTCTGGCACAAAATAAATTTTGCAACTCACTAATAAAATGAAAGAAAGGTCCTCGTCATCTACCATGTCTGCTATAAATTTTTTTTCCTTATTATTTTATTATAAGTCTCACATTGTCTGGGATTTGAAATGCTGCATTGCTGCTCTTAGACTTATAAAAGTCTGGAAAACATGAGACCAAGAAGCTGAGACAGCTACAAAGCAAGTGAAACTTATTCATTAATTCAGGTTTTTTTGACTGCCAGATCTTTTGGATTATTGGAGCGTTGCTATGGGAAAAAACAGTATATTTTTTTCAGGTAAACAAACGAGTTCCAGTCAAGATAATGGCTTTTCCTAATGTCTGGTCAAGACAATAAGAGTAATTGGTTTTCTGTCTGTTTGTGGTTGCCTGTTCATTGGGTCTAATCTTTATATTTTCATCATAGCAAGTGGAGCTGAAATGGGCAATAACTTGGCTCTCCCCATCCCACTCCCTATCCAGAGCAACAGAAGCAGAAGCAAGTGTCTGTCTTTACTGCTGGTGCAAATCCAAAGCAAGCTTCCTTTAACATCTCAGAGAGCAGGCTGCATTAACAGAGCTTTTCCTGAATGCCTACAAAGATACTTTACCATTGTGTACACAAAACCAAACACTGATGGAGCTTATCCTGTCACTGCTAAATCAAATTAAGTGTTGTTAAAGTCAGATCAAAATGGTGTTTTACACAAGTTGTTGCACATCCATCCTGTGCACTGGTCTAGGAGCCAAGACAAATAACATGCAACTACTTAGCTGGAAAATGACCCTGAGATACAACTTTGGACAACAGCAAGAAAGAAAATGTTTTAATTCTTCAAAGTGCAACACTGAATTGTCCAGTATTCAGTCTACACACTGAGGGGATTATCATGGTATTGAGATAGCCAGATATGAGTGCAAGAATTGGGTAAAGAGGATGCAAAGTATGAGAGAATCAATAGGTACAGCAGTACTACTTGCTGCTGTGTGGTGCAGAGAGCTGTGAGCTAGTATTGATGGGACTAATGTGCTGCGCTCTGAGTCAACATGAATGTGTCACCCTCAGGACTGCTGCCAATAAATCTGCCTTTAGAAACCCCATAGAGCTTCAGCATCCTGGCTCGGGCCACAGGCTCTGCTGCACTGTGAGCTACGAGCCTCAGGTAACAATGGGCACATGTTCAAAATTGGCATGTGTGCAAGGGTGCATCACAACCTCCCCTTTCACGCAACCCCTCCATACTGGCTGGTCAGAACATTCTTAGTTCAAATTACCTTTCCTCATTTTGGACAAGGGAGGATGAAAGTGAGTTTGAGAGAGAAGAGGAAAATGATCATTAGCTTGGGGTATGATTGGTTTGCCTATATTACTTTTGCACAAAGAATGTGAAATTTACGGGTGGGTTTTGTCGTACAATCTCTTGCTTCTGCAGCCGTGCTCAAAGGATGTTTTTCCCATGCTACAGGGCAGTTCTGCTCAGCCTTTATTCCTTGCTCATGCTATTATTCTGCTTGCAGTGATGGGAAAGCCCTTCAGCCTAGCAGGAGACAGTGGTTGAATTCAATATTTTACAAGAGACAGGAATATTTTGCTTGCACAGGTGGATGGCTTCCTTTCTTCAAGAAGCTCTTTTCTCCATGCTTATGTCTGAACATCACGGTATTTATGAAGTTTTAGCCTATTGAAAAGGACTTAAAACACTGCTCTTCTTGCTGGGACCCTGTCCTTACATTCATATATATTTTTGAAAGATAATGTACAGATAATTAATAATAAACTTTCCAGTTTATTTCCTGTGGAAAACAATTCTATTTCAGACTTTTATTATATGCAGAAGTTGACTGTCTCAGAGATTCAGCTAGCATAATGGATTCCTTTTTTAGATAAAAGTCATTACTTCTCAGTTATGACTGTGTACTGCAAGCAACGAATTACATTATACTTTACAAAACCCTATTTTCTCCTATCAGGTTCATGTGCAACAGGATTTATTCCTTCAATGCTAGTGATATTCTTCTAAGAATAAGGTCAAAATATTGTAAAATCAGGATGTGACAAAGTTATATGCAACATTTTCATTTTTCACCACAGTCAGACAGCTATTTCACTCACATTGGATGCCTGAAAAAAATGCTGATTTAAATACAAGGCAAGTGCACCAGTGAACTTTAGGATCATTGAATGTGTTTCAACATGTTACTGATAAGATGGGGAATTAAAATACATACAGGTGTTCCTTATCATCTTTGCTGAGACAGACAATGCACCTTTGACAGCTTTAAGTATCTGGTGGTTGCAAAGCTGTTTCGTTGTTCACAAAGATATTATGAAGGGGAAATCATGCCCAGTATCCAAAGAAGAAAGCAAACAGACCCAGTTTGTTGTCAGTCATCCAGGATCATATTCCAGCACGGTACTCTGAGCAGCATTATGCTGCCACTTGTCCTGTTGGCACGTGTCAGGACAAGGCGTCTGCAATCAAGGCAGCAGATGGTTCTTTGGGTTGCCTAAAATCAGGGTTGGCATGACACATCATTTATGATGCTACAGAGAACAAAGTATTGGCATGAACCTAATAACAGATCTCTGGATATTGAAGGCATCCTGTATTCCATTAATCCCTTCACACAGAACAGCAGCCCCCAAGTTTCTGAAGGGTTTTTCTATTATTGTGCTTGCTAGTTTCATATCTGGTGATACATATGCTTTCAGTCCATAAACCATCCATTTAAACCCAATTAAAGACAACTGTTTGGGGAGTATTTCTAGTTTTGACTACAGTGGTGAACAGCACAACATGAGCTGCCTTGAAAACATCTGTGACTGCTGGGCCAACGGTTGAATTGCCAACACTCAATTCTTGGCCAATTTATTTCATTCTGTTTTACCAAGCTCCAGAGCAAAAGCAACACAGTTCTGAGCAGTCATGACACAATGGTTAAACCCCCCAAAAGTTTCAGAAATTTCATGACCCCACTGCTGCTTGTATCCCATTTTCATTGTGGTATTTCTGAAAGAAAGGAGTGAAATAGGAGAGAATACAGACCTTCAGTGTGCCTTCCCTGCCACGTCAGCTTGAGTTGTACTGGGAAATGTTTCCAAGTTTAGACTGTTTCATATTTTAATGCTCACTATACATTGGCTGAGAGCATTCCACAGAGCAGTGAGTGATGTTACCAAGGGTTAGAGAACATGCATTCTCTTAGCTGAATTGCTTGTTACAGCCAAATGCAGATACAGAGTGGGGATATCAATCAGTGCACTTACATTAATGATATGATGCTTCTGCAGTGGATCAGGCCTCTATGCCTTAAATAATCTGCAATTAGTATTAAATAACTTTTAGCATGCATTATCAGTGAAGTTTGGAGGGGGAGGCCAGGTATCAGAACCTCACTCAAAGCACAAAAGTGTCTTCTGAGGAAGAAAGGGAGAAAGGAACAAAGGAAGGAAGAAGGGGGAGGGAATGAGAGAAGCTTATCAGTTACTTTCTCTTCAGAGCTGATGCCCTCTCTGTGTCCTACTGTGTAAGATCCTCTTCACTTTGGAGTGAGGCGACCAAGAACACAAGGTTTACAAAACAAAGGAGAACAGACACACAAATATATATGGCCTGCAATCATTAGCAGAGATTTCATTCTTCTCTAAGATGTTCCCTCTCTCCTGCCTCTGTTACCAGTTCAATTCATTTTTTGATATCTGCTCCCTGGAAATGGACTGAGTGCTATGGTTTCTCCCATGCCTATGAAAAATATACCTCATGAATGCTGTACATCTCAGCCTCCTTACTGCCTGTTATATATGGAAATGATGAGGAAGGAAAGCAGAAGCCCTTTGTTTTCTTCCTGAAATTCATGTTTTTCAAATTATCATTATTAAGCTTTTTAAAATGCTGAGGTTTTACCAAAATAAACTATTGCTATATTAACCTTTTGCCCCAGGTTTGAAACCTTTACAAGTCACTTCTTCCAGCTTACATCTGTAACACAAAAGCCATGAAAATTATGTACAGTGAGTAGAAGGTGAGATTGTCATGACTTCATGAGCAAAACCACCAGGTAAGACAGGAGAAAAAGATCAATAAAGGTATCAGAAGAGATGAGAGTGAAAATGGCATTAGTGCCAGCTAGAGCACCTTGGCATTTCACATAGTGAAACCAAGTCAGTGAAATACACACACAAATACCAGTTACTTAATTCTTTACCTCTGATGCCATGTTATCATGTGTAAATGTGCATGCACACCTAGAAACATATGGGTGTATGTGCTCAGCCCCACTGCTGGCAGTCCCTCATGCATGTGGGACTCAGACAGCCCTGCCTCTGCTGGACTTCCTATTTGGCAACTCCTAATAATAAATCCAAGCTGTTGGGAATTACAGGTTTTCCATTATAAATTACATTTTTCTTAGCATACTTGAGAACCAGGAGTCATCCGTGCATGATCCAACCCTGGAAGTCTTCAAGGTCAGGTAGGATGGAGTTTTGAGCAACCTGATCTAGTGGAAGATGTCCCTGTCCCCAGCAGGGAGTTGGAACTAGATGGACGTAAAAGTCCCTTCCAACCCAAACCCAAACCACTTGATTATGATGATCATGAAAGGCAAGGGGGTTTTAACTAGACAATATTTAAGGTTCTTCCAACCTAAGTCATTCTGTGACTGTATGGCTCTATACAGGATATAATTTCTAGTAATATAGTTTGCTTTTAATATGGATAAAGGTCGTCTGAAAGTTTTGTATTATTACTTGGAGGAGGGTATGTTAAACTCTTATATAAAACATACAGAAATTAATATATCCATTAAATTTCTCACTTTTCATGGGTTATTTTAGTTTCTCATGGATCATGATCACAGTGCATTTTTAATTACTTCTGCTATGGAGGTTAGTGTCCATTAACAGGAAAAGTTTATTTTATGCTTTCAAAAAGTACATAAATTTTCAGCAACTAAAATATATTTTAAAATCCTCAAGCACCACAGTACTGGCAACAAATTTTACCCATACTGGATAAGTTAAATCCAAGTTCTTTAATGATAACATTGGTGCATTGAGTATAGGTGAAAAGACAGAGCAATATATTAACTTATGTCTATCATCAGTCTAATATACATTCTCCTGTATTTATCTAAATAAAACCTTATTTTCTGACTTGTGCTCTTGGTAGAAGGTGGCAGAAGAAAGCAGTGCAGAAATTACTAGGTGATATACAGCACCTTTGAGACAATATTCAAGTAGCAAATTTGATATTTGAACTCAGACAGACACAGTAATTAATTCTGGGATGTGCCAGTTCTTGTTTTAGCTTATCCTTTTCATTTTAATTGCTTTGTTGTTTTTTACTTTGGGGTTTTTATCTATTTTTTTCCCCTTTTGAATGAGAGATTCTGCTTTGTGATTTGCAAAGCAGCAACTGGAAACATGACTCTGCCCATTATCTTATCTTATCGTGGCTCTGCCTGCATTTAAATTATCGACAGTGTTCGAATAGGCTGTGGTAATGCAGCACCTGTCTCTTGCAATGGGAGAGGGATGAATGTTAATTCAACTTGCTGGAGAAAAAGAATCAGCACTTCTGTTGTCTGCTTGACGTAGTGTTATGTATAACAATAGGAAATATTTAAATTGCAATAATTTACTGTGATGTGTCTAAACATTACTGGAAAACAGCTCTGCACCTCTCAGATGTTGAGAGTGAGGAGCTCTGCAGTGGCAATTCCAACCTCTATGCTTGGACTTGGATGGCATGCACCACAGTGAAACTTGAATCCCTGATCTACTGGGATCTTGTGGGAAGCGAGCTATGACTTGAAGAGTTGGAAGACTTTCAATTTACTTTCTTGGGATAATTTATTTATTTTTATAATTTGCTACATACTATATTAGATATAATAATTTGAAGGACATGAGTGTAATGTTTCTCCTCTATCATGTCTATCCATGCAGGAACAAGTAACAGTGACAGGAAATATGACGTTACAATCACTTTTTTCCTCCCTAATTGCCTATGAAATAGATACTATTTGCTAATATTAACCACTAAACGGTGAAATTAATAGAATGCAGTCTGTTTGGAACCTGATAGGAAATGCTTTTGGAAAATTGTCTAACCATGCCCAATACTAACTGCTGAAAGTCCACTCTGTAGTACAAAATGGAACTGTATTATTATAGAAGCATAGAGTTTTTTGGGTTGGAAGGGACCTTAAAGATCATCAACTTCCCAGCTCCCTACTATCTGCAGGGACACCTTCCACTGGACCAGGCTGCTCAAAGCCCCATTCAACCTGGCCTTGAACACTTCTGGGGATGGGGCATCCACAACTTCTCTGGGCAGCCTGTCCCAGTGCCTCACCACCCTCTCAGTAATGAATTTCACCCTAATATCTAATTTAAACCTACTGTCTTTCAATTTAAAGTCATTCCCACTTGTTTTATCATTACATGTCCTTGTGCAAAGTCCCATTCTAGCTCTCTTTTAGGCCCTCTTTAGGTACTGGAAGGCTTCTATAAGACCTCCTAGACCCTTGTTTTCTCCAGACTGGTTATTATGTTAAAGATATTACCACAAAGTATTTGTTGCAACCAAATCCACCTTTGAAATTTCCTTTGTGCTGTCAGCAGGCCTGCAGGACAGTTTCTCTGTTTGCTGAACAAGCCTAGACAGGTCAAAGCAGATACTAATTTAGATCCAGCATGGTTAGCCATCCAGTGCAGAACTCAGAGCATGCAAGGATTTGTGCTCTGCTCTTCTGTTGAGAGCTAGCTCCCACCTAGATCTTGCACAACGTTGTCAGGGTTTGTATGACCAAAGCATTTTATGTCTGGATGGGAATATTGTCATTGAAAGGTGTAATTTAGCCAGATTATGACCTGCCCACACTAAATCCTGAAGAGTACATGAAAGTTTAGCTGTGGGTATGTATCCTTTCCAAAGCCTCTGCATAAGGCATTGCCATGCTCTGCAGCAATAGCTCCTGTGAGGACTTCTCATCTGCAGTGAAATGTCTTAGCTTCAGCAATCTGTTATTAGCACTGCCTCTTTTTATTGGTCTGGACAATGTGGTGACCTAAACTGTTAGCCTGGCTATCCAAACAGTCAGTGCTGAGCTGCAACTCCCGAGGGAAACGTGACAAGGTCTCTTGGTGGATAAGCAGCAGTAGGAGCAAGTGCAGAGGGCAAGCAAAGGGCAGATAAATCCAAAAAGGGCATCATCCACATCCATAGCCTGTAGGGAGTAAAAAACCCCAGCTGATCTGGTCTAACACAGCTAAAAGTAAATGTAGTTTTACACAGTAAATAATTAATTCCATATGCTTCCTACTTCATGTTCTTTTCTTTGCCTCAGCTAAATCACGTCTCACTTTAAAAAGCAGAGTAAAGCTAAATGTCAGAAGAGTATTTTCAGATGAATGATACAATTATTAACAAGCAAGTAATCAAGCCATCAGATAATATACAATTCAGAGCATACCTTTGACATTTTGACTAAGAGTATAAAAAATGCAATTAAATCAATGTACTTCCCTAATAGAGTTCTTGCTTCAAAATTCTGCATGACTAAGGTTAACTCCTAATGATTTAATTAATTTTTTTTTAATTACACTTGATCACTGCTATCTGTTTCTGCATAAAATACTTAATACTTTTTAGTGAAACTGGCTATCCATCACAAAGATTATCATATTTTTTTAATAAAACTCTTAATGGAAATTTGAATATATTGTAAATTTCAGAGGCAAAATTATGTAAAAGTATAATACAAAAGAGATAAACTGTAGAGCCATTTTAAACAATTATAGATGTTAAATAGCCTCAAGTATATTTTATTCTCAAGATAAATACAGGAATTTTTGTTTCAGGTCCATAAACACAATTTATATCTCTCATTTAAGTAGAGAAGTCACAAAATATAAATCACTGACAACTAAATATATTTGGTAACATGCCTTGCCTTCACCTATTATAAAGATTAAATTGCAAAACTCTTGTAACTTTCATGAAATTCAGATTTCACAATTATATTTGTCTTAAAATATCAGAATGATAATACAATCCAAGGGCTTTAAATACCCATTTCAGTTTCTCCTCTCCATATCCTCAGTTTTATTTTTTCTATCATCTTGCAGTTGAACAAATTGGAACACTACAAAAATATATCAGAAAAATGTGTCATTCATGTACAATTACTCTTATGCAGTATTGCTATAAGCCATGGGTCCAGTTAGTCAGATGCAATCCACTGAAATCATATATCAAATTCATTAATCCAGCATTTTGTTCAATAAGACAGCTGGTTTTGAAATTGTGAGCTGGTATCTTCCTTCTCAACTACAGTTGCACGAACTTAGTGGAGATGGTTTAATCTTACTCTCTTGAGTAGCTGAGTACATTCAATCTTCCTGATGTTTCGCAAGTGAAGTTTCTCAAGGAAATTGTATTGTAAGTCTGAGTGGACTGATGTGGAATAAAAAACAATAAGGAAAAAAAAAAGTCTATGAGACATGGTAAGCTGAGAAAGTGAAGAAATTTCACTGTTTTCCAAATACTTTAAAACTACATAATTTCAAAATAGGTATGCCTAGAAACTACAATTAAACAAAACCAAAACATGATTAAACGTGAAGTAGGGTGGAGTCTTTGCCTTTAATACTCTTTAGAACAGTTTGATAGTGTTACAATTACTGCAATTTGATTTTCCCATAGGAAAAATATGTTGTCAGTAGACAGGTAAGTACCATAGCTCTTTGTACCCAGCTGTCTTTTCCTTCTGGCAGCTCCTGTGTGCACTGTCTTAATCGACTCCTCTACCTTTTCAGAGTTTTAACTGGAAAAAAGAATCACAAACTCAGACTCAGGAATCCTATGGGACCAGGATAGGGTTATTTGTTGAAAAGTATTCAGTGTCGGCAGGACGTCACTTCTGTAGTAACAAAAATAGAATTAATAATTGAGGCTGGTGACCAGGAAGATGCGAGTAAACATTGGAAATGGACTTGGGCTGAGGTTCATGTGAGTGATCAATGTGCTGTTGATCACACTATGGCAAAGCTGTCATTGCTGATGCTGTGCTCAGTTGCTACAGTAATTACCATGCCACAGACAAATGGATACAATAAACAAGGTGATGCAGACATGTTAGATCCCTTTTTGATGAGTATAATTGATGTTTTCCTGTTAAAGGGAAAGGGGAACATCCTTACTGAAAAAGGAAACATGGCATATTCTTTTGAAACTTCTTCTAATAAAAGTTTAGTGAAAGACATTGGTTTTTTTTATCCCCATGTTTTCCCTTGTTCTCTATTAACATGCATTTCAGTAAGGATGTAGATAATACAGTATAAGCCTCTCATCAAAGCAGGAAATTATTTTAGCTGAAGCATTGCCTCGATGCTGATGCTGTGTTTGATCTGTGGGTAGATTCAGCAATTTTGGGGAAGAATTCCATTACATTAAAGGGACACACAAACTCTAGCACCACTAATAGCAGCTTGAAGGAGGATTCTGAGGACCTGAAAGGGCATGTGTGTTATGTTGGCATTAGGTAGCACTGGTGTGGAGGCCAGTAGGCCAAGGTAAAGGATAGATGTCTATTTGTTCTGCAGTGCTGACACAGTGCTATATATGATACACCAGTCCAGAATGCAAGTTGTAATTTAATGATGTCCATGACTGTTTTGAATGGTTTTAGGAACCACTGCTATATCTTTGTAGTCCAACCATAGGTAGCCTAAAGCTCTTTCAGCTCTCTAATACATGCTCAATTGTTGTGTTCTTTATTATGCCTGTGGGTACACAATACAGATTGTCTCCTGGTTTTCTGAGGGGAAAAAAGGGATCTAAATTTAATGCAGACTGGCTATATTTCAATTATGGGCAGGCTTCTTTTCAGCTGAAGCAAATCACTCTTCTTGACATGTCTTCAGAGTCACAGATGACTGACCTTCAGGCCACAGTGCAAGAGATATCTGTTGTATTGCCTAGTTATGGATTTTTCCTTGGTTTTGTTTTTGCAGCATATTTATTTTGGGTTTTAATATTTTTATTCAATGCCCAGCTTCCTTAGCAGTCCACTTGAAGAACTAACCTATGAAATATATATTTTATGTCTGTTGTTTGTAATTAATCATCAGTGATTATGACACGTAGTTATCTATTCCATTTAATTCAGTATCAGTAATGGATGTATATTAAAGTTACTTCAGCCATCTGCATATTTTTCCTGCCAACTGCTATTCAGAGACCAGCTTTTGAAGACATTTTTGAGCAGAGAAAGATGGCCATCTGCTAATCTTGACCATGCACATATTTTAAAATACCTTGTTAGGTTATGTAATGGAATGGTAAATAGGGAACCTGATATATGCAGTTGAAGATTGTGTTATCAGTTTGTTGGTCAATAGCTACGTAAGTAATTTCTTATCATTTTCCTTTTCTAAATCTTGGAGATTTTCCATTTCTTATTTAGATATTTTTGAAGCTTCTGAAACTGTTTACTATTCAAGGCAGGATGTTTTAGAAAGAGTACACTGTACCCTGGTAAACACAGTAATTATTCCTCTTTTTATTATTCTAATCCCTTTAACAATTTATTACTTTCAATTTTTAAAATGCTGTATGTATTTATGGCTTAGAGTATATTTCAGACTATTTTCATTGCTCATTTAAGTAGTAATGACCAGTCAGCATGTAAGGAGTTCACTTTGAAGTCTGTGTTAGATATCATTATTCATCTTTAGACCTCACCTTCCTCCCGAGCCTCCAAAGAGTCCACATGAGTAAAGATCTGGCTTCATAGCATATAAAAAGCATAGTGGGAACAATCTGTAATCAACCTCTAATTTCCCTGCACTGTCTGAACATCGTAGAAAAAAACATGTCTCTTCTGTCAAATGATGCAAATTCAGTAAACTCTTTTTCTTCAAAACAATACTAATCTGACCTTTTACAATTTCTTCTTTTCACTGTGACTCCTTTTCTGTCTTGTCTTTAAAGTCTCTAACTGTTCAGGCAAGACCTACAACTTTTATTCGTGGAAAACTCTTTATAAGGGGATTTGGTACAACCAATAATGAATTCCCAGCCTGCTTTATTAGTTTTCTTTTGTTTTTACATGAAACTAATTTATTTATCTGTTCATTTACTGAAATATGAACTGATTCAACTTTGAAATTGAATTGTCACCACACTGAGTACAGTGGGCCTTTCTTTTGACTATAGATTCTGAATAAATGTGAACTTTACATAGAAATATTTGGCTGTTTCCACCTACTAGACAAAGCCAGAATTAAATGCATAAATAAAGTTTACTTGTAACCCATTTATAATTGTAGTAAAATATCGCTTTTTCAAATAACTGATTTATCCTTGTGAGAAGAAGTATACAGAAAACATTCTTAAAGAAAGAATGGTTTTTGAAAATTAAGAGTTAGCAAGATATTAAATCCTGTTAAAATGCTTATGCAAAGTGATTCTGTATTTCTGAATTAACTACTAGGTTTTTTTACATCAAAAACCCACTCTTTTCTTTTGGCAAAAACTTTTCATTAAAACATTTGACCTGCCATTTTTTCCTGCAGGAGTGAAAATTAATAATTAAAAAAATCTTATAGGTAAGTATCACTGATAATTTAAGACTTGATTTCTGAAATATTATCCAATAATCAAAGAAGTTACTCTTCATTTTCTAATGTGTTAATCAAATATTAATAAAATCCACATGTTGCAAGAGTCACAATATAATGCTAGACTTTTTAATTCAGTAAAGATAGAAAATTAGATAAAACTATGATCCCAAAACACTTTTTTGTTTGCTTTATTTTTTACATATAGGATGGGAATGTGAAATATTTTCCCTAATATTTGGAATTATTTTCTAACTTAAATCAACCTTAGCAGGCAGCTAGAATTCTGTCAGGTCAAGGTTCTGCCCCAATCCCTCCCAGTCCTCTGAGTTATAAACTACAGGTGCTGTGAGAGATTTACTGTGTCTGTTTAATGTAACCATGTGTCACCATGATTTGTCTTACCGTACACATTTCTTTTATTAGAATCAGTGATTCAAACATAGGTTTCCATGGATGATCATGCACACTAATTTTAACTGTTTATCCTTTCTATGGAAGCATTGTACTCTAATATAGTCACTTTTTTTTTTTTTTTCCTATAATCAAATACTGTAACTTTTCAATTTTTATAAAGTGGGCAAAACACCAATAAAAAGATTTTCAAAAAAAATACTTGAGGGTAAATATTTGCACTGTTAATGGTACACAGTTATTTTTCTTTTTCCTTTCCAGTGTGTTACGATTTCAATGTTTTCTTTTCATTGGCTTTGACTAATCTTTTTATAGTATAGCATACTATAACTAGCTGCCAATGCAATCTAAAACAGCATGTGACAAGTAGCAAAGAGCCCATCTAATTTTAACCTTCTCTGCCTGCATACGTGTTTTTTGTCCTTGTAGCATTAGCTTGTCTGCCTACAGCTGAGACCTAAACTAAGCACTGTAGTCATGTAAATATGAAAGAAAGCACATTCAGTTTTTAAAGCTAAACTGAAACAGCTTGGATGTGGGGACAAAAATAAAATTAATAAAGTCTTCATGGAATTCTACAGCATGGTTAGACAATAGGAATTTTTCTCCTCATTCAGTGTGTTGTTCCTCATACCGAGAGCATTTAAAGGAAGATTTGATTTCTGGTGATATTTCTATTCCCAGTTCTGATATTCATGTTTCTGTTGGTCTCTGCACTTCAGCACAAATATTCTCTCTTTTTTATGAGAATAGCTAAAATCAGAGGTACAATGCAATGTCAAGAAAAGCAAAGATTCCCTTGGCAGTGCTGCCATGTTTTCAGGAAAGTGCATTTAAAGGAAAATCAAGAAGAGGGGAAAATAATGAATCTGAAGGGTGTGAAAGAGAAAGAAACAATGAAGAAAGAATGTAATTTTATGAGAAATATTTATACTAGAAACATTGCTTTCTAGTTGCTAATTGTTCTCTGGAAGCCAAATTATGCAAGAAAATCAAGATTAAGAACATGACAAAACCACATTTTTTTAATATTAAAAAAAAAGCATAGTCTGGTCAAGAAAACTACTGATATCTGAGAAATCAGAGCTCAGAGCCACAGAAGAACTTTTCATAATGCAACTTTTAATAATATTTGATGTAAGATAAAGACATGAGTCTAGTAAACATGTTCTGTACCTGCACACTGGACTGGGACTTGGATGAAAAGACTACTAGCAGGTGGATCCAAACAGTTTTAGGTAATGAGAAGCCCACTTTAGTCCACAAAAAATAACAACTGTAGGCGTCCAAGGAATTGTTCTGGTAAAAACAGACATGCCCAAAGACTTTAGGACAAATAAAAGCACTGGTGGGGATTAGCTACACCTTGATTTTAATTCTCCAAACAAAGAGAATTAAAATTCTAGCAAAGGAAACCTTTCAATTGACTTTGAGCAGGTTTTGCATCCATAACTTGCTTAAAAATTCTGAATTATAGAAAATACTGCTAGTCACACTCAGCATTGGGTTCAGACTGGCTGTGACCTCCTCTATACCTCAACAGTGCTAGTGAATGGCCAGAGACAAAACTACAGCAGACTTTTATGTGCTCTATGCAGCACCCTAACAACAACAGTCAGAGATTTGGGGTTATTCTTACTTTCTTATTTTGTTTAATAATTGATTTGTGTTGTGAAGAGTGTAATTTTATGGAATCATTTATAAATTTCTTTCCTGATATATAATTGATGAGTATCAAGATTATGTCTCTGGGGCCATTCAGTCAGTGTGCAAGTCAGTGTGCAAGGTAAACTTGGCCCTTGGCTCTACTGCCATAGGGCACAGCATCATCCCAGCCAAGGTGCTTCACACCATCCTCAGTCTTTCAAGTGGATGAGCTAACTGAGCACATCACCATTCTGGCACTTCCTGCACATCAGCAGCCTTACCTTTCATTCATGTCCTTGGTCCTGCACAGGCACAGCAGGATCAGTCTTCCCTGGAAATGTCTGGCTTCCTGAGCAATGGGAAGCACACCAAATACAAGGTGAAAACCAGATGAGGTTTTAGGAAGCAAGGATTGTCCCACTTCAGAGTAGCAGCAGAGAGCCAAATACCCAACATGTCCTTGTGCAGGTTAAGGGTCCGGGCACCTGGGCTTCGTGTGACATCCTGGCATCTGCTTCTCATCTGCACCACCTCCTGCCCAGGTGACATGCACATGGTGCCAATGTCCCATTGTCAACCTCCAGTGAGCAACCAGCATGAGCTCTGCTGATCTGATGCTGGGAGGTTCTGGATATAGGGCTCCCACTTCAATACTTGGAAGCAGTGGAGTGTTGATCCTGCAAGGAGAACAAGGAGACTAGAAACCCACCTTACTTCTACCTCACGCATCTTCAGGGAATCCAGATTCCTGCTGGACCATATATGCATGAATATTTGTTCTGAGTTTCATAACATGAGTGCAGATCCACCCTCTGCTCCCAAAAGCATATGAGCACTTTAGCATTATTTATGATCATGATTTCTGGAAAATAGTTGTAGCATTGAGACTCCATGTCCTTGGCTCCTCCAGGAGAATCCACAGCTTGGGCTAGTGTCCTCCAGCTCTGAGCATAGTGAGTGATGAGATCTGGGATGCATCAGTATGAGAAAGTAGAAAAAGATGTGGAGGAACATACCTTACGGTTTCATTAGTCTCAATAATCATAAATATAGCACATGTATAACACTGCAGAAATAATCGCTTCATACATTTCTTAAGAGCACATAGGAAAAATCTTGTCCTTATTGGTCAGTGTCAGATATCCACTGCAGCTGACAAACATATACATTTTCCTTCTTCTTTTTGGAGATTTTCATTTCAAAGACTCAGCTGTTAATGCATCTGATGATAATCCATTTCTACCTCTGTGTTTTATACATCTTTGATCTTTACCAATGCACACCCAAGGGTGAAAGACTAGATTTACCAATATCCATTTACTAAACAGTTTACATTTATGCCTCAAGACCTACAATGGGAATCCAAATGAGGCATCTCTCGGCTGACTGGCAGCGACCCCACCTTGGTACAAGCAGAAGGGATTCAGAAGACTGACTGCTGCAACCATGTGTCTTTTAGCTCAGAACAGACTTGACTTGCAGCTACAAGCTTACATTGTGAAAGTATCTGGATTCTGTAACATTTTGCAACTCACTTATTCTATGTATCTTTTAGAGAAATGATATCTGATACATTCGTAAATTGCTGTCAGTCTTGGGAGTGGGGTGGTCAGGCTGAAATGCTTCCTTTACACCTGCAGGACTGTTGGGGTTAGGGTCAATGTGACACAGCAGTGCCAAAAGCAGAATGCAAGTCTGGCCATAGCCACTCGGATGGGAGAGACAGTTTCTCTGTCATGCTCTCATCTCAGAGGTGGAGTAGTTCCAAACACAAGCACTGAGTCACCACATATCACTTAAGAAAAATTAATCCTCCCAATTGCTGTCCTTACTTTAATGCTACCTGTGTAGCTTTCACAGTGACACATCCTCCTCCTGCTCAGTCTGTGAGATGTGAGGAGGTGATGGAAGGCAGAATGCATGGTTAAAGATATATACAGTTCATAGGGAGAAAAACCTTCATGCCATAAACACAGACAATAAGAGAGCTGAAAGATAATTATGTGTTATCTCATGATTCATTTGATTTGGTTTCTATGGATTTTTCCAATCCTTGTAAGAAAATGCTTTGGATTTTTTTTTTCTTTTTGGTAAGTTTCTTCATGTGTTTTTTTTTGTTTTTGTTTTTGTTTTTGTTTTTGTTTTTGTTTTTGTTTTTTTTTTCATTTTACACTGCAGTCAAAGCAGTGAATGAGAGAATGTCATTTGTGTTTGACTTATGATGTTGTAATGAAGCATAAAATGTGCATGATTCTACCAATCAGTGACTCAATAGCTTTTATGAGCACAACTCTTGCATCTGTACTGTGGTGAATTAGAACATATTAGGTATGTAAAAACACATTAGAATAAAAGACTTACAAGAATAAAATTAAATAGATGACTAATGAAGATAAAACAGTTAAGCAATTTGAATTTCTAATAGTCAATAAAACAGTTAAGATTACTATTGTAGAGGTGTGCTACATGTTGGATGATTTACCATGTTTTACTTACACAGGCTGATGGCATGTTACTTTATCTGTACATCTGTACACAAAGAAAGCAGGAAAGACTCTTAGATTCTTGGTTGTAAAAAAACAAATATGAGAAATCTAGGAAGAAGAAAAGTTTTAGATAGGTTTTTTCAATTTTTTTAGAATTTTTGTTATTGATGAATTTGGACAACAAAGAAGATATATTCTTGGCTTGTGCACATCAAAGCTATTCCAAATAGCTGTTGCTAATATCTATATGTTTTATAAACAAAAAGCTTGTATATAATAAGTTAATAGTTTGTATTTGTCCAAAACTCCTGAATATGTTTAAGCAGGGAATCTAGCCAGCATGACTGGGAGCCAGCCTGGTTGAAAGCAGAGCACATTACTAAGGCTAAAGTGTACATGTACACCCCATGTAAGGTGGTAGTGGGGCCAGGTTACATGGGAGGAGTGCAGAGGCATTGCCCAGGCATGCAGGGAAAAGCCAAAGCTCAGCTGGAATTAAACCAGGTGAGCAATGCAAAAAACATTTTCTGTAGGTACCTTGTCAGCAAGACTGACTGCTGAATGGAGTGGTTGAAAAAGAACAAGAAAACCACAAATAAGTGGCAAATAAGTACCTTCTTCAGTTCAGTCTTTACTAAGCAGGCATTTCCCCAGACATCTCTGGGTCTCTGACTGAGTTTGAGGGAGAGGCACACTGCCATACTTAAGCACTTTGGATGTAAAGATATCCATAGGTGCAGACTGCATGCTGCGGGAGCTGGCCGACTGTACTGCAGAACCAGGCTCCATCAGCTTTGAAAAGTGTGATGGTTAGGGGAGCTTCCCAGTGACAAGAAAAAGCACTTTCATAAGTGCACAAAGGAAGCTCTATCTGCAGGAAAACTACAAGACACTTGGCCCCAAGTCAGTTCCTGGGAAAGTTTATGGAGCAAATCAACTTGGAAGATATTTCCAAGTGCATGAAGGCCCAGAAAAGGACTGTGAACAGCTATAATGGATTTATGAACAGCAAACCATGCCTGGTTAGCATGAGTATCTTCTGTGATGAAATGGCTGGCCTTGTGAACAATGAGAGAGCAGTAGATGTCATTGCCCTTGACTTTAGCAAGATTTTTGCCACATTCTCTGATAGCATTTTAACAGACAAACTGAGGAGGTTTCTTCCAGACAGGTAGACTGTAACATGGGTGCAGAAATGAGATAATGGTGTTCGTAGTAAAGTTGGTGTCTAGTAATTAATGGTGTTTCCCAGGAACTGATACTGGGGTCAGAATTGTTCTACTTTGATGTCTATTGATGATTGGGATGATAGGGTAGAACACACCCTCAACAAGTTGGCAGACAGCACCTAAGTGGGAGGAACAGTTTGTGTGCTGGAGGACAGGGTTGCCTTGAAAATGAATGTTGATAGGCTGGAGATCTCATAAAGGGAAACCTCATGAAGCTCACAAAAAATTTTCACATCCTGGGTGCAGTGTCTTGCACCCAGGATGTGAAAATACTGCACAATCTTGAAACTGGGACACTGACTGGGTGGAAAATAGGCTTGCAGAAGGGAGCCTCACTGACAAGAGGTTGAGCTGGAGTCAGAAGTTAACCCATGGGATGAAGATGTGCTGTGTGGCACTGGCCAGAGCATGGAGAGCAACTGTGGGAGGGCATCCTTCCACTCCTGAGCTGCTTCTGGGGCACCAGGTGCTCTGTTTTGCAGTTTTTACTTGCTTCAGCTTTCCCTGCAGTTCTTTCTAATCTGTGTTAGAAGCACTAGGCAAGCCTTGAACATTATGGTTCATTTGACATGCCTACTAGAAATTTCTGTTGGAAGTTAAAAATACATTAATAACCATAGATTATGAAGGCACCTGATACTGGAAATAGTCAGGAAATAGTCCACAAAATCTGACAACTGCTGTTAAGATGCTGCTCAAAAATCTGACAGCTGCTCTCTGATTGAGAGGAAGGAGGGGAAATCTCTGCCTTTCCAGCATTGGCATGTATGTGTTCTTTACCTCAGAAAGGCAGGCTTTCTAATGTGTTTGTGTTTTAAACATAAATTTGTTGATTAAAAAAAAAAAATTAAAAAAGGCACTGTGAAGAAATACGGCTGAGGAACGTAGGTCTGTGCTTTTGCAGAACTGAAAGCAGCCCTGTGATGCAGCCATGCTATTCCAGCACCCGGGGCAGCTCTCAGATGGAGTGGCAGGGAGTCCCCAGGAGCCTGGCAGGGCAGCTGAGGCAGCCCCAGCCCGGGCACCTCTGTAAGGATGGGCTTGGCCAGGCTGGGGTGTGGAGACCAGCCCTGCCACAGGAGCTGGAGCAGGGAATGGTGGCTCCAGGGTGACACGGGGAGCTGGGTAGGGACACCCAGAGAGCTGGGCAGGGACACTCAGGGAGCTGGGCAGGGACACTCAGGCCCATTACTGCTCTCAGGACTATGCATGCAGGACTCTTTCATTGCACCGGTTTTCCATTCTTTAAAAGGTTGTTGAAGTTTCTTCTTCCTGGAAACTTTCTTCCTGCTGGTAACATTTTGAATGCTTTCATCTCAAAACAAGAAGTGACCATTCAAAATTTTCTGCCAAGGTCGTTTGTATAATTTGTCTTCTTTTTCTTGGATGAAAACCTTGTTTATTTAAATGTTTGAGATAGTATATCTCTTTTCAGGTTACATGTGAAATGCTGTATTTCTTAAGACACTCTAGGTTGTAATTTTTTGGTACCCTTATTATCTGAGTGCATATTATGTACTGTATAGCAAGGTGGTTTTTTTTGTTAGTTTTTTTTTTTTTTGGTTTTTTTTTTTTTTTTTTTTTTTTTTTTTTTTTTTTGGTTTTTCTTTTTTTTTAAATAAGGAAAGTAGCCATTTGTGTTATTTATATTAATTGGGAAGTAAATTTGACCAGCTGGCATACACAAGTCTTTGGCTTATGCAACTCAAAAAGAAATGACTCACATGACACCCACTTTTCTAACAGAAAAAAGATTATGAAAACAAGATAATGCATTTTTGAATAGCTACTTAAAAGTCAGAAACTCTTCATTAATATAGTGACATGAAAGATTTTCATGAGCAATGTTATTTGGATTTATTTGAAACACATTTCAAACACTGAAAATATTAAAAGTTACTCTTTTGAATACAGTTTAAATGGAGAGGATTTATTGAAAAATTTATCCTCGTAACTTCTCTTAGCTACTACTTTCATAGATAATGTATGCAGATAAAAAACAATATATAGGTAATAAACTGCATCAATGATCTGTAATATAGCAAAGATGATCTATCTTTCCACAGCCCTTCTACACATATTTTCAGGTATTTCTGATATGTTCAAATGAGACTTTTCTATTTATTAAAGGAAAAAAATAGATTAGAAGTCTAGAGTGGCCAGTAAATGGATTTCTGTCCTCCTGTCAGCTTTACAGCTTTTAGCTCCCTGTCTCCATGTGAGATCAAGATTTTTTAGACTCCTCCAAGAGCAGACTCATTTGCAAAGCCACCAACAGCTGCATAAACTTTCTACAGAGGGGTAAGGAAAGCTAATAATAAGGACTTCTTAATGAATTGTTTCATTTTGCATTTTTTTGATTTCCAGATTCTCAAAATCTGGAATAAGTACTCCCTAAGCAAAGATTGCCAAGTCAGAAGTACTTGCAAAATAATAATACCAGTATTATTTTAGCTAATGACTGAAAAAATTAATTTTTCTTTCAGAGTAATAATGGAAATCTATTACCCCAAAAACACATTTAATCACTTAGACACTAACAAGAGAGAAATCTTACTAAACCTTTTCTATTTCCAATATGTTATGTATTTGGTGATTTTTACTTTTTTTTTTTTTTTCCTTAAATTATTGTGTCAAGGTGTATGCATTTCTATGAATTCCATGCATTTTAAAGAGGAAAATGGGGAGCCCTCACAATAAATGTACGTAGGAGGAACCTGGCTGCCTGTCAATCTTGGTTTAAATAGCCAACAGGAATGTCTCACTCCTGATAGAGAAAGGAACAGATGCTGAAGATCCACAGAAATCTGGTCTACAGTGACAGACCCCACCCTGGCACGTGGGAGCATTAGCAGAGCAGCAACAGGCCAAGGAGGAAGTGCAGCACCCTCCAGCCTGGGAATGAGACTTCCCTCCCTTGCAACTGCATCAGATTTGAGCCTCTGCTGCAGAGGGCATGACCAGAAATACTCGATTCATTAGGCAGTGCTGACAGAACACTGACATCCTGTGCTCTCCTGAGAGCTATCAGCTCCCCAAAGCACACTTCATTTCATCCCTCACCAGGTCAGGACAAATCTCCTGAAGACACGTGGCTGTGTTCCCAGTTAACTTAGGTAGTTTAGTCAGCTCTGTGCTGTATTTGTTCGCTGTGCAAAGCAGGAGAGAAATTTTCAACCAAGGTGGTGAATTCAAATAAAAACTGGTGTAGTGTGGAACATTCCATTGAATGAACTTGTGCATTTTGACTGTGATTCATAGCCAGCCCTCTTGTACATCATGCATAAATCATCTTTTCATAGTTTTGCAAAGTCACCATGCAAAGGAGAGCAAGAAAACGTGGGCAGATAGGTTTTTGCATGAAGATTATCATGCCCAGAATTGACAGAGCCTCTCCAGAGCCAGAGAAAGGCCAAGCTTTACATGAAACTGTGTCTGACTTTCTCACTTCTGCTTCTGCTTATTCCCACAGTACATGTTTCTTCTTTAGCTGGAAGCAAGTATCAGAGAGAGACATAGCAGGACAGCTTACTCCTAATGAACCTAATATATCAGGCTGCACAGCAAACAGGTAGCTTGTAATATTTTTTAGATTTTCTTCATATCCAGACAGAATTTAAAATGTTTTCTTTTAAAATAAACACTAGTAGTTTGATCTCATTGTGTGGCCTTTGGCCTTGCCCTAGATTTTGAAGTGGCACCTCCCTTCTCCCCACCCCAGGTGATTGCTGCTGTATCATTTCTTGGCAATACCTGTGCCAGCTCCGAGCTGGTCTCCTTGTCTGCATGACTCAACAGTAATTACCCCGAGTTTTGATATGGGGCTTTGTCACATGAATGAATTATGACTTAATAGATGAACTGTCTGTTCTTACCTATGGCTTTAGTGAACCATTGTTTCCTGTTGTCCTAGATTTCTAAATGTGTCTGCTTTCACCCACACAAAGCTGCCATTGCTATTAACACAACTGCCCTATTTCATACTGGCTGCTTCCTGCACACCCATGCAGCCACACCTATTTGTGAGCATGCACTTGTGCATGATGTGGTGTGGCCTGGTAGCCTGACAGAGACAGAGGAAGTGTGGACATCGTGGAAGAACTAAAAATGCTGGTGGTGTAGGGATGAGGACTTGTGCTCACCTCCTTCATACACATATCTTTGCACACCTGCTTTTCTGTATTGTATTTACTTAAACAGTGTCTTGCACAGAACGTAATATTTTAAAGAGATAAGAAAAATGATGATATATAAGGTTTCTGTACTTCATTTGCACCAATATAATGATTGAACTGGAGCATCCCCATTGAGGCATTTCTAAAGTAACAGTTCATGCCAGAAAGGTGTTTTCTTTTGGGGTAACAAAGCTCATTTTTTGACTTTTATAGTACATTAAAAGAGTGTTCTAGTGTTATTCCTCAGTTTTTCATATAGAATATATCTTCAAAGGTCATTAATATATTCCAAGTGAAAGAGGACTTGTGTTAGTTCAGAAAATAACAACTGACTGCATGCAAGTATTATATTAACAGTAAAAACTAGATCATAGTTATGTCCATATTGTCTCTTAAGGAGAGCAATAGACTTGAGACATGAAACCCTTAGCTCAGGTGCATCCATCATCAGTTATCCTTTGCCATATCCACCATGAAATCCTATAAGAAAGGTCCATATGCTTACCCACATACCTACAAGCCACATGCCACTAACTCCTCAGCAACTGGAGGCTAACACTGGGGGATTTTCTCTGGCAGAAGGAGCAGTGCCCATGCAAACATGTCAAGAAGAAGAGTCCTTGGGATCTTTCCAGACTGGGTAAGCTGGGACTCACTTCTCCCTTTCTCTGCTTCTGTTTTCTCAATGGCATCACCTTCAAGTGCAGCTGAAGGAGAAGGAGGGGAGAGGAGCTTTTACAAGGCTGTCATCACTTCTCAGGCAGGTTAGGTGTAGGCTGCGGGCTCTGCAAAACACTTCTGAGGGGTCTCAGTGGTTCTCCCTAACTATAATGGTGAACTTTTAAAACATGGAAAATGTTTATGAAGGGGGAAAAAAGGTGCTTCCAGATTATATGGGGTAAAAGGTGCAGACTGTCTATGCATTTTAAGTTAAAGAGACTTAGGCAAATTTTGGACTGGCACAGCAAAGTTAGGCAAGTGACTGAACACTTTTTCCAGTTTCTGGGGTCCTACAAAGAGCCTCAAGAGTAGGGAGGGTGGGAGAACCCCTACAGCTTGCAGTTGGCAAATATCCTATCCTTAAAAAGTCTACTTCTTCATGTCTTTTCTTATTCATGTCCATTGGAACTCAAACTTTTCATTTCTTATTCACGTGGAAGTCTTTTCTTGAGTCTAATTACCTTTGTCACTTTCCCTTGAACTCTTTTAATTTCTTGATTAAAATGCAGCCAGTCACTTTATGCAGAAAGATAGCCTTGTGTTACTGACAGTGTGCAGTTGTTGCCATCGGGTTCACTAAAAATAAAAAAAGTAAGTCTATAATTATTGAAATAAGAAGACAGGTTTCTCTATGTAGCAGTTTTATTTCAATACACTGCCAAATAAAATGGTAATTTACCTCTGCATAAGGCACGCTCAAAATTCCAGCTACAAATTCTGTAATAATTTGGTCAGCAATTTCAAGAAATCTAGCTCCCAGACCCACGGTCTCACAATTTATTACCGAGATTAATAAGTCTTTCATTATTATGAATAAACTTAGAAATTAGACACTTAACAAGCAAACTTGGGGGAAAAAAATCTCTTTTTTGGAACATAAGTGTGCTGTGAATTTTCTCATCTCAGTTTATGGAAAATGATCTCAACTTCTTGGCTTAGGTAAAAACTGTAATGCCAGCTTCATTACAGCAGTAACAGGATCATGAGCACAATAATAATTTGTTTTCTAACATCTCTATGCTGAGTATCCTTTTTGGCTCAAGCAGGTATTCCCACCCTTTCTTTGAGTGAGAAAAATGGATTAAACCTGTGGGAATCATCTATCCAAAACATATTATGGAATATGAGCAAACATGACAACGGATCTTTCAAACCTCTTAACAGCCTGCTATGAGTGCCAGCATCAAGATTATAAATACCAGCTTCACAGAGAGCAAGTTTGGTAATAGCAGGAAATGACTCCAAGTCTCTTCCAATAAATCAGCCATTTTTCAGTTTTTCCCTGTTTACCTTGTGATTTACATGAAAATCCATCTCAGTATGAAAACAAATATGTTTCTTCACGCTTTGCACAGGCTCCAAAGTTCAAGTCTCCAGTCAACAGGGGATCCTGCTTTATAGTGACTTCTCAGGGCTTGCAATGAGCTGACAGATAAAAGGTTGTGTTTGTCAGAAATTAGTATGCGTGGCAGTGCTTGGCATGAATTTTCCCTGACCAGTCACATAATGTCCTAAACATTCCTGAAAGATATTATGTAGGATCTGGAGTGCCAGCCAGAAGTCAATTCTAAAAACAGGGAGAAATGCTCTACCAAAGGTAAAAGGAGTACAGCTCCAATGGATGACCATTATGGTATAACAACAGTATCATCTGATAGCCCACCTTAAAGGAAAGGAAGAAATTATCAGTGCCATGAGTTTTGCATGTAAAATACTGGTATAATAAAGAAAGCTTTAGAGTGTAACTGAATTGGAAGGTTAAAAGAGGATCCAGCAAGAGTTGACTGGTTGGCAATCTTCAGAACAGATCCTATATGTATTAATATTTCACTGTGCAAAAAGAGTAGTAAAAAGGAGACTTGAACCTAAAACTCCCTCAGTTATGTTTTTTAAAAAATCATATTTTACTTAAAGAAAAAAAAGTAGAAGGTTTTAATAGCAGAGCTGTGGTTATTGTAATATAGAAAGAATACAACATAACAGCAATACCAAAACATCACATTCTAAGGTTTGATGGGTAGTTTTCACAAAAACATAAAAATCAGAATTTCTAACATACTCTCAAGATCTTTTTATATTGTGAATTTAAAAGCTCAGCTCCTTTATGCCTCCAATAAACTAAGAGATTAGGAGGTCCAGAGTGTGTCTGTGCATGTGTGGTTACCACACAGGAAAAGGCTGTGCTGTCTCATCACATTGATTTTAATATTTTATAAGTTGAGTGCAGTGCTACTAACAAAAAATTCTAAACCAAATTATATGCAATATAAACAAAGAGGAACTAGCATATGGACTCTAGTCTATCTTCCATGTACTTCCATACTTTGAGTACTACAGATATGTACATTTTGTGTTTCTCAACGTTCACAAAAAACCACCTGAGCTGTTCACAACTAGTGTGACTTTTCCTCAAAGTACTACAGGGCACACAAATGCCTAAAACTTCAGTAGTTTTGAAAACTGAGTGTGGTAATGGTTTCATTTTCAGCCAGAAAGCATTATATATGTGCACAGATTTTAAGTATCTCTAGAAAAGCCTGAAAGGCAAACTGGGTTGAACAGGTATCAAGCTCTGTTTGAGACAACAAAGGCATTAATTGCAGTTTCCCAATAACCTGCAGGGTAAGTGGAGTCTACATCATACTGTTTAATTTCTTACAGGGGATAGGTGTATAGGACTTTTTGTTAATTTTTTAGTAATGCACAGTCATATTTTACAGTCTAAATTTTATTGCATACTTGTAGCTATTATCATGTTAATATTTTCTGGCATTGAAATGTGTGCATAGTGAAACAAGCACTGCAAAGACATATTGCCTTCAGAAGGATACAGTATATGGATTTTATAATATTGATACACTATTTCCTTATTATGTAAATGAAGGGTTTGACTTTGAAAAAAATTCTGTATTTTATAAGATTTAAAATAAGTGGAAGGAAATCAGAAGTTAGAATCAGGACTATGAAAATACAACATATTTCTTAATATTTTTATGATTTATTATTTAAGGTTTAAAATAATTCAATATTTATTTTAAAATGGGAAGAAATTACTTTCAGAGGTCTATAATATATTTTTCACGATAGACTTGGCTTTACAGTTTAAAAAATAAAGCTAACAATCAGGTCTTTTTAGAATTTCTGAACTAAGGGTAACTTCATCTGGTTAATTAAAGGGACAGACTATAGGTATAAAGATGAGGAATAACAAATATTCATATTTTATTTTCTATTTGCTTCTGTGATGGTTCTCTTCCCCAGCTGGGACACAAATACTGACAAGAAGTAATGGTAAATAACTCTGAATAAAAAGTTTTGATTGTACAATATATTTTTCAAAAATTTAAAACAAATTTATTATGAAAAAATCCCACATTTTTATTTTCTTTTGAAAGTCACAGTATTCAGTTTATATAAAAAGCTACACTTAGTTCTTGGTTTGAGTTGAGGGAAACAAACTTATATGTGTTCAGTGACTTGATAGGCATAGAATAGCAATATCTCTCATTCTTTTTTTTTTTTTTTGTATACACACGTATATGTATTTAGGAGAAAAAACAATAAAGGCTAAAGGTCTAGTCCTGCTGAGGACTGGAGGAGTGAGCAGGTTTCAGTAAAACCAGGATTTTATCCAAAGAACTGTTGCAGCACTGAAAACAGAATGGTCCCAGGCCTGGGATAAACTGAAACTCTAAGAGCAAGTCAGAGTTCTGTCTATCCTGGGGAACTTGGGGATATTTTCAGCCTTGTCATCCACCCACATCTGATCCTCACGGGTCATCTCCATGGTGGAATGACATCTCATTATTCACCATACCTTCCCTCATCTCACCCATTCTTTATAAACTCACGGAAAACCTCATTTTTCCTGAGGAAACTGAGCTATGAGATCTAGAGGAGAGCAATGTGATTCCCAAATAAGGTCCCTGTTGTGAACAGCCTGAAGATTAGCACCTTGAGGTGCACCTCCTACCTCCCTTATCCCTAAAATGACCTTGCCAAAAGCTGCGTGCACAAAAGAAGAGAGGAGGGCAAAACATGCTGCTCCTGTTCTGAAAAGGAACAGCAGTATGTTAGAGTATCCCAGGTCAGAGTGTGCTCTACCAGCCAGGCAGTTAGTACAGACAAGGATTTCTGGCTCTATAGCAGATCTGGGCATGAAATGATTTCATAAAACAACAAGTAATCACTGTATGAGCCACCTATTTACTATGTTTTCTTGACACGGTAGAAGTGGTGACTCATTTTTCCCATGAACTTATGACATATGCAACAGCATGAGAACTTCAGCTAATGGTATTCTGTCACTGTATGCACTTACCTAAAACTAAACAGGAATTGGTCTGTATCTGTACACTCTGAATTCAGGATTGCTTAATGACACTGTTTTGCAACACTTCTTCTTTAGCTACCAAAACTTACTTTGTAACCACAAAACCAGAGTATGACAAAACAGACTTCATAATTTACCGAACACAAACTTGGCAAGCATGTCTTATCTTGTAAACAAATAATTAGTTTTCCACCATAATACTAAAGATATTTATCAGCTGGGCTATGCACTCAGTGGTAATCTGAGAAGCTGGAGTAGGAAGCAGCTGCAGAGTATTGTGTGACAGCTGCCATAAAGGCAACCTGGGCTCTGGCTTGGGCTTTGCCATCTGCACCCTGCAGCAGCTGGCTTTTACTCCATGGTTTCTCTTAAAATGCCCATCTACAGCTGTGCTGTATATTCTGCAGCCTGTGGTAACTGTGCTTTTTTTCCTTGCTTTTTATCTTATAAATCTGCATCCAATAAGCAATTTGAAACCCACCAGGAGGGTGGCTGTTGTGTTGTCTGTGAGGCAATGTGCAGGAATGGAAGAGAAAAAGTGGCTCTTTTGCAACACTGAGCTCAGCCCTGGAGGAAATAGACAGATTCAGAATTCTTATATTTCACTAAAGCATTTGATAGTCATCTGTTCACATAAGGAAAGATCTATCCATTCTTACTGTTTTATTTAATTTATTGCTATTGATGGATAATTCTTTCTTTCTGAGCTGCATGGAAACTGAAATAAGAAGAAAAGCAACAATAAAGCTTGGAGGAGCACTGCTAATGAAAGCTGTTGGAAATTCTACCTTCACCAATTAAGACAAAATATACAGGTGTTCAGTGTCAGTATCCACATTTTCTTTGGCCTTTTCAACATCTACTTGCATCCTCTAAATTACTTGATCACACGTTATGAAAGGCATCAATATATATTAAACAATTATCACACACCATGTATTTATGAGTAATACATTCCATGATCATCAGGTGGCTAAAAGTTTCTATCCCACTCTGGTAAGCAATGAGCTGGACTCTATTCACACCTTCATCACCTTTTAACTGGAGTAGTGTCTATGACAGGCCTTTGGTTATCTCTAATATAATCTTTATACTCTAAGGATTGCATTGTTGAAAAACAGCAACAGGAAGAGCATTATAGGCCACTCTGGATGGCCTTTTATCACCAAATGCCATCATCATGCAAAACACCTTAGGAAAAACTCCTATTTCTGCCTTGGGGTTTTTTTCAGTACTGTGTTTGCAAATCACCAACAAATTTGCTCAATTACAATCTTTAATTATCACTGTTACAAATATCCTTCTAGCAGCAGTGTTAGAGTAGTGCTGATCCTCCCAGTTAGGTTTTGGACACCCATGAGCAATTTCTGCTTCTGGGACCTGAAGTTTTAACAGAAATGATAGCGAGAAGATGAAAAAAACCATTTGCAACTTATGAATGGATGTATCTGGATGTGAATAAAGAAGATTTAATACGAAAATAAGAAGCAGTTTTATCTTTGCATGAAGAAGGATAAAAGGAAAGGACAATGGAGGAATGAGAGAGGGTGACAATGTCATAGTGATTAATGATTTGACAGAGAGAGAGGTAGAGAAAAACATCTACAATCTAGACTGGATGTAGAGTCTTGAAACACCTTGTAGTTACTGGCGTGCCAAGCACATGCAAGAGCTCTTGGGGCTAAAGTGGCAAGATGAAGTCTACTAGTGTAGAGTAAAGGGTTGTGTGGAAGTTGCTGCATTTGGGGTGTGTGAGAAGCTGCTTGCCTCCTCTGGCATGCTCTGATTGTGCAGCCTTACCCTTTTTCATGTCCTGCCTGCCCTGGAGCAGTCAGCCCAACTTTCCCCCCCTTTGCTTGGAATGAGCATCACAAGAGCTGCAGGCTGAAATGCTGAGGTTTAGAGGCCCAGTGATGGCACTCTGTGGTAGCAGTTATTAAATACTATTTGGCACATAACTGTTTCTGGATCAGAGAATTGCTCAGATGTTTGAGGGTTCAATAGCATCTCCCCAGAGAGTGAAAAAATACCTGAATCTAAGTAGCTGAGCTTATAGCTAAAGACATGAAGAGCAAAAACGTGGGCTAACGTTCAAATTGGCATTGGGAGCAGTATAGTTGTTTGTCAAAAGATAAGGAAATAAAGATTATGTCCTCCAAATGGATTCACTTTGGTCCCAGTTCAGCAAAAACTGTCCAATACAGCAGCTACAGTTAATGTAGCATGGTAACATGATTTCCATTGACATCTTCTTCCTTCCATTTCCTCCTCTAGCAAAGTGATTCCAACAAAACAAAACAACCCACCTCACAAACAGAAAAAGCCCCCAAATCCCCCCAAAATTCCAAGCCCCACAGAGAAAAAATTATGAAACCATTAATAAAAAGACTAGGGAAGTTAATAAAATAGCTGTCATAGAGGAAATACTGCATGTGCTTTCTTTTTACACTTCACCCCTTTGGATCAAACAAAAATTTATTGGAGAAGAACTTTTCCTCACCTGTTACTTTTCTTTTGCATCATGAATCCAGATGCAGGCTGAGGCACAGACACATGAGAAAAGACAAAAACTATGTTCACACCCCTTAAAAACAGTTTTATGTCCATGAGCTACTGGGATATCTCCTGACACATCCTTCAGTGTTTTTTCATTTTAAAAGTCTTTCAAGCTATTCAGGAAGTCAGTGTCTTCAGCACAAAGACCAAATGTCCTAACACCTTGTTTCAAAAAACTTGTAAATTGCATCTTCATAGCATTATTTAGCAAGTCAGCTTCACATCCTACATGGGCATGATACAAATACAAAAATTTCATTTCTCTGAACTCCAGTCTTCAGGACTGTGGGCTCCTGTATTCGTTTTATTGTTGTTGCACTGCCTGATCTTTGGTACACTAGTTTCCCTAAGTTTTTTCACTGTAAAACCAAAATGAAATAAATCTCCCTGTCATATAATTATACTGTTATGGTTTGTTATTACTTGGAATGTCTCTTCATGGTTTTAGATGGAACTTGTTTGGATTGTGCTTTACATTGCTGTTTTTGTACTGAGTCACCCTCCTTCACAGGAAAGTTAATAGTAAAGAAATCAAGCATGACCCTTGTCAAGTCAGGATTCAGGCCTCTTGCATGTTAGTCATTTTTCTTTTCTAAAAAGAACTTTATAAAGCTTATATGTTTATTATGCGTAGTGCATTTTCAGCTAGATGATTGAATTTGTAGCATTATGGCTAAGAGGGCAACTGACCTGAATAAGGATTTTTAATCAAGTCTTACTTCTAAAAGAACACATAATATGTTTAGCATCTCACAATGCTCTTCTTACATCTCTGTTTGGGGTCAAGAATGGAATTAAGGTTTTAACTATAAGAAAGAGATGATGTATGTTCTGGTTTTATTGCATTTGATGTCATTGTCAGCCTATGGACTGAAAAACAAATGTATAAATACATCCCATATGCAGAATACCAAATACTTTCAGAACAGTGAGCTCATTTTCAAATCAGGTGGGATGCATATTAAAAGCGCTAAAGCCTTTAGTTTTCTGTTTTTAATAACCTTTGTCCATTAACATAAAGGTGAACAGAGCAGTTCCATATTCTGCAGCAGATGTTTCCTCGCAGATGATTTGTTTTGTTACATTTTATTGTTGAAAGAGAAGGTGGAAGTGATGTTGTAATGCCATTAGTTAAAAGCTGGTAAGCATCTCTTATGCAAAGACCCTGGGGAGTTCAGTAAGCAGGAAATCGATAAAGAAGTATCTTATCAGGAAGAGATAATCTTCTGAAATTGATAGAGGATTATCTCTTGTGTTATTTCTTAATGGACTCTAGTGAGTTCTGCACCACAGATATTTATTTATTTTACATAAAAAAGATTTACAACCACTCTGATTAAAATTCATATGACAAAAAGTAATTACTAAGTAAATGTAAGCTGGGATCAAAACTATAAAAAACAAAGAAAAAAACTACTTCTTTTTTTGATTTAGCCATAATATTCATAGCCATTCATTGCAATAATGCTCAGTAGACATTGTTTTATCTGCTTGCAATGCTTTACAACTACTTCATACCAAAAGTAGCTGTTGGAAATAGGTTATGTGGTCTGCCATGTATAAATGTAGAAATAAAAGAGAGAAGGGTTAAATGAACTCTCTGAAACAGTCAGAAAACACCAGGGACAGAAGTCAGACATGCATCAATTTTAATCTAGATTTAATGCACTGCAACAATGGCCAAGTCCAGAAGGGTGGTAAAAGGTAAAGCAGTTTAGGCAACATTACCTATAACCAGTGCAGTGGAAACATAAAGGGTAGTCTTTGCGACCTTTACATTGGTTAAGTAATTTTTTTCTGCTTATAATATTCTAGAATATATTTTAAAATATATTTCAATATAAAGTGAAGGCAGGAAAAACACAGACCTAACCATTTGATACAATCAATGCAGAAAGAATAAACACACACTAAAATGGTCCCCCATGATAATCTACATCTGGAAGAGTCCTACCTACGTTTGTTGGCTCACATTCCTTCTCTCTCCTCTTTTTCACTGGCATGTCTCTGCTGCTTATCTCTAGTCTGGCCTTGCTAAAAAAGCTACCAGAAACAACATATATTTATGGCCACTGAGTAATGCTTTTTTTGTGGTTCTATTTGCATTTTTATTTCAGCTGATGATTTTTGTTCAGATCAATATGAAAATGTTTACTGAAGTGTTTATTATTAAGACATCATTTCAAAATTCCAGCTACCTGTTTGCCTTCGAAAACTTGTCTTGTTTTGCCTTGTTTTCACTTGTCTAAACAAGGACAAGTGAAAACAACATTATTCTGTTTAACGCTTATCCTTAGCATGATAACGGTGGACAAGATGACTTTTACAAGAAGTGTTCATTTTTTAATGGAAATTTTGCAAATCTTTTATTCTGTTATCCAGGTTGACAATAGCAGAGCATGATTCTCTTTCTGTTTTGCAGGACATTCACCCAGTACCATTTCACCCATTCTGTTGTGGGTGAAACCACATCATTTTCTGAAATGCAAGATACTGATTTAGGGATCTGCAATACTCGCATCCTCTAACTAGCATTTAACCTAAAAACAGGCACTATTTCCCCGTGTGGATTTCTTTGTGGAAGTTTTATATGTGCACACGGAGGTGCAGGGGTTTCCATGGCAACTAAGGGTTTGCAGAGTATTCAAGAAACTCTGCAAGTTAAAATTAGCTTAGATGGTCATGCATAGATGATAAGGCCCCTGGGCTATGCAAGTCTTTGCAAATTGTTTTTTGTGAAATTTACTGGAGGATGTTACAATCTAAACCCAATGTGTGGGATATATCAATGGATAAAGCCACAGTAGATCTGGAGTGAATAAAGAGAGCTGGCAGATTCTGGGCATCTGAGATAAATAGATTGGATTTTAAAATACATTTAAAAGGAAAACCTTACTTCTAAATGTGTTAGGGAATGATGAAAAATCCATTCTGATTAATTAGAGTTAATGGAAACTAAATGGCTCAGGAACCTTCTTGTTTTCATTAAGTGAATTGTTCTTAAAAGAATCCCAGTTTATTTCTGAATACCTTTTCCTTTCCTGGACACTATATAGGTTGACTTATTCCATAGAGAGACCTCTAAGAAAGCATAGATTTGTGTCCCCTAGGTCTTTCTTTAGGGTAAACATTTGTTTAAATAAATTCCTCTTATAATACTGTGGGATCTGTGGCGATTGGAGTAACACTATAATTAATTTGTTTGATCTGTGTCTGATCTTATGTCCCAGTAAAGAGGAGTTTTAAAGGTAGCTCAATGGTGATGCTATATTTATCAAATAGAACAGTTTGTAATTATATATTTTTGTCTTTTCTTGCATGATGAGTTGTGCATCCTAATGTAGGACATGGTTTCATGTTTTGTGGACACTATATTATGACTATATTATGAGGAAATTAGAGATACTCTTTGGGTGTTTCTCTGAACCAGGAGGTATAAAAAAGGTATATTCTTACTTGTACTACAGTCAGAAAGAGATCTAACAAAGGTGTGTATTTTCTGGTCATTGCTTTAGGAGAATAAAATGTACAGTCAGTTGTGTGTCATTGCCTGCTTTCTGTCTGAGCTACATTTTAATTTTTTTTTTTTTAATTTATTACCATTTCGAAAAGAGTATAGGATAATGAATATGCTCTTTCACTAAATAATACAGTTGATTGAAGATGCAAAGAAGGAGAATGCATACATGAAATGCTGGGAGGAGAGATGTTTCTCATTCTGATATTATTATTTTGATAATTTCAATAAAGCATAAATTCCAAAAAGTAGAGTTCTCTCAAAAATATTTTTTTCTTCCACTGTAATAACTTCTCTATGGCTACAAAAATACATTCAGTGAATGCTAGGAAAAAAAAAATCTGACAATGAAGCCACTGAGAATTAAGTAGTCATTGTCAATATGGGTGCTCTTCTGTGGCTGGAGGTTGAAAATCATTCTCACTCACAGACCTGCCTCTTGTTTCCTACAAACCTGGCAAAAGAGCCCAACATCCCGTGTGAAAAGAACAAATTGTAGCAAGAGTTGTATGACACTCACAAGCATCCAGGCACTGAAAACAAAGCCATGTTAAGATGCAGGAGGAAAAATATTCAAATAAGAAGAGAAGGCAGCTATTAGCCAAACCAGTGTTGCAGTTTCACATGCATAATCTGTATGATGCAGATCAACCTAACTCAGAGAGTCTGTAAGAATGAGAAAAGAATGACACAGTGACATTCTTATATAAGAATGAGAAAAATGACAAAAGTGAAGCAATATCTCTGCACTGAAGAGAGGCTGAAAATACTGGCACTGCATCTTTTAGCAAGAAGAAAAGGATACATGATAAAAAATATCCTAAAAGTACATGTAAAAGGGAGACAATGGTACTACTCTTGTTGCAAGATAGTGAAAGAACAAGAAGCTAATTTACTATTTAATTCCCCTTTCCAGCTCAGCACAGGAAAAGCAGCTTTGTGGGAGTTGCTGCCTAACTTCTTACTCCTTGCCCGTCAGTATCTCGTGCTCTGTTGTGGGTGATAAGGAATTGTAGCAGACAATTGACAGTAGTGCTTTGTCAATACATAGAGTTTTCTATCCTCTTAAAGTTACAAAGGAGCCAGGGTAAACCCCTCTGTAGAAACTGTCATCAGTCCTGACCAAATCTCAGTCTGATCCATTAGGATTGCACAGATACACACTGGCATGCTGTTTCTATATCTTAAATATAAATGTATGTGATTTTTTCCTATCTTGTTATGTATTTGATATTCAGAAACACAAGGTGTTGTTTATTAGGAAGAATTGGGAAGGCTTGCAGCAAAAAGCTGTGTATTACAGTGAGTTGTTAGAGAAACAGCTGCTATTGGAGAAAATAGGTGATTCTCTTGGCTGTGTACTCGTGCAGCATTTTTCAATTTTAAGTACTCATTCTAAAGAATTGTTTTTTTAGAAAGAAGTTATTTTCAGCAAGCTGTAACTTGGCCAGATCTAAACTGATTTTCATCAACAGATTCATATAATTTTCCTCTCTGAGGGATATTTTGCTAAACTGGTTTCTAGGCAAGCAATTGAGGAACTGCATCTATTCGAAAGCATACATATGCGCGCACACACACACACACACACACACACACAAATAATTACAATATGTTTCTTTACTCATTTAAGATCCAAAACTGCTTTATCATGGGCTACAGTGACTGGCATCCAACAGGAAAAAATCTTCTGGAAGGAATAAGGGAAAAAAGAAGAACATAATGGGAGCACTTCAGCATCTCTCTGAAAATGTTTACACCTAGAATGTTGCTAGTCAAAATGAAGGAAAGCACAACTGGCCTTTTTTTCCACAAATACGGGTTTTTACAACACTAACCAGGAAATTGACTTGTGGATTTTACCCTATAATAGGCCCATCTGAGTACAATTAATGACCTTTCACAAGTTGTATAGGGGATCAGAACACGACAGACATTGGAATAAGAGTATCCTATGCAAACCACATCCAATGCTGTTTTAGACATTGTGCTTGAAACAGCCTGCTTGCTTTGGCAAACAATGCCCACGAGAATATTTTCCTTGCCATATTGTATATTGTATACAGGAAGTGAATGACAGCTAAATCCTAGCAATTATGACAATTACATCTTTATCTTAAAGGGTGACCATAGGAGTATGCAATCTGCAAGGTAGTCATAAAGCCACCACCATCTACATTAATAATAATAATGATAACTGAAGATGAAATAGGATGTGACCTGCAGCAAGAAAAATGTGAGTGACATAGGGAAAGTTTCCATGGGAACAATATAAAAAATTCTAAAATATCTCTGTGTTCAGTGAGAAAAAATTTGATCAGACATAAGATTGTCTCACAGCAGAGTGCCTTTCACAGCTAATGGGCTCACTGAATAGTTGCTGCCCAAACCCTGTTAACATCACTGCTTATGTTTAACCTACATGTCTGCCCTCTCTGTGTTCCCTCCAGCAGCTCTTACAGCATCTGCTGTGCAAGCAGCAGGCAGAACACACACAGACCAAGCAGGCACATGAAAGAATCCATTAGTTATTCAGGGAGCTTTCATATCTGGTGTAAATCAGCTATTTTGAAATAAATGTTCCTGGGCAAGATCCTAGTCATGTCTACACCTCTGAAAATCGAGATATTTCCATTGATTTCTATGGACATCATGGGGACTAACTTGGGAAGAGAATAGAAGAGAGCAGTAGTGAAACGTCTAGTTGCATGCTTTGAAATGTATAAATCTGTTAAATATTGTAAACGTGCTTGGTTTTGCCAAACACTGGTATTTCTTCATTGAAAAACTGCAGCAGAAACAGTGCAAAGAATCTGAACACCCATTTTCCTGGCTGGACTTCAAGTGCTTTATGTTGTCTTCCTTTCATACTTGTTGACTTTTAAATTCTGCATGGATTTTTATTTCTTGATTTTCTGTCTTTGTATGTTTTCCAGGCTGTTCACCTGGGTCTCCTCTTCCATCCCCCAGTTATTCTTTCAATCTTTCTTAGCATCCCTCTGAGCTTAATTTTTGTTCCCATTGTTTTATAGGCAGCTCATGGACATTAGTGCACAATTACATTAGTGTAGATGCTCTTCTAAGACAGTGACCTTAGAATGTATAGAGGGGTAGTTTCCATCACAGTCTGGGTACCACACAAACTTCTTAGACTTGAGGTTTCACACAAAGTGAAAATACCTTTTTTCCAAGGCTCTGTTCACTAACATGAATCACATCCTTGGAATCATTTAAATTTTCCCTCTCTTTTACTCTGCTCATATTTGTGCTCTGACAAAAGTTTAGGTTTTTCTCTAGGAAAAAAAAAAAAAAGTTGCTCTTAAACCTGCCTTCTCCTGATCTCTCTACTCTTGTGATTTTGCAGTTTCAATCTCCTAATCTTTTTGATACCAGAAATTACCCCACTCATCACCATCCATCTCAGATCCTGAAGCTGTGTGTTTTGCTTCCAGAACACTAGCCCTTTTTAGAGTTACTTCCCACAACTACTTATTGAACTACGTGTTGCCTTAAATCTCCTCATTTTCCAGGCTTTAAATAGCAAAAAGACTGCATACTCTCGTGATGTATTAATTATTAAATCAGTTGGCATAGCTGCAGCCAAAGTCACTTCCAGACAAGCTATTCCCTGTGGATAGAATATCTTCCTTTGCAGGTTAAAATTGTTTTGTGGGGTTTGGCACTAAGGTTTTTTTTCAGGGAGATCTGGTGACTCTGGATGTATCACCTAAAAATCTGAGGCCTCTAGTGAGGGCCATATTTTATCATCATCTAATTGTTTGGCTTGAAAGGGACCTTAAAGGTCACCAAGTTCCAACCCCCTGCCATGGGCAAGGACACCTTCCACTAGCCCAGGCTGCTCAAAGCCCCATCCATCACCTTGCTGCACCCTTCTCTTCTTCAGGCTCAACAACCCCAGCTATCTCAGTTTGTCTTCAAAGGCAAGTGCTCCAGCCCTCTGAGCAGCCTTCAGGGTCCTGCTCTGGACTTTTCACATCCTGCACACAGGTGCACACTCCTCTTATGCTGGGGCCACAGAGTGGATGCAGCACTGCAGGTGAGGTCGCACCAGAGCGAAGAAGAGGGGAAGAACCAATTCCCTCAGCCTGGGAGTTATTTCTCTTCTGATCCCAGCCTGGCTTCCCTCACCCCTGCCCTGCTCAGGACTGCATGTCAGACCCTTGGGGCCATCAGGCCCTTCCCCAGTGATGCCACAGCAGTGCCAGGCCTATCCTGGGGGACCTCCAGGGAGCTGTCAGTCCTTGCTACTCCAGGCAGACTCCTGGAGTATTCAAGGCCCTATTCTCTAAATAGTATCAAGTATCTACCCTCTGCAGTGTCTCAACCCTGGTTGCAAAGCAGAAAAATGTGGATGATGCTAGTCAATTCATGAAAGAATGGATGATGCTACTCAGTTCATTATTTTCTTTAGCTTTTTTACTAGTTTATGATAGCTGGTTGAATAAGATTTTAGGCATTGGGAAATTCTGGAGACTCTTGCACAACTAATGAGTCCCATCAAGCCCCTTTCAGTGTGTTTCCTTTTTTTCTATACTGGTTTGAAACATTTGTGCAAAATGTAGCATAAGATAACTCTCCCAGGAAATTCCTAGGGCGAATGCTAAGATTATGTAACAACTGAAATGCCCAGTAAGTTTTTTTTAAAAAGAATTAGCAAGATTAGACTAGACAAGAGATTTAACTGCGTGCATACCCAAAATTCTAATTTTACAGCTCTCCTCCTCCAAAAGGATCCAGGCTGTGGAATAATTCAGCGAGTATAAAGAGAGATAGATATACCTTAATGCCTGTTGGGAACCAACAGGAATATGCCTAAAATCCTCACCTAGAGTTCAAGTATCTGACTCAAGACCTGGGGAATTTTTCTCCCTACCTTTGGCATCCAGAACATAGAGTCCACCCTGGACTTCACACCTCATCTTGGGAAGAATGACCAGGTTCCAGCCTTTTCAAATCAACAATCAGTGTGGTTACAGGTGATGTTACCACCACACCTATTTTGTAAGCAATAGCCCACAAGTCTGCCCAGATGTCCAGCACATATGGGATCAAGCTTCAATTTCTTCTTCCATCTGTAGGGAGTCCCTGAAGTCCAGCTATTCCATGTGTGCTCCCAGCTACACCACATGCAGAGAGTGATGCAAGATTGGTCAGGGCAGAAGGCAAGCATACAATAAAGGAGCATGACTTAAACATGAGAATTTGGAACTAAACACCAAAGGAATGGATCTTGTTCCATTGGTGAGGCTGGGAATAGTCATCAGTCCACAGCTCTTTATCCAGCTATCCCAGCTCAGTCCATAATCACTCTCCTTCCTGGCTGTTGCACTTGCATTTATTTTTTGGAGTTTTTCACTTGTGATAGGGCTATTATTGTGTTGCAAAGCAAATGAAAACTCTTCAAAATCCACAGCACTAAGCCAATAAGTGATGTCAGCTTATAGAAAATATAGGCTCACAATGGCAAAGTCAACTAAATATCTTTTTTGTAATTAAAAGGTGGACAATCATTGACATGTTTTTATTATTTCTTCCAAATATGCAGAGAGAATGAAAGGTAATCTACATTAGATGTATAATAGTTGTCACAAGAATGTAAAGTTTATTAATATTTGACAGAATGAATTGTTCTGATATTTTTGCAGAAAAACTGTCTTTAAGCAAGGTGTAGGTAAAATCAGAGTACTTGAAAGCAAAAATTTTAAAAATTATTTGTCTTGAACAGCTCAGCAATATAACTAAAGATAGAAACTGACTTTTTGTGTCTTAACAACCTAAATACTCATAATGATGAAAAGGCCAATAATTAATTCATCTATGCATATATCCATCTGGAATTATCAATATCAAGCAGTACTAATATGTGGCTAGAACTAATTTAATTTATAATGAATGAACAGCATAGTTAGAGAATCTGAGCATTGGTGATTGTAAAACTCCATCTGTTGGACAGATAAGTCAGTTCACCAATCAGGTAGGTTATTTGTGCCCTCTTCACACTGGAAAAAAATTCTCAGTTTAGATAATTTCCTTGCAATGAAGCTCTGCTTTTCTGGGACTCACTTATGCCAGTTCTGACGAAAGCCCATTTATCTGGTATAATTGTATATATATATATATATATATATATATATATATATATATATATATATACACACACTAAAACTTTTCCAGTATAAAAATGTCACAAGAAATCCCACACCCTGTCATTATTATGCCAGGAAAGGCTTTTCCAATATAGAACCTGAACTCGTCCTAAAAAAAGTTTTCCACAGGCAGCATTAAATGAGATTACGGAGGAGGCTTAAAGACACAGATAACTTGAAAATAGGAAATTTCCTGAAAAAACCTATTGAAATTTCACAGAACCAGAGGACACTGTGTGTCAAATTTGATCTGCATTACCTTGAAAATTGTGTTCAGTGCCCTGGAGTATTATTCTCAATTACATCAAAGCATCTGCAGTACTCTGGGAAATGTCCTAGAGCTACAGGAGACAGCCTGACTGACAGTGAATGCAGAAAAGGTTCTCTCCCATATTTATATGCTGACTGTGTTCAGCAGTTTTGCTGGTACTTTTCTGCTCCAGAACAGCTAAGTAGTTCAGCTGGAATGCTGGAAATAAAGATATTTATGAAGTATCCACATAGACAGTAATTGAATGGTGGAACAAGTTGTCCATCCTTGGAGATAACAAAATTTGTCAGGTCTTCAGCACCTGAGATTAGCCCTCTTCTGGACAGGAGATGGACTGGAGGAACTCCAGAAACCCCTGTAAAGCTGAACTAGTGTATGAGTCTCTGTCACACCTTTGGCAAACTCACTATACCCCAACACAAGCAAGATGTTTGTGCTCTTCTACCTTAATTATTTTAAGATTTGGCTCAAGAGAACTCAGGCCTAAAATGATCCTTCAAATTGCTAACACAAATCTGTACAAGTCTTAACAATTCAAACATAACCCTCTGTCTTAAATACTGAGTGTAGTACCAAATAGAGTGCTGCTCATATGTACCTGTGTTTTCCAGATGGATTCACAATGGTTTGAGAGATGTTGTGCTCCCTTAAAGTCATCTGATTATCCTCAAAACTGTTAATTCCAGGCAAGCAGCTAATTGTTCAACCTTTCCTACCACCTGGTTTTATTCTTAGCCTGGAAAGACCTTGGTTAGAAGAGACAAGGTAGTTCATTTTCCATGCCCAATTAGTTCTTTATTTTCTTATAAAGCTTCCAGAAGGGAGGGTGATTTTGCAGTGGGGTTTTTGTCTGCCAAGGATTGGCCTGGGATCATTAATTCATTTCACATGAACTAGCAGACAGGCAACACTAATAACTTTTATTTGGTTCTGAGTGCTGACCTAGAAGAGGCAGAAGTCCTCTCCCATGGCTAATCCTCTGGGTCACTGCCTCCCTCCTTGAACATGCATCTTCCCTTTCAACTATTTAAAATGTGCTGTAAATCTTAGCAGTAAGTGGCTGCAGCATGCAATACAGTCTGCATAACCCAGGCAGGATCTCAAGTTTTATGAAGAAATGTGTTTGATGATTCAGAACATTGTAGTGAGGTTTTTTTTTGTTGTTGGGTTTTTTTTTTTGTTTTTTTTTGTTTTTTTTTTTTTTTTTTTGTTTTGTTTTTTTTTTTTTTGTTTGTGCATGGTTCCTGTGGATGGAGATGAGAATCCTGTACACAGGAGACATTCCTACTTGGTTTTTGTGGGAAGGCACCTGATTCTTGATTTGTAAGCCATAATAGCAGCTAGATTTGAATGCTCATCTTCCTAATACCTTTGCTGGAAGGCTTTTCTTAGACTTTAGATACTTAGTTTAGGAAGCCATAAGAACAAAGTACCGTCTCAACTGCAAGCAAAGGTAAGAAATCTTGAAGTACTTAACATGAAGTTTTACTGTTAAAAATATTTACTCCAACCTTACATACAGAAATTTAAGCAAAAGACACCCAGAAAGTATAGCATCTTTGGATAGTAAGACTTACCAGGTTTGTTGTACATGGAGCCCACTGGTGGCAAGAAAAATCAGAATTAAAAAAAGGTAGTAAAACAGCTGTCTTGGGCAATCCAGCTATAGGACAAAATAAGTTCTGTGACATTTGCAGGAGTGAGTGACTAATTTACACATGACAACAGGAAATATCTAATCATATATGAGATGCAGTTCAGGGAATTGCATCAGTAACATGGGAGACAGGGAAGTTTATACTCCTACATAATCAACATGGATTTCTTTATAGGCACGCCACCTTCCTCCTTCAGTGAGTTGCAGTAAAAGATTTGCTGATCTTTTTTAAAGTCAACCATTAAAACATGAATCAAAACAAAGAGATGGTAAACACTATTCTGCTCAGCATCTGTCTTTTTTTGTTTTGTTTCTTAAGAAAAGTTTCTCATGTAGTTTTCCAGAACAAATAGCTTCCAGATATCACTGTAAAATGTTTTTTTTTTTTTTCTCAGTTCATGTGGTCTTGCGTGTCTCTTAAACATTGCTCTTAAATTGAGAACTTGATTCCTCACACTCTTGCAGCAGAAATAGCTACTTACAACTACACAAACTAGATGGAAAATAACTATCAAATCACTTGTTTGTGGTAGTGAAAGTCCTTCTCACATTTATTCTCAAGGGCAAGAGAGGGAGGAATGAGGCCCAGAAACTGAGTGCTAACAAACACAGGTTCCAAGGTGTTTTTAAGATGTAGAAGTGGAAATTCTGCTTGAACAAGCAGTGCAGTCACTCCAAGAAGTTCTGGAGTCTCTGCCCTTAAGGATACTCTGGTCCCAGCCTGCTAAGCAGAGCAGAGCAACCTGCTCTGGCTCTGAAATACCATTCTGCACTGAGAGGAGTCTGGACTAGGTGGTATCCCTGGATCATTCCAGGGAACAAATTCTTCTATGCTTCTACATTTTTGGGTTCTTTTCTAACATCCAGTCTGTGAGGTGATCTTTGAGAATCCTCTCTGGATACAAGGACAAAACCTCCATCCCAGTATCTTGCACTCTGAAAATATTAGGTAACATAAGTAAAATATTCTCTTCCTTCTCAGACCATGCTTGACTTTTTTAAAAGAGTACTACTATGTCTAAGTCCTCTGAAATGTGTTCTGGCATTACAAGGGCAGTCTTTCCCTTTTGAACTTTCAGTATTCCAAATTGTTTAAATATTAAAAGAGAAGAACAGCTGTATCATGTCAGATCAAAGGTCCATCTGGTCCAGTATAATTTCTCTGGTCAAGGTAATAGTGGATGCCTAGACAAGCAAGTAAATGTAGCATAAATACATTGGAACACTTCTCCCATGTGTTTTCCCAGCCAGTATCTCTTTTTGATCCCATAAAATTTTAGCATTTTCAATGGTGAATACTAAACATGGCAGAAAAGAATCCCACCTCTCACCTACGAGTGCTGTTCATTGCTTGTTTTAAAACTTCTGGCTTCCATCTCTCTTTGGTAAACTTAGTCCTTGTTCTGCAAGAGAGTGACAACTGTCCTTTACTCACTTTCCCATAGTTTTTAGACTTCATTAGATCTCATTTTTTTAGGCTTGAAGAATCCTCATCCATTTAATTGTTTTCCCTACTGAAACCAGTTCAAACCTTTGATCATCCCTGCTGACCATGGTTTGTAGCACAGCCGTTTGATGGTTTCTGCTTTGTTCACTATTTTCCCCTTAATTTCTCCTAATATACAGTGTGCTTTTTGCCCACTACTGAGCACTAAGGTATGCTTTCATAGCTCTGCCTATCACAGCTGACACATAACTTTCTAGAACAGTAGAAGCCACCATAAATTTGACTACTTGTTCACTGACTATTATTTCTTTTTTTATTTATATGGAATTTCACCTACTATTTTGTGAAAAGCTTACTAGGTATTTTGAGAACTTCCAACAATTTATACCATCAGCCTTCACTGAATCACAGAATTACAGAACTGCAGAACCACAGAACTACAGAATCACAGAACTGTTAGGGTTGGAAGGGATCTCTGGAGATCATCTTGTCCAACACCCCTGCCAAGGCAGGGTCACCTGGAGCAGGTGACACAGGAACACATCCAAATAGGTTTTGAATGTCTCCAGAGGGGGACACTCCACAACCTTTCTGGGCAGTCTATTCAGTGCTGTGCCACCCTCAATGTAAATAACTTCTTCCTCATGTTGAGGTGGATCTTCTTGTGTTTTGGTTTATGGCCATTGTTTCTCCTCCTGTAACTGGGCATCATCGGAAAGAGTCTGGCACCAGCTTCTTGGCACCTGCATTTGAGCTGTATAAATGTATCGATGAAATCCCCTCTCGCCCTTCTTGTCTCCAGACTAAACAGGTCCAGCTCTGGCAATCTCTTCTCATAAGAAAGATACTCCAGATTCCCTATTGCCTTTATGGCCCTCCAGTGGATCTTTTCCAATAGCTCCTTGTTTTTCTTGAACAGTGGAGACTGGAATTGAGCACAGTACTCCAGCTATGGCCTCACTAGGGCAGAGCAGAGGGGGATGATCACCTCCCTGGACCTATTGGCCACACTCCTCCTGATGCACCCCAGGATACCTGGCCCACCTGGACACAAGGACACACTGTCAGATCAATTTTTATTGCTTGGGTAAATTTCAAATTTGCATTTTTATTGCTCAGGTAACTTCCTTTATCTGCAGATGTTACCTCCCCATTATACACCTGCCTTCCAGATCACATTTATGAATATTTTGAATGGCACAGGCTTTTGTACAAGTCTCTGTGGGACTTCACTAATAAGCTTCCCTCTGCTTTGAAAATTATCATGAGATTTGCCCTTTGATTTCTTCTTTGTGGTTTTCATTTTGGCAGCACACTGTTCCCGTTGTGGCATAATGTTAGGTTCACTGGGAGAAAACAAAAGGAGTAATGTTAAAAAAATTTTGTGGTTCTTAGTTTTTTCTCAATGAATTCCTGTCCAGAACATTTTTTGCAACTCAGTAGCTCTGCTGAGGTCAATAACCAGGTGTAATTGGAAAAGCAAAATCAGTGCAATGAAATTGCAGACCTTAATTATATAGATTTAAATACTTACAAGCTTCTAATATTTTACTTCAAGTATTAATTTTTGTGTTATTGTTATATATTTATGTCCTTTATATTTCTCGTAAGAGAGAAAACAGCAATTTTTAAAATTTGATACAGAACATGTCTTGAATATGAAAATATATATTCTAAATTTCATCAATTCAATACAAAGGTCTGTGTGTGCCAGTTTTCTGTGGTCTTAATACCACACTTTGTTGAATCACAGCTTTCATTTCAAAATGAACAAAGCACCCTACTGTCCCCATCCCAGGTAGTTCTTAAATAAGCATGAAATGATATAATGATGCCCTGATCTGTAAAAATAATGAAATTACTCTGGAAAAATCTGAGGACTTTACCATTTTAGGAAAAAATCTTACAGAATCCTCATGGTCATCAACAGTGTGGAATAGCTTTTTTTTCCCCTTATGCCACAAAAATCAGAATTCGTGCCATAGAATTTGCTATTTTATGTAACCAAGTAGCCATATATGCATATATCTTTTCTTTCCCACCCTGTCAGGATCTCTTGTTCTCTGCTGTCTGGATGGGGGGAACCTGTCCTATCCTTGGGTCCAGGCAGCTGGAGCTTGACTGGTCTGAGGACAGGAGGCAGGATGTTGAGTCTGGCCAGGGAAGGCAGGCAGAGAGGTAGGGAGAAAGCCTGGTTTCTATCCCAAGTAACCATATACTAATTTTATTTTTATGAGTATTTTTACCTATGAACCCATGTTGTGATGCTCATGTGCTGGTGCAAGACAGGGAGAACCTGATCCCATTTCAGATGTTTTCTTACTGGTATTATGATCTCTTTCAAAGGGTATTTGATGACAATAAAAGAAATCATGCTTGCTGCAGTATTTAGTGATAAATATCAACAGAACTAAGTACCATCATGTCAACAATTACAAAAATTTCACTTAATGTAATTCTGGCTAGAAAATAATCTTAAAATATTTAGAGGTATTATAAGAAAGAACAATATAGGATAATATTATCAAGACTCATTAAATTCTGACTGAAAATACTTCCAAATTTGGGGTGTTTTTTTTATTTTGTTTTGTTTTTAGTTACATTAAATTTGGATCCAGATGTTGGCAATAGTCTTTGCTATTATAAATGAGAAATTTTTTCCTACATTTTATAATTAACAAATTAATAAATAACAGCAGAGCTCATTTCTGATCTTCAGTTTTTGAGAATGGGTGTGATCAGTAGATAGACACAGATGTATGTTAAGTGAGGTCAGAGTCATAATCTGCTGAAATACGACAGTGTTCATGGCAATATTAGCATAGTTACACTTGAAATCTGCTTAACTTTTCTCTTTCTCTGCTGTTCCACTAGAAAATAAATTCTCCTGTATTTAGGATAATCTGAAACACTGACTGTAACATTTGGGGATAATTGCTATCTGACACCCTTGGACACAACATACAAATCTTCTGACCTAGAAAGAAATAAAAATAGGAATGATGCCATAATATAGACTTTCATCCAGAGGTAATGGGAACTGCAAGCTTCATTCACAGAAAGAATTATCATGGCAAGGGGACATAGAGCTAAGGTGGAAGTTTGTCTTCATATAGAGACCATCTCTATTTGTGCTCCATGAACACTCCTGAGGGATTTGTTGAATTTTGTAGACTATATTGGACAGCCTAGGTGTTCACAAATTGACTGCAGTGCCATTACAGTGAGATTCACCTGTAAAGAGAATTGTGCTGAGGAGATGAGAATCTGGCCCCAAGAATCCCCAGGTTTCTTTGAGTGACCTCTACTAGAAAGAAGCTGTTTGGTCTTTATGCAAAATGGCATCTGACAGCTTGGAAAGAAAAGCTGTTTTTCTTACCATGCCAAAATTCATAAAATTTTTGACAGAAAAGTACATTTTTATGATGAAGGTAAGAATTTATTGGATAATAGATTATTTGTTAAATTCCAATGATGTGTTGGAACCTGACAAGGATTATAGTTTTGCTGTCAATTCAATTACCCTATACTTGAGGAAGCTGGTTTAATTATTTGTTGCTGGTTTAATTAAAAGGCGCTTAAGTCAGTGCAAGTTTTGCCCCTGATGTCAATGAGATCAGACCCAGGTCCAAGTTACCTTAACTCTTAGCATGATTAAAAATGAGTAAGTGTTTCAGAAATGCCATCACCCACAGCCAGACAGTTAATCTGGGGCTGAGAGAGTCAAACACAATGTAACAACAAACTCATGTTAGGGGTGTGCTATGTGCTTATCCTGGGGTCTGGTAGACTCTAGGGACAGCAGTGACCCTTACACTATAGGTAAGGATAAAGAAGGTTGAAATGTATAAAGTGGATTTTTGTTATTGTAAACTGCACAGAGAATGTGGCTGTAAGAGGCTGAAGTCACATGAAAAGGCCAAAGGCACAATTTAGAGAAGACCATGTGGGAGAGAAGTGTCTGTCTCCAGGAAACAGGAGAGATATGCAATCAATAAGAAGTAATGTCTCCTCTCCTCTCCTCTCCTCTCCTCTCCTCTCCTCTCCTCTCCTCTCCTCTCCTCTCCTCTCCTCTCCTCTCCTCTCCTCTCCTCTCCTCTCCTCTCCTCTCCTCTCCTCTCCTCTCCTCTCCTCTCCTCTCCTCTCCTCTCCTCTCCTCTCCTCTCCTCTCCTCTCCTCTCCTCTCCTCTCCTCTCCTCTCCTCTCCTCTCCTCTCCTCTCCTCTCCTCTCCTCTCCTCTCCTCTCCTCTCCTCTCCTCTCCTCTCCTCTCCTCTCCTCTCCACCTGTGTGTGGAAGAGCCATGTAGGGCTGGGGGCATGAATCACTGGTCCTTTATGGAATCACTCACACAGGCAGAGGCCCCACTTTAACAGCACAAACTGGACTTTAGTTCCTCCAGTTCCAAAGCTTGGTTTGGAGTCCCCAGTACCTGCGTATATGTCACAGATACTTTCAGGGGAAGAACAAACTTGTCAAGGTCCTTCTAAAAGTCCTGCTCAAAAGTATAAGCCAGTGACATTGAGCTCCTTCAATCCCAGCCAGAAAATAAACATCAGGAAAGGATTTTTCATTTAATTTAGTCATCCTAAAATGCTATAAATCCAAGCTTGAACTGAGAAACCTCCTTCTCTGCCACGTGGTCTTCTCTAAATTGCGCCTTTAGTCTTTTTTTTTTTTTGGTTTTTGCTGGATTGCACCTTCTGAAAGTCCAACTGCAGCCACCTTGCTGCAAACCTTTTCATCACAGAGAGCAACCTTTATATCTGCAAGAGAAGCTGGGTCCACCCATTTGCTATTTCTCTCCAGCCACATTCTCAGAGGCAGCCATGTGAATACCTTTTCTCCAACTCAAGCTACACAGAAGAACAGGAGTATGGAATGGATATGGAATCAGATATTTGAGGAGTGGAATGTGAAGTCAGGTGTGTAAGCCCACCTCCACATGCTAGCGAGGTGATGACATTCCTACATAGCTTATTTTCAGGAGTTAGTATTTGAACAAAGTAAATACAGTTTAATTAATCCACGTTCAAAAGATGAGCAGTTAGTGTTTAGATGATGAATCCCTGAGCAAGTGGCTAAACAGCAATCACTATGTACTGAAGGTTTTCTGAAAAAAACTATACTGGCCCAATCCATAAGAAGAGAAAAATATGAAGTGGCGTGGAGCGACATCAAAATAGTCAGATCAGCTAAACATGACTGTTAGTTGGATGGGGACTGTCTCTGTGACAGCAAGAACTGTAAGATACATACTCCATCGATCCCAGTTTACATTTTCTTGAAATGGGAATAATATTGGCTAGATCAGGGGGCTATTAAATCTGCTACCACTAGTTAGTCAGTTAATATTTTTCTGGCTCTTTCAAGGTGATGTGATTATTATCAGCAGAACATCTAATCAGGAATTTAATCAAATATTGTGAGTTTTCCTTCAAGATGAAGACATCAAAATGCACACAGGGCAACCAGAGACTATTAGTCTTTTAAAGAATTTTTCTTTTGCCCACAAACAGAATAGTAAATGTATTTTCCCAGCTTTAGTTATATACTATCTCTCATGATTTATTTCAGTAAAAATGTCTTTTGGAGATCCTGTATTGGGAAAATACTCCAGATATAAAAGAAGTTCCACTCTTGAGAATTGCTGCAATGAAATGCAAGCAAAATTAGATTATAGATTGCCCAGAAACAGAATATATGTTCTCTGAATTTCTCTGAACAAGATTCCCCCTCTAGGAGAGGATGATGGGGGTGTGAATTACCCCAGACACAATGGGTGGCAGATATCTGCACATCATGTACCAAAAAATATTGCTAACTTACTGTAAGGTGCTACTAATTTTTCTTCCTTAATACTGCCTCAAATAAATTGGCAATACTAAGCAGTTTCAAAGGCAAAGGAAATGCCACAGCTTATAGACAGCTAAAGAGATGGTTTGGCACCTGACTCTTTCACAAAGCTTCTGATATTCTTTTTAAGTCCTGAGTGCTCTCTGTAGTTCCTTCACATGCCATGTTCCCCTTTGTTATAGCTTCAAGTGACATCCATGTTCTGCTCTTCCTCCAGCTCCTTATGGACTCCTTTCAGGCCCTATGGGTACCATTGGATGCCACAATGGAAATATCTGCATGAGGAAGTAAGGCACTCGGGTGTGTGGTGATTTGGGCAAGCTTCTTGTGAGATCAAACTGATATTTTACCTTTTTTTGGTTTTGAATTGACAGAGGTTTCATGTGACAATCCTGGTACTGATATGTAATGTTCCCAATCATGCTGGACCACAAGGGTCCCTGGGTGTATCTTTCTCTTAAAAGGTGAAAAAACTTCACTGCCTTAAGCATCAAAATTAGACATTCATGGCAAACTGTTCATGCGTGTGATCAAGCCCACCCTTTCTAACAATGGATTTAAAACTGTAAACCACATTAACATTGAAATTACCAATACTGGGAATGTGATTTACAGCAAATTGGGATGGAGGGGATAGTTCATTATCCAGTTATATCTCCAGACACTTATCAGACAGCAGAGATTATTGCATTTCCTACACTCCACACTTTGAAAGATCTGGAAATTTAGGGTGTTATTAACCAGAATATCAATAGTCTAGAGAAGATGAAACCTTTCAAATGTGATGTATAAGAACAACCTAGCATACTTTTCCATACATACATGAATTTTGACTGTGGTTCCTATGAGGACCTTCTGGCTTTTTATTATCTTTTCCTTGATCTTTGCATGCATACAGATTTTAGTTTCTCTCTCTCTTTTTGTATCTGGGTGAACAAATATGAGTAAATATCTTTGTGTGTCCAAGCTTATGTAATAGTTTCTTTGGAAAGGGAGTGTTTTATCAATGACAACAGAACAGGAGTCTGCTTAATAATGCCTATGTATGCCTTGGAGGTTAGAGTCTAAGCAATGAAAACCCTTTTACATAACCTGTTTTATTCAGAAAAACTGGCCTCACCAGACAGGCTTCTCCTGAGGTCACCTGATGAGTAAATCAGAGAGAAATGGAAATATTTATTTTTTATAGGACAGGGATTCACTTCTTCTCAGAGCTTTTAGTCTTAAGACCATATCAGGGCCACCAGCTTCCTCCCACCTCCTGGTACATATAATTCATTCCTCTGCCTGGCTGAACAGCAGATCCCACCATTCAGAGACTGGCTTTGCTGAACTCACATTTTCTGCATCTCCCTGCCCTCGTGCTGGTGAAAGAAGCAGATTTTATTTTGTGCTCTTGGCTTCTTTATATTCAGCTGGCTCCACAGGTCCGCCCTCAGAGCCCACCCTGACACACATGTCTGTCCAGCCTCCACCTCCTTCCCTTGGAAAGATTAAAACCAGCCCAGCAGCCTGCACCTCCCTCTCTGCAGGGTCCTGGTGGGGCAGGAGCTGCTGTCTGCACCCACTGCTGCACTCCTCTGTCGGACTAATGAGAGGGAAGCAGGCAGTGTGACGATATACCCTGCGTATTCACATGAGAGAAGTGAAGAAATCCAGCAGTGAAGATGAAAAGCCACTGGTAAGAGAACAAGTGGGATTTAGAGACATCTGTAAATAAGAGATTAGAACCGTGAAAGCTGTTCTTGCCAGCATTATATGAGTGGACTACAATAGAAGGAGCTTTATTGACAGGTTTTATTATAAGGCAAAAATAAAACATCATGTAAAGAAATTATCTTGCCAAAGAAACTGTCTTGTCAAATCTGTTAGCAGATCCTTAGGTGGTATTTTATATGTTTAATATGCATGGCTTGGAGGAGAAATTTAATAACATAACCTGTCAGAAACTACAGATTCATACTGGAATTTTCTTTCTGTTTACAGGAAAATTACAACTTTCTTTTACCTGTGTAGTTTTCTGTGGTCTTTCATCTCAGCCACTATCCAGCACCAATCGAGTAAGGAGACAGATTTTATCTACATTTTATCTTTGTGTAATTTTGAATGTCAAAAGAATTATTCTGTGTTTATTCAAAACTAAAATCCTCTGTAACTAGCCATCACACAAAGTGAGAGCTGTCTATGTGCATTTATATATGTATGGATGGATAGAAGGACATAAATGAAAAACAGGAAAAAAACAAGAGTTGTGTGTGTTGCTTTAAATTTGCTATTAAATGTATTTATTTTTAAGGTAAGGATTAAAATCTGGATGTAGAAGGTAAATACAGGACACAAACCTTCTCTGTCTTTCAGTGCTTTTAGTTAGATATTCTTCTGCTACATGTGGCAATAAACTGGTTCTACTTTATTTGCTGGGCATAAAATGTAAATGGCTGGATGTCAGCCATGTGTCTCATCAAAGAATATAGAATGAGGTCTTTTCTAAGGTGTAACGTGTCAACCTGAATGTTCTCTTTAAACCTATGTTGTCAGAAGGAAACCCACATTTAGGGTTGAGCCTTTGCAGCACACAAGAGGCTCTCTGTAGGTTAGAAATGCTTCTCCTTCCAACTTCCACTCTTCATTCTTCCCTACCTGCACTCTGCTAACTTTTTCCAGATTGACTTGGTACATGGCTCTTAAACTCTTCAAATAAATGCTTCTTTTTCCTTCCTTCTTCCTTAATTATGGGTATCTTGTAGGTCTTATGGTCATGACAAGGTTTTTTTGACAAATAATATTCTGAAAAATTGGATTTTTAGATATAGTTTCCTCTAACAAATTTCTTCTACATTCTCATTTGGGTAAACAAAAAAGGACTGTAAGGTCTTCTTGCCACCACTTTGCATTACATGAATGTTCATTTTCTGATCAAATCTGGCGCAGAGGAAAGTGGGAAAGCTTGGAATACCAGAGAGGATGGAAAACATGCCAACTGATTCACAACAACTTCTTTAGTTGGCATGAGGTTTGTTTAAGTTTCCTTGGGAGTAGGGAGACTGTTGATTTAGGTAACTGGCCTTTTTTTTTTTTTTAAGTTTGCTTGAACCACAAAAAGTTACAACCCAAAACCTCCTTACACAGCAGTCCTTCTTAAACTATTACTATTTCTCAACAGCTCTGCAAGAGAAGAATTATTATAACACTCTAATTTAAAGGCTTGAAAAAAAATCAGATAGCATATCAAGTTACTGCTTTTAATTTGGACCTCTCTAGAAAAAGATGATTATTTTCTTATATCTCTTACTTTACTTTACTTTACTTTACTTTACTTTACTTTACTTTACTTTACTGAGTACAGTTTAAATTATTATGTACCTCTAATTAATATTGTTATTTATAGCTCTTTTTAATTCATAATAATCTGACAGCTGCTTCAGTTGATTCTATAAGGTGATCAGCGGCAGTGTGCAGGCACATGATTAGTAAATTCACCTTTTTTTGTAGGACTACCAGCTATTCTGGGTGCCAGTCACAGAATTGATATCTGCCCAACAATCAGGATTGGCCAAGATGACCTACCAGGCAAGTAGCACCCTGACTTTTTCACAAAAAAGCCGCTGTTCAAAAAATATATCAGGTTATATTCAGCTCTGTGACACCACAATTCTCAAATTAAAATGAAAGTTACATTATGGATATGTATATTTTTTTCCTTGCAGGCTTTGACCTGATTTCTCAGTTTCAAATAGAAAAAGCTGCTTCCCAAGGAATTATTGAGAGAGTAGTGGGATCCACTTCTCTACAAGTAGCTTATAAATTGGGACCCAATGTAGACTTCAGGATACCAACCAGGTAATGCCTTCTGTGTTTGACTTTAAAATAGAGATATTTTGCAATCTTATTTTTTAAGTGGTAGATCTCCCACCAGCTAGATCACATAATTTAAAAAGACATTGAGTGCCTCAAGATTTGCTGATGCTAAGGGATTCACCTCAAGAAAGTAATGTCAGAAGTTGCTGATGATTTGAAATAGGGAGGCAAAGAAAATGTAACAGGAGAAGAGGGAAAAAAGTTTTCTTAAAATATTGACACAAAGGGCTCTTTCAGAGCATGTGAGGATCACAGAGATGAAGTAGGATAACAACTCACTGATTCTGAGCTAAGGTTTTTTTTCATTGTGTGTTTGTTTTAGGTAACAGGTACATGAATGCTCCTGGCTGATTTATGGTCAATTAATCTATAAAAGTTGAAATTTATTATTTAGCATGTTACAGTGAATAGAAGTCAGGATTTAGGGATCTAATTGTGTTTGTGCTTTACAGGCCAGACTTATTGCTGGTGAAGGAATAGAGACAGTACCACAGGGTAGAGTTGTCTTTGCCAAATTTAGTCTGGAAGTCTGCAAGTCTGGATTCTGTTCCAGCACCTTATGTTATTAAGAATGCCTCAACTTAGCAATTAAGTGACAAGACCATTAACTGGACAACTGTTTCAGCTAGGAATAATTGGATTGTGAAGTGTTTCTGTTTTACTCCACCTATCACTAACAACTTTTCTTGCTGCAATCCTCTGTGGCTCCTACCTTCATAGCCACCAGATTAAGCTACTTTAGAGCTTAAGTGTTTGGTTACATTGGGCTCACACCTACTTTCAGTCCCAGACACAAATCAGGACTGCGAGTGTATGAATGTGAATCCGAACGCAGCAAATGGGATCATCACTTCACTAAGAATTGGAGGTTCTCAGATAAAAGCAGCAATATTTTCACTTTTAAGAGAGTTTGGAGTTATTGCTATAGATGGTTCTAGTGAAATATGTGCTTGATATACACAAGTTACCCCTGAACAAAGCTACGTTGACTGCCTTACCACAGCATCTGAGCTGACTCCTGCCATTGGGGTTGCTGGCTCAGGAAATGGATCGAAGGTTCGAGCCCCGACCCTGCTGCAGTGCCTCAGTGTCCTGCTCCTCTGCCACTGACCCTGACCCTGCTGCAGTGCCTCAGTGTCCTGCTCCTCTGCCACTGACCCTGACCCTGCTGCAGTGCCTCAGTGTCCTGCTCCTCTGCCACTGACCCTGACCCTGCACCCCGTGCAGTGCCTCTGTCACGGAGTCCGAGCTGGCTGCTCTGCTCCAGAGCTGTTTTACAGCCTGGCCCTCTCAGTGGGAGGGAAGAGGAGGGAAGGGGAGAGAAGGAAAGGGCAGGGCAGGGCAGGGCAGGGCAGGGCAGGGCAGGGCAGGGCAGGGCAGGGCAGAGTGCCCGGCCCGCCCCGGCTCCCGGAGCTGTCCCTGCCCGCGGTGCTGAAGCGGCGCCCGCCGCGGGCCGCGCTCACACCCAGGGGTTCACCCTCCGGCCTGTGCGCTCCTGCTGCATCCAGGGGTGGGGGAGGAAAAAATACAGTGAATTTGGGAAAAATGGCCAGCGTGGCTTTCCCGAGATGCGTGGCTGATATAGCCCAAGTGCCACAGGAGCACTGGGGAGGGACCCTCATCAAACACGTTGGCAGCAGGGAAATAATTTTTTAGGCTAACACATGATGATTATACTAGGGCAGAGGAGCCCATTTTAGTGTGGCTATATGGTATGGGAATGAGTGCTCAATTGGATGAGCAGGGCTCAGCATTCAGTCTCTGATGCAGCAATAGCTTGTGCTTTGAAAAACTCACAGAGCTTCCTTAAAATGCTACTGAGTTGTAGCTTGGTCTTTTTGCTTGCCCAGAAGTATATCCCAAAATGAACAGAAATGATTGCACACAAGTCATAAATTCCCATTGGCCAGTGCTTCTTCTAGAGTAAAATCTGCTGAAGGATCAATACACTATTCTCCATGTAATGGTGTGGTGTAATAATGGTGTAATAACTGTGGAACTGCCATGACATAAAGATGTTCTCACTGGACATGGTGAACCCATCATTTTTCAATTTAATCTGTGTACATGTTGTAGGCATCCACCAGTTAGTAAGTACAAAATTAATCCTGTTTATTTGGATAATAATTGTATTTATTTTTAATGGAAATCTTAAAAATAATATTGGCACAAAGAAATATGTTCATGACACTTTTTTTTTTAATGTGGCAAAAGGGCTAATTATCTTTGTGCATTGGATGAAATCTTAAACCTTTGACTTCATGAATGCAACTGTCATAACACACACACACAAAACCCCAAACAAAATAGGGAGGAATTTTATAAAGCTTTAGCAGTAAACTTGAAATATCCAGAGAATTTCAAAGGCCTTTCTGGCTTTTCTGTGAAGCAGTGCTCCTCAAACGCATGTGCTTGAAGGTGTGGGTTTTCTTCGTGTGCTTTTCCTTTCACATTGTGAGTAAACTATTCCACCCAGATATTGATGATGATGCTGAAATAGAAAAGCCAAAATGCAGCTAGGAAGCTAATCAGGTCATAAGAGAATTAATTAGCTCAGCCGTGGGAGTTTCTGAAGAATAAAGATCAGCTGAGAGTAATGAGTCCTAACAAATGGCTTCTGGTTAATGACTTAGGACTTAGATGCTTTTAAAAGTGCTGAGCTAAGTTTTATTGTTATTGCTTGTTTAATTGCTGCCAGGCAATGTGTGCCATGTCAGCTGTGATTCTAGGCAGCTCCAGGAGATGCAGACACAAGTGTCTCCACTTGTTGATCAAAAGAACCCTCAACCCTGGGCACATGATACTGCATTATCATGAGAATGGCCACAGCAATTTCCACAGCCATCTCCAGTGAGCTGTGCTAACACTTCTAAACCTTTATTTAGCAAGGACTAAGTTAAGTCAGCGAGCAATGGAGCTCACCTAAGAAATTAACTCAAAAAACCCCAAATGTAATAAAACAAACAGTTACTCTGTAGAACTTAAATAGGTATGTAGTTGAGCTTTTAACATATTCTTCTGCTCTTGGTGAATCCTGGGGTCAGGGGGATGGGTCAGGGCTTTCCTCACCATTGTCAGATGACTTATCTTGGTTGTATTGAAGCCTGGGTAGGACTTAGCTTTGAAATCTCAAAGAAATCTTCCTGGTAAGTATTCAAAATACAGGATTAGTGAAAGTCTTAGGTATTTATTAAAAATATTTAAATGAAATAGTAGTATTTCAGAAGTTCCCCTAGATGAACTACAAATGTTTCAATCTTCCCACCCTCCAATACTTTAAAAAATTAGGCAAATAGTTTAATATCTGATAAAAATTAAAAAGATCTGATGGCTTATATTGCTAACAATTTTAAGTGGATAGGAAATAGGTCAGGAATAAATCTGGATTTTGGCTTTTAAAGATGTTTCCATATAAATTCTTTCTTCGCTCATTTACCTGAATCTAAATTTACATTTGATTGGTTCTCTTCCATAAATCAGTGGAATTGGAAACAACTATGTTAAAAATAATTTCCTGAAAGAATTTGAGTGCTCATACAGCTATCAGCTGTTCAATAAATTTACAGTGTCCTTCACTCTTCACTTGGCAGTAAGATGGAGGAATAGCTTCTCTACAATTGTTTATTTAAATATCATGCTAAATTTGCCATGGTTTCCAAATATTTAGCATTTTAAGTTGCTGACTTCAGAAGGGTTTTGCCTCTATAAGGATTACAGGATTTGGAAAGAAATATGTTCTGAAATACAATTAAACCACTAAAGGATCATTACTGTTGGAGTAGCTGAGATGAGACTATGTCTCTGTTTTGCTTGTAGAGTTATAGGTACAAATCTTACACAGTAACAGTCCCCTGCAGAGTACCTTTCTGGTGATGGGTCATGCTTCACTGTGTTGAGTCATACTACTGATACTGAGTCTCTAGTCTAAAGGCAGCAGTTCTTCTAATTGGTTATTAATATTTTAAAAAAATAGGAATACTTTTCCATGTTTGTGCACTGAATTTTTATCTTTAGTGTTTGATTTATTATATTTCTTATAATCTAGTTTTGTCTTCCCAATGTCAGAAGCTCTTACATTATTTCTCTTCTTTGCATATGTTCTGAAAAAGTGAACATTTTTCTTTCCTATTTTAATGTCTGAAAAAAGGAGAACCCACATAATGTCTTGAAAAATACTAAATCTATAGCAAAATATGGTGCAAAGAATTCATTTGCCAATCTGGTATAAACAATCTTCTAATCAAAAAGTGTGTTCATGTACTAGGGTTTTTTGTTTCTTTTGTTGTTTTGTTTCGTTGGCAGTATAGTTGTGTCAACTGAGGTTGGATGAAAATGTGTGTGACAGTTTAATGAGTATTGCCATGACAACAAAACTTAGCAGTGCAAAGAAATGCTGAAAACCTTTTCACAGAGGATCTGGGATTAGTACTGCTGCTTTTAGGCTCAGTGTATCAGACACCCTGGAGTCACTGAACTTAACAGAGAAAGTTGAACATCACGAGGAGGTTATTTCAAGATTACCTAACAATACCACCTTCAGTGTGGTAGTAGGAAAACCAGCTCTTCTGCAAGAACAAATATGATTCAGCAACTAAAGAGATAAATGACCCAGCTGAACTAAGGTTTTAACAGTAGAGGAGATTGAAATACTTTTAAAAGAGACGTTATAGAGGAAGGACACAAAGAGCCATAAAGGATGTGCTGAACTGGATCAGAAGCTTAGTTAGAGTGAAGGTATGTCTGAATAGGGAGAAGAATTATCTTCCTGGAGCAGAAGAGAATATATATGCTTATTGTGTAGGTCAGAAGCCTAACACAAAGAGGGATAGGGTACAGTAAACACTGCAAAGTACTTGAAACCGAAGGAAAGCTACAATATCCACAAGATGACATTTGCTTCTGAGAGGGCAAGAAGCAAACTGAAAATAAATGATGATAGAACGCAATGAGTTAGATAAAATCCTATCAAACCAAACCAGGTGGGACAGGACTTCATCCTCAGTCAAGAGACACAATTCAGAGCAAAGCGCAGACAGATTCAAGATACTGGCAAGGAGCCCCCTCTTCCAACTTTGTATATCTCCACACCTTATATAATGAGCTAAACTTTCCAGTTAAACATTCCCCTTCCTTATACCCCAGCTCTCAGGTGTATGCAAAGGCTTCCGGGGAAACGGAGAACCACCAGTAGGGCGGGTACTTCATTTGTAAAACGAAGCTACTGCTGCTGCCAGGCATGCCATGTCCTCGCTGAAATCTGCTGAGGCTGTGCCGCTGCCTGCTGGAGCACAGCTGCACTACAGCTTGGAACACTACAAACTAGGGAGATTGCTTCTGGAAGTACTCTCTTTCTAAATCAGTAGTCATCAAGCATACAGAATGAGAGCTGACAATTTTTTTGGTTTCCCCCGCCCCCCATAGCCTACATCCTGAAATTCACTAATGGTATCTAAATAGCTGTTGAGATAGGATTGATCTGCCACTCAAAAATCATCTTTGTTCAAGACGTCTACTTGTTTAAGAAATTAGCCTAATGAAAGCTGGGACGAAATGTCTGTGCATATCTTCATGCTTAAGAAATGTATTTAAACCTATTCTTAAATGTGGGTAGATGGCAAAGATGTATTGATGTCAACTCGATATGATGCTAGAGTTTTATGATCCATAGAATAAATATGGAAAGGCCTACTTCTTAAATATTGTATTGGATTCAGTGATACATTTGAAATAAAAAATGACATGACTGTTTTACACCGTGTCACAGCCAGTGCTAGCTGTGTTTCCAAAGCTCACCTTACAGGAGTTGCTAAAGTATGTAATATTTTATATGTGGCAGATCTGTTCCCTGCTACTTGTAGTCTTGTGGTTGAATGTCACAGGACATAATACACTTTGAGTGTGGGTCCTGACCATATATTTGTCAATGATTTCTGCTGAAGTGATAGCTTATACCTTAGCAAAAGGGTTACTGGCAGGCTGAACAAGAAAATGCTTTTGCAAAAGACATTCTTATGCCTTCAAAATCAAATCAGATCTGCACTTTCTCCCTGGTCATTGTTAAGTCATACTATGTTGACTGACTTTGTAAGTCTAATAGTGGGAAATAGGGTAACTGTAGGATATACTTTCTATATCTGAAGAGGAGTTGTTGCTCCATCCATTATTCTTAGAAAGGGTTATCATAAAAGTTGTAAAACATTGGAAGAACCTACACTTCTGAACCAGTTCTTTTGCCATTAGTAACCCCTTGTTCTGGGGCTCAGCATGCAGAAGTGCACTGATACAAGAATGGTTGAGATATGGTTCCATTGAGTAATGGTTTCTCATTACTCTGTGGTGATATGTGGAGCTTTTCAGAGCAAATACAGAACAAATGTACTGTCTTTTAATCCTACACAGTGCCATATATTCCAACGGATTGCCTGATGAATATTCCTTTCTAACTACTTTTCGGATGACTGGGGCCACACTTCAGAAATACTGGACTATTTGGCAGATTCAGGATTCTTCAGGAAAAGAACAAGTTGGAGTGAATCTCAATGGTCAAATGAAAAGTGTTGAGTTTTCCTATAAAGGAGCTGATGGAAGGCACCAAACAGCATCATTTTTACATTTGCCTTTCTTGTTTGACTCCCAATGGCACAAGCTTATGATAATTGTGGAAGCAAACAGTGTCACACTTTTTATTGACTGTATTAAAATAGAGTCCTTAAACATAAAACCGAAAGGGAAAATCAACACTGATGGCTTTGCTGTGCTTGGAAAACTTAAAAATAATCCTCAAATTTCAGTTCCGGTAAGTTTCAAAACCTTTTATTTCTTCTAAAAGTGTTTTACATTAAATATGGGGTTTTGTTTTGTGGAATGCATATTTAAATTATTTCTGAAAGCAGAAATGGCAGAAAATAACTCCTTGGCAGGTAAGTATTAGCTGTGTTTTTTTAAATTTTGCACTTATACCTTGTAAGTTAAGAGATGACCCAGGTTATGTCTAAATTTCAATAATAAAAATTCCTAGACATCCCTGTTTTGTTTCAACTTTGAAGTAAAAGAGTAAAGTGAGACATAATTTTAAACTATACATCACACTGTTTGCAAAAAAAACGTGGACACAGGTTAACCAGTGTTGTGTAAATCTGAAAGGGAAAACACTACAACAAAAGAAGCATCTCATATTTCATCACCTCTGTATGTTTAGTTGCTGTATTGCATTGGATTGAAACCAGTTTTACATGAGAATGCCAGCAGAAAGCTGCCCCATGTGTCTGAAGGGATCTATCTAACATGCTGTTATAGATGTGGATGAGGAAATTTTAATAGCTGAAAGTTATACTAATTATGTTGAAAACAAGAGTTAGTCCTTGAAAATGTAATTAAAAATAATCAGCTGGAGCTGATAATGTGGAAATTAACATATTACAAATTAGCATATATCTTAGCTTTGCTAACTGCCCTGAGCAATACTGATAGATGAATGGATAGGTGGGATGATGAAAATATTACACATTACATATATTCTATTCATGTTAGTAGGATGAAAAAGATTCTATACCAATACTGTTTTCCTCTTTGGAAGGATAGATTACGTGCAGAGAAATCTATCTATATTAATGCAATAATTAATTAATGCAGTAATATCTATCAGTATTAATGCAATAATTTTACACAGCTGGTATTCAGTGCTAGAGCAAACTGTGCCCTCAAGTTAGACGTAGAGTCATCCCTTTAAAAACGAGGAGGGTTCCTTTGCCTCTCGAGGTAGTGATTCCAAATGGCAGCTGACAAATGAGGAGAGAGATGTGGCATCAAGGTCACCTTGGCCTTCTGTTGGTACTTTGACTGACCTTTGGCCAGGATTAAAAAAGTGAGAAAAAGCAGAAGAGCAATTTGCAATCTTATCCTCTTTCCTCTCCAGCCTGTGTTTTGCAGAGACTTTCTCTTTTCAGCAAGGTATAAAAATGAGCAGCAGGGCTCTTCAGGCATTTGGTGGGGAAGTGTGTGGCATTAAGTTTTTCCTGGCCTGTGTCTAAGACTGTACATCTTTAGGCACCAGTGTGGAGCTATGGTAATTATAGGACAACTTCCTTTAAGGATGAAAGAACAAAATGGAATTAAATAATTTTTATAACTCCCCATTTATAATAAAAAAATATTTGTTTATAGCTTTAGCATGTTTCTGGGAAGATTTGGTTGTATGAAATATATTCTATGAAAAAAACCAAAATCTTTGCGTGAGTTAGGCTTTAAAACAAGGCTATGATGCACACATCTTGACAAAAAGAATAATGAAACACTGGAACAAATTATCAGGGAAGACAGAAAGTAAGCATGACACCATATTCTTAAAATTAGTTTGGATGTCTAAAATTACACTTTATTTTAGACAGAACTGACTTAGGACTCACTTGATTGAATTGCATGGCCTGTGTTGGGAAGCCCAGAAAGGCAATGGTAGTGGTGCAACTTGATATTGCAATAATGTAGATTTAGGAAGCCCATATCCTCTGAAATGATGATAAAGGAATTACATAGTCAGACGGACTAGTAATTTTAAAATGTCTATTTATATTGCAGAAATTTCTGTTTTAGCCTGTGTACATTATTTCTCCTTAAACTGACTAAATAAATCTATGTTTGGAGCTATTCTAGTCTTTAACTTGCTTGACTGTAAGTTTAAATATCTCAACAGTCTTAGTTATTTAATATGCCCTAGGCACAGCTTTTAATTTACTCCCAGGCATTGTTAAAGTATATTACTTCCAGTGGTAGAATTTTAAAAGGACATAAATTATGTGTTTCCTATTCTTTTTTGCAGCATTCTAGTGAGGACCCTATTTATCTTGCAGAATAGGTCAACTTCTCAGAGGTGCACTGTAACACATATAATTTTAAAAGGGATTCTTTATTGCTTATTATTACTATGAGTGCCTAGGAGAATAATAGATAGAGTTCCATCTGAAACTGTGTCTTGCCTTTCAGCATTTATAAAGATTTATTCCAGGATTTCTGGAATGCTTTATGGAGGACAAATTTTTACACAGATTCACAGCTGCATTTTATCATTTTTTTGATAAAATATCTCAAAGTTTTATCTTTTTATCTAAAAGTAATTAATATAATCCATTATAAACTCTAAGCAAGATGAGATTTGGCATAATTTCAAAACTGAACAGGAATTTAATCGCTAAATTACATGTTTTTTATAGGAAGGTAAGGGAATTAATTTCTTCCTGCTCAAATTATAACTTCTGTGAGATTATATAATTGCCTTAATTCCTGTGATTTCAGAGGCATTACCATGCTTTTTTCATAATAGATATTAAACACTTTGCTAGAAGGGAATCTTGGTCATTATTTAATTGACATTTAATGCTGCTAACTAGCTCAGGGAAGCTACATGACTTGTAACATGTAAGAGGAAGTTGCTTGTCAATATTTGTTTAACAGGGATTAATTTACACCATAGAACAGATTGTGTCTGTTTACTGTAAAAAGTCACATCTTGGTTTTTTTTCACCCTGTGAAATTTCACATTCAGAAGGCTGAACCTTAGCTATGGAAAGCCAAATAACACCGGAATTGGCTGTAATGTTCAAAAGTTTTAAAAAAAAGGTGCAAGGAGAAAGAAGCTCTAAAAAAACTATTTTGGAGATGTTGAAAAATGGATAAAACATGTTTAAAATAGCTCTGGAATAAGATGCATTTTAAATATATGTAATTTATTCTTGGTCACTTAACATATGTACAAACAGTTGCCAGCAGACCTATCTTAGAACAAACATAAATGTCCTTGACAATGTATTGTAGAAAATCTCCACATGAAAAATTGTTTAGCTGAGTTGCACTTCCCCAGGAAGGGTGACTTCCCCTGGATCATCACCAAGCCAGCAATAGCCCCTATGGTACTGCTAAATGCATCCCTGTGACTGATTTTATCCTGAAAATACTACCCTACATATTTTAGGTCTCATTTGCATTTTACCCAACCTTCACTACTCTCAACTAAAACACTAATAAGACAACTGAATTACATGGTTGATATTGAGATGTGTGAAGATGGTGGGTATTTGCAGGAATTTCTGTAGGACTTAAGGTGACAAAACAGTGAACAGTCAGACACAGTTAATTATATCTGTGCTGACTAAGAAATAAAGATGAAACAGAAATTCTGTAGGAATCCTGACAAATGTATGTCAGGAATACTGACCTGTGACTCTTAAACATTCTTTGTAGTTTAACTCCAGATAGCAACTAAGTCCCACACAGCCACTTGCTCACTCTACTCCATGGTGGGATGAGAATTGGGAAAGTAAAAGTAAGGAAACTTGTGGATTGAGATAAAGACCCTTTAATAGGTAAAGCTCAAGCCATGCACACAGGCAAAGCAAAATGAGGAATTAATTCACCACTTTCCAATGGGAGGCAGGTGTCCAGCCAACTCCAGAAAAGCAGGGCTCCATCACATGTAACAGTGACTTGGGAAGACAAAGAGCATCACTTCAAACTCCCACTGCCCTTTCCTTCTTTTCCCAGCTTTATATTCTGAGCATGATGTCGTATGGTTTGGGATATCCCTTTAGTCTGTGGGATCAGCTATCCTGGCTGTGTCCCCTCCCAAGTCCTTGTGCACCCCTAGCCTCCTTGCTGATGGGGTGGGGTCAAGGGCAGAAAAGGCCTTGACTCTGTCCAAGCACTGCTCAGCAATAATAAAATCATCCCTGTGCTATCAACTCTGCTCCCAGCACAAATTCAAAACACAGCTCCATACCAGCTGCTGTGAAGAAAATAAACTCTACCTCAGGCAAAACCAGCACACCACCTTTGGGTTTAAAAGGTTACATTTTAATATCTTTGTTTATGATTACCCCTAAATTACCTGAGGTTCATTTCTGAAAACTTTATGACTGTACTTAATCCTTAATAACACTGTATATTGATATCAGTAGAACACCTACATGAGATGTCTTCAAAATAATGGCATTCTTTAAATCTTAACATAATCAACAAGATCATTGTGAAATACTGGCAAGGGAAAAGATACCTTGACAGCAAGGCTAGCACATATTTGACCTTCTCTCACATCTCCTAAATCAATGGGAAGCCAGTCACATATTTTACTACCTTTCCACCAGAAGAGTTTAATTTTTAGTTTTTAAAAAAAGTTGAGAGGTTTCAGCTTTTGTTTTATATAGCCTCAAGGCAAACAGAGTTAGTTCTTTTCATAGCTGGTACAGAGCTGTGTTTTGGATTTAGTGTGAGGATACTGTTAACACCTTACTCCTGTTTGGGCTGTTGCTATTGTATGGCTGCCTTGTAGTATTAAATTAGAATTAGTTCTTTCATATGTATATTATGGCACTCAATTGGCTATTATTATGATGGCTTGAAAATGAGGAGTGGATAAAGGAGGCAAAGAATTGGCTCACAGATGGTGGTGTCAGTTAACAGGTAAAAGAAAGAAGGGTACTCCTTCTGTTGTGCTCCAGTCTCAGCACTCTGGAAACTGCAATGACTGCAAACAAACAGAAGAGTAGAGATGTGATAAAGAGGATTTCAGGAGTGGCAGCACCTCAGCCGGTTTATGCCCCCTCTTTAAAAGACCTCCACAGTTAGGGGTGGGGGAATGCAGGGCAAAGCACTGCTCCACCTATAGCTATTGACATTAAATACCTAGCGTTTAATTCTCTGCGTAGTGTGCCAATATTCCACCTCTTACACGCTCGGCCAGCGTGACCCCTGACCCGAATTAACACGATCTTTTCTCCTTTGCCAGTTCGAGATCCAGTGGATGGTGATCCATTGCGACCCCCTGCGACCCCAGCGCGAAGGCTGCGGCGAGCTGCCGGCTCGGGTGAGACACCTGTCCTGGGCTGGGCTGGGCTGTGCTGTGCTGTCCTGTCCGCCGCTGCAGCCCGCGGGAGTCTCCTTTTTTTCTCCCCCTTCCTAGCCGGCGATGCTCTTTTTTACCATACCTGCCCAGTATTCGGTGCTTTTAGAAATCCAACCCCCTAGAGCAGCAGCAGCAGCCGCTGCCTCATTTTAACCCTTCCGTGACTTGCTGTCTGCCTCGCCGCTGGCGGGCTGCTCGGCTGGGCCCCTACGGGCGCTGTGCCTGGCAGGCGGAGGGGCTGTCGCGGCCGCCCCTCGGCATCGCCGCCGCACCGGGAACCTGCGGCGGGGGGGCCCGCGGGCGCGGCGGGGTCGGTGTCCGACCCGACAGCAGCGGGGCAAAGGGTTAAGGCGCTGCTGGCGCTCCGTCCTCGCTTGCCCGGCCGCCAGCCTTCCTCCAGTCCCCGCGACCCTGCCCAGGGCCGGGCCGCAGCCGGGAGGGGCTCCGGCCGCGCTCACCTTTCGCCCGCCCGCCCCGGCAGCCGCAGGCTGCTCCCTCCATCCATGGCCCGGCGCCTCCTGCCCCTGGGGCTTTTCCTACAGGCGCTTTGCCTCGGCCTGGCTCAAGTAAGTTTGTTCTAACTTTGTCTCTGCTTTATTGTTTTTTATGTTTCCTCCCTCGCAGGTTACCCAGACGGGAATCGAGGTAAGTGCGAGGGAGCGGACGGAGCTCGGGGTGCCGGTGCAGAGGGACCGAAGGCTGTTCTGCCGTGCCCTGGCGCCGACCTGCCGGAGGGCGCTTGTCCCGTGTCCCCCCAGCAGCCGCGGGTGACGCGGCAGAGGCGAGCTGACCGCAGGGCAGTGGTACCGCCTGTGCGCCTGCCTGCCGAGCACAGGGCGCGTAACACCGGCGGGGCTTGAGCTCCACATGCAGCTACCGCTGGACGGAATATTTCTGGGAATTCTGGTGTGCGGAGGAAATGTGTCCAGAGAAGCAGCGCTGTGGGAACCAAGGCACCGGGGCAGCCTCCAGCTCACAGAGCCCCGTTGTGGGGCCGCGGGCAAAGCTCACTCCAAGGAGAACAGAGCCCCCCATTATAGGCACAGAGACCTGGAGCTGCCTTTCCCTGAGTTTCCACAGGCTGGCGGCGCCTGCTACCTCCCCCCGGGAGCCCGGCGCTTGGAGAAAGCGCCTCTGTAGATATTAATGTAATCCCGAGGAGCCAGGGGAAACTGCTGAGCCTGGCAGTGAAGCAGGGGTGTTTTAAATTTTCGTTGCTAGTACGAACTCTCAGGAAAACTGTCTCTTTTGTGTTGGCAGAAAGAGTAATTAGTGTAGTGAATTTCCGTATTCGATTGGCAAAGATCACTTTCATTTCTGCCACCCTGTCATTGCCATGGGGCATTCAGATCCTGCTGCGTGGGGAGCGGAGCCCACCTGGCCCTGGCAGCATTGTGGGCACAGGGGAGTGGCTGGGCCCAGGGAGGGCGCTTTAACACCTTCCCCATTCCTTTGGTGAGGGCGGTGTTGCCAGTCAAAATAGGATATAGGGCCTATGATATACATGGGGTGAGAATGCAGGTCCTTGTCACACCTGTGACCTCCTTACTACCCCTAGCCTCTAAATGTGCTAGTCCCCACAGAATGGCTCCATGACTTGCCAGGCTCTAATTGCTCCTTTTTTTTTTACTCCTTTTCAGAGAGGCCCCCCTGGTCCACCAGGCCCCCCAGGTCCACCAGGGCCACCAGGAGTTCCCGGTATTGATGGCATTGATGTAAGTGTTTCCCATGCCCAGCCTAGTAAATAAGAAATGCTTTGAGCTGTATCTGCATTGTCTGACAGCCTTTGATCTTCAGGAGTTTGAATTTGGCTGCAGATACATGAAGGAATTGATGGGTCTCATGCTCTGTAGTAGGCTGGAGTGAGTGAGGGAAGCAGATTTTCAGATTATCTTTGGCATAGAAAACTCAGGATTATTTATTTTGTGTAATCAGCATCATATGCTGTGATTATCTGCCATTAATGGGGTGTAAGGGTCTTATAAATCTAATCTCAAAATGGATTACATAGTGATGCCCACTCGTACTAAATTATGATAAGGATTTGTGGCATTATTCCTGATAGGAGCTACTACATATGTTCCCTTGATTCCTGTCTGAAGTTTCTCTGATGATTTCTGTTAGTCTGTAATAGAAATTACGTGGATTTAATATTTATTTTCTACAATAAGAGTTCAGGATTATTTCTGATAATGTGTAAACCAGTGATTTTCATGAAAGACCATAAAAAGTTGTTGTAGTTCTGACTAATACCTTCCTTTTCATATCTTGGTAGGGGGAGAGAGGCCCAAAGGGCCCCCCTGGTCCACCGGTAAGTGATTTCAGCTAGTTTTCATTTGCTTCTGCTAGAGAAGAAATGTTGAGTTTTGTTTCTGCTTCCCTCTGTGAAACATGCTTAACTGTCCATTTAAATCCTGAAGGGTCCAGAAGGGGATGCAGGCAAACCAGGATCCCCTGGGTTGCCTGGAGAGCCGGGAGCTGATGTGAGTACAACTGATTTTCTAGAATTTTCTTTGTTTGTTTTCTTCAAGAATAAATAAATAAAGCACGAGGGCTGTCGGTGCTGCCACCTGGCCCTGCAGAGGGCACTGGGCAGTGGTCTCAGGGACGACTCATGCTGTGGCCTCTGGAAGCCACCTCTGGTCAAAGGGCAGAGCTGAGAGGGCATGAGGAAGATCTGCTGATGCATCTTCCTGTCCTGTGCAAAATAATAGAGAAGACTGAAGTTTCAACATCATCTAGTGTTGATGGCCTGTTAGGTCATACCTCTTGAATAAGTTTGTGGCTATAAAAATGCCTTCAAACATTTTTTGGAAACTTAATATTTCTCTCTTTTGAGAGCACTGTTAAAAAGCACTTCTTGTTATGAAGCAAGATTGTTGCATTAGTACTTAGATGTTATGCCAGGAGGTAGGCAAGCTTATGTTTAATTTACAAAAGCTTTTAAAATTTTAAAAATTTAAAATATCATAAATAAATGTTATATACCATAAAACAGTGTGTTAGAGGATATTGCAAATTATTTAAATGAAAAAGCCTAGTATATATTTAAGGTTGCAATGCTGTTAGAGGTTAATATTTAATTTGCTCTTGGGAAGAGATTTAGTGGACATGGAGCTGGAAGAGTCTTTAATTAAACTGTTCAAATTGTAAGAGGAAATGGGCTTTGTGAGTGACATCTTATACCACTTCACATCTTCCTAAAAAAATACAGGCCCACAACCCCTATAAGCAGATCTTTAAAAGTCATTGCCTCTTATAATTTTCACTTAAGGCATAGTTTTATTTTCCTTACCAAAATTAATGGGAACACAATCACATGAAACAGAACACACTAAACTCAGCTCAGCTTTTGGTATCTGTTCACACTTGTATATTCCCTCATATTAGTGGATGAGTGAAAAATGTAATACTAGAGTACAGTCGTTTGAAATATTGAACCTTTTTTATTTTCACTTGAAGAAAAAAAAGGAGACCTTATTGTACTTCCACTGTGCATTCAACCTTTAATTCGTGTTTTAGATTTATAATACCTTCTGTGTTTAATTGGTGAGGCAGTTCTGACTTTTTAAATTGCATTTTATTTGAAAAATTATTTCAGTGTCAGGTTTAATAGACTGTAAAAAGGTACTTTACAGTAATTGCTTGTAATGATCATGTAAGCTTTCAAAATCAAATTGTCGGAACAATTGTGTGAACACTGACTTGCTGGAAGCATACCAAAAAAAGTGGAAGTGTACAAAAAAAAAAAAAAGTAATAGATGTAAAAGAAAAGCTTTTCTGGATATCAGGAAATTTCTAAACCATATAAGCTGACTATAAAATCGGAAACAAAAGGAAAAATAAGAACTCCAAATGAATTCCTGGTTATAATACCATGGTTAGTTTTTAATTTTAGCCAGATAGACAAGTTCAAAGGGTAAATTTAAATTCAGCCTGGCAGCTTTCTGGGTTTTTGTTTTATGTTGTTGTCAATGAAACTTTTATTTGAAATGGACAACACTGACAGTTTTGGTTTTAACCTTAGCCATGAAATAAATTCATCAATCTCCTATTAAGAGAGAGATTTAATTAATCACTTTATTTAATTGTGATATAGCTGAGTAATTCTTGAAGATATGTATCACAGGCACTGATGTTTGTCACTAGAAGCTAGCACTTTGAACTTGTGCAGTTCTATCTGCACATGTAAATAAATATTTGGATTGCAAGGCTCCTGCAGTTACTAATCTCATTTAATAGTCTCGTTTTTCCATGTTGTAGAATGTTTTTTGTTGTGATTAAGAAAAACACATAACCCTTGAATTAACATTGTATAACTTACTTCCAAAGGGATTCACAGGACCTGATGGCTCACGTGGACCCCCAGGACCAAAAGGACAGAAGGTAGGAACAAAATTATTCATGAAATGATGGATTTTTTTTAAAGCAGCATTTTTGTTTGTCTCTGTGTGACTAATAAGATGCTGCAGCCTTTCTTACAATCCTAACATACCTATGGAATACACATGTTCTGGGCCCTTTTCACACAGCACAAAGAAGGTTTCATTCCCACAGCCAGCAGTAAGGAATGGTGGCTGGCATCACATTGTTGACATTAAGGTTGAGCATCTTCAGTAAAGTTGAGACCCTTTCCATCTTGTATTACAATTGTGCCATCGTAATCTGCAGTGTGAACCAGCCCAGTGAAATCTGACTTCATCATCAATTAAACAAATTAAATATAAATCAGAAGTCAGAGTAACAAGCATGCTTGAGTTTTTGAGGGGTGGGGGAATAAAAGGCCAGAGGCTGTATCTTTTTAATACTGAGAAAATCTTGCCTTTCTATCAAGTCTTACTGAAACCAGCATAGCATTAATGAAGTGAATAATACTTGCAGACTATGTCCACTAAATTATATCCTCCAAAAGGTGAGAGAACATCTTCCTGTATATTGTTTACAAAACTTGATGCTAATGCCTCTTAAAACCTAATTTTTTATCTTTTAAAGGGGGAGCCAGGGCAGCCGGGTGCTCGTGGACTTCCAGTAAGTAATGCATTTAGAGGATTTTTACATCTTAAGTATTATTATGAAGGCTTTTTACCACTAAATGTAGTGAAGAAAAGTCCAATATTATTTCTGAGGTTTCAAAGAACTCATAAGTTACAAAAGTAGTACTTTAGGGAACAGTTTTGTCTTTATATCTAAGCGTGCAAATATTACTGAAAGTTTATGTTTGGTTTGTATGCTGTAGAAAAGAAAGGAGCATGTGTGATGGAGTCCCAAGTTTTGGACTTACACCATTCTTTTCCATCTCTGTGAAAATGCTATGGAGATGAGAGAGCCCATGTTTCATTTGCATATGGGAGTCTACAGTTACTCCTGTTTTCAACCTCTTGCCATGTGTTTAAATGGCATCACTGAAGTGTAAATTCTGTGAGACTCCTTGTGCTATTTGGCAATTCTGTATGAAAACAGGCCAAAATATCAGAAAGGGTACTGTTCCAGTTAGCACACAGATGGATCTAACATCCATTTTTAGGGACTGAAAATAATTGTAAGTTTTAGGAGTTTTGCTGGTAGAAGAAGGGAATGATGGTTGGCATGTAGGAATTTAGCTTAGGAAAAAACCTCAAGGAAGATGAGTAAATAACAAGATGACTAGAATAAATTGCAATAAGAATGAATATAATTAAAATTTAATGAAAAATTAGATTTAATTTGGAGAAATTATTTAAATTAAATAGAAGGGGTATGGTATTCCAGTATAACACTCCTTGTGTATTTGTATTTTTGACCTTTTCCTATTAACTCTCATTAAATTTATATTTAACAATTATTTTGATAGATGGCCAAAGAGAAAATGATAAAGGTATTCTTGAAGGTGTGACATTATAGATATGTTCAAACTCAAGATAAATCACTTTGTGGACACTTTAATTTTAATGGATGCTCATTCTTACCTGAACATTTGGAAAATAGGTCATATAATGGCTGGCTGGTCTGCAGGCTCAATATATGAGTTGAATGTACTCACAGAAAATAGCAGAATTGAGGTAGCTTCTAGGTAGACTGAAACCCCTACATTTTTCTGGTAGAGGCTTGAGGTGATTTTCTTTTTATTTTTTCCCCTTTTTTTTTTTTTTCCCCTTTTTTTTTTTTTTTTTTTTTTTCTTTCTTTGTTTTGTTTTTGATGTCAACTAGATGTGGAAATAATTTCTGGTTTATATGCCATGCACATTACAACATCTAGCTGCAAAGAAGAGGTAGTTAAGCTCTGTCAGGTGTTTTTGCTCAGATGATATGGGAAAAAATGATTGGAGGGATGGACCACCTATCCTATGAGGAAGGGCTTAGAATATTGTGATTTTTCAGCCTAGAAAAGACATGGCTTGGGGATGACCTAATTGCAGCCTTCCAGTACCTGAAGGGACCCTACAAGAGAGCTGGAGAGAGGGTTTTTAAAAGGGTATGTGGTGGCAGGACAAGGGGAAATGGTTTCAAACTGGAAGAGAGTAGGTTTAGATTAGATACTAGGAAGCAATTCTTTGCTGTGGGGGTGCTTAGGCACTGGAACAGGTTGCCCAGAGAAGATTTGGATGTCCCATCCTTGGAAGTGTTTACGGCCAAGTTGGATGGGGCTCTGAGCACTCGGGTCTAATGGAAGGTGTCCCTACTCATGGCAATTTGAACTAGGTGTTCTTTAGTCTCCCTTCCAAAAAAAGCCATTCTGTAATTTTATGATAGGAGAAAATGGGGAAATAAAACTGAATTGCTGAAATACTTCAATAAAGTACTGGGGCATTTTAGCCTGTCAACTGAAAGAAAAACTGAATTGGGGAAAACGTACATAATTTTAGCTCACCTCTTACAGAATAATGCAACAACAATTAATTTAAGACCTTGCAGAATAAGTGTGTGCATAAAACATGTATAAAGAGGGTTAATCTCTTTTCGGAGGTAGAGACGTTAATTTGGGAAAGCAGGAAACTGGACCAACTTGTCAAGGTAGAATGCTGATTCTTTTCAGAGCAGCAGGACTTTTGTCACCATATTTTGAGGCTGTAAAAGCAATAAATCTGATAAGATTTTGGACCATTGTTCAAAGCTGAGTGATTTTGTTTGCCCTGAGACTTTCAATCCTAAGGTGGTAACGCTTCAGTGAACCTCAGTAGGAATTGCCTTTGGAGTTGTTCTGCCTCTGCTTAATAAGCAACTGAAGCTTGTATTCTCAGGTGAATCCACAGGAATATTTATAATGAGGAAAGGAGAATTCCAATTTATTTAAAGGAAGAGAAAGGATGGATATACTTAGTCTACTCATGTCATTACCCTTGTACTTATTAAGATTTATCCTTAGACCTCACATGTTAGGAAAAAAGCCTAGTGATTGATTTTGTAGCTCCATAGTTGGCTAACCCATACATGCTGAGTCCATACTGAGAGATTAATGCTCAAAATAAATCTTCCAGGAAAGCATATATAAATGCAATTTTCCCTCTGATGAATGGCTGTATGCTACTGAAGAAATTGTGCAGCTACTGGAATATTCTCAAAATGGCCAGCACTGGTCATCTGACCTTTAGTGAGATTATACCTATTAACAAAATCCACAAAAATGAAAAAAACAAACCAACAACAACAAACCCCATAACCCCTCTACCTAAACAAACAAAAGACTCCCTGTAGAACCCAACAAAACCCATCCAAACAAAACAAACAAAAAACCCAAGTAGAAATGGTAGTGCTGGAGTGCAATTGTTCTGATTTTCAGATTCAGAGACTTTTGAAAAGCTCGTACTACAAATGTAGTAAGCTGTTTAACCTTTGCACTTCTTTGGTTTGATCCATGAATACTCATTTACCAGAAACATAGTGAGCACAATTATGAATCTGCATACTGTCTACATGATTAATTGAGTGCTTAGGTGTAATTATGCACTGCTTTGAATACTGTCAGCGGCTTTTTGCAAGTGGAGTAGTCCCTGGATAGTTACCCAAAGACTTCATTTTTCACAAAACCTCTTGCTTAAGTTGTTAAAATGCTCAATGCAAACAGAAAATCAGAAGCCTTGGGTACAATACTAATTAGTTTTTAATTATTATCACTGTTTTTCATGCTCCTCCAGTGATATTTATCTGCCAAGTTAGGACTTCTGGTTATCTTCAAGAATGCATATTAAGGACATAAAGTTTTATATACAGTGTTTGCTTCTCTGCTTCTGTCACCTTTTCTTCCCCAGAATGTACCCTGACAATCTTCAGTTATCATCCCCTTTTTTTACATTTTTTCCTGTTTCATCATTTTGCTTTAATTTATTCTCTTTGTCTCATCTCTTTGGCGGATAATTTTTCAAAGGACAAGATTATAAAGTTCTTAGAATTCTTGTGATTGATTCAAGTAATATTTTTCTTCAAGTAATTTAAATTTGCTGATCTCTCTGATGTGTCCTGGTAGATGGACCTGGGGCTGTTACATTAAGTGCATGTATTGCACTCTTCAGTCCATTCTTTCTTTTAGTTCCCTCTACCTTTTCTGTGAGCTGATATTTTCCTAGTGGTTTACACATGTGGCGTATGGGTAGGACTATGTGTATTTAGTGACAGAGAATTTGAAAATATTTTAAGGTCTACTAAAACACAGTGTCCAGCACAGGGTACACTTGCAAACACTAGGCTCTTTGTGGTGGATGGCAGGGGTACTTACCAGATTGCAGGGTAGGTGCCTCTGAGGCAGGGGATTGCAGACTCTGGGTTGCTGGCCAGGCCTGTGCACTCCATGTGCTCCATGGGTCAGATGAGCACCCCAGGCTGTGTGGAGAAGTTTTCCCTTTAGGACACAGACAGAGGAAGGAACATGGGCAGCTGGTTGGGACAGGAACTGCTGAACAGCTCTGTTTATGTCCTTACTGATGATTGCCCTGGAGCTGCTCTCAGCTTTGCAACTTGGTCAGCTCGTAAGGTGTTCATGGCCAGAAGGGTGGAGTAGCTGTGTGAGGAGGCATTGATTGCTGGGGGAGAGTCCCTGCTTTTTGCTAGGAAAGGTGAGGAGATGCAGAGGAGGGGACAGTCTTCTCCTGGGCTGTTGTGTGGGCTGGGCACAGTGGCTGTAGCTGCTTCTCTTGGCATCATTGACCTTCCTTGCCTCTGTTAGGGGCTGTGTTAGGAAAGGGTACTCCAATGAAACCTGCAAGCAGGTGGTTTCCTTCTTTTAGAGGCAGGGGATATTATAATATTGAATATGTGATGCAGTGATAGTTTGATTTGTATAGTCAAATATAGATATGCATAATATGATGAATTGTAGCAAGGAAGTGTGAAGCAATAGCAAAGGGATTATGTAGGTTATGCAAGCTTACTTTCTGCTGTGTATTAAATGGTTAAAATGGAATGATTCTGTTGAATGCTTGAAATTTTCCTTGTGTTATATGACTTTTCTAAACAGGTTTACAAATACAGCCCTGGATTGATATTCTGTGGCTTTTTTACTCACATTCAGCCCAGGTGCCTGATTACTTCAAATCTCCCAAATATTTAAGTATATTTGGGATTTTGTATTTTAGTATTTCATACATATCACCAACACTGTTCTCCATAAAATTTTCCATTTGCTTTAATAATGCAAGACCGAGTGATCTGTTTTCTTAGAGGGAGTATATCATCCAAATAGACAGAAACACATTTGTATCTTGGACACTCCTTGTTAAAATGATTGAGAACAACACTGATGGAAAATGTAAACAGCAGAAGTTTGGTGTTCTTTCTCATTACCAAAAAATGTAAGTTTAATGGATTTAGGCCTCAGGGAAAAAAGTTCACTTTTATTATCAATGCAAATGTAGAAGGAAACCAAATTTAGAAGGAAATTATTATAGCATAGATATGTTTATCATGGTACTTGATAATTAGTTAAACACAAAGCCTTTAATGTCTTCATTCCCTTGTGGGAGTATATATGTTTATAAATATGTGTAATGATACTGCAAGGCAAATTAATCAGTAATTTAATATCCTCTACTGACACTGATTACCTATTAATAAAATTGATTTTTAACAGTAGTTAAACAAGTTTTCAAAGCGATTTGGCAGAATCAAATGAGGTCTTTTTTACACCTTTTTTTTTTCTGAAATACTCTATTCTTGGAAAACAGCTTTACTAGGTTTACTAGGCAACCCTCCCCATATTTCTAATCTCTTTTTTTCATATTTCACAGGGCAAGGGGCTTCTTGGACCACCTGTAAGTATCAATTTTACAATTCATAAATATATTGTTCAATGAATCTGCTTGAAAATTTAATAAAGCTATTATACTGTAATTAAAAGTAATTCAGTGAAAAAAAGAGATGGTTTTATCCTGATGTTCTATGTCTATTATGTATGTTTTCTTCAGCTACCCCTGAGGTGTTGTGTAGGTATATGGGGCAAGAATACTGGTGTCTGAAGGCATGTTTTTTTTTTTTTTTTTTTGTGAGATTTACATGTTCTCAGTCCTTGGATGTTTGTAATATAGATGTTATTTGGTATAAAAATACTATTTACCTTGGTTGTTGCAGGGTCCAGCTGGTGCAGCAGGACTTCCCGGGGAAGTAGGTCTTGCTGGTCCACCTGTAAGTACTACTGTGTTTGCTGAAAATGCAGGTTTATTCAATTGCTACAAGGTACTTAAAGAAAAAATGGGCCATCTAAATACTATTTGGACAATCATAGCATTTTCAAACGTTTTTTTTTTCTTCTGCAGTGATTACTGGTAGAAGAAGGATTATGTTTGAAGCTCATCAGAAATAAGAACAATGCGTAGCACAAAGTCAGGGCCACCTGTCAGATTAGAATTAAATGTTTCAGAGCGTCCCATACTCTACATCTCTTATTCAAGGAAAGCTGAAATCAAAAAGCAGACCTGGCAGAAATACAGGAAATGTAAACCTTGACTACTTAAACTACTGATTTTCATTTGCATAGCAGTGAGCATGGCAATTCAGTATTTCTTCTCTGTCTCATTTTAAGTGTGGCTCCATCTATTGACCTTACTGCTGAACTGTGCACTCAGTTTTGCCACACTTGCATTTTGACACCACACTTTACTGAAATGGAAGCAGAAACCTATTGGTACTTTTCTACTTGAAATCTGAAATAGCATTAAAATTTTGTTTAATAAGACCTACTTTTAAATGCAATTATATAAATGAATTAAAGAAGAATATTAAAACCTGCAAATTTGCTTCAGAAGATGATCCATCTAGCTCACTGTCTTGTCTGTAGGAGGGGCAAGAATGGAAACCAAGGGAAGTGTACAGGCTTTTTATAAAATGGCATTTTTCTGTCATACTGGCACACATTCTGGAAGTTAGTTGGTAGTTCAGAGACTGTCTGCATCAGAAATCATGTCTGTAATGCCTTTTCAAAAGCTGCATGTGAGGCTACCTCCATTAATGCAGTCAGTATCTGAATCTATTTATATCCCTTACCTCCACAATACATTGTTATGATGAGTCCCACAATGAAATTATGCATTACATGGAAAGGAATGGCTCTCATGTTTTGAGATTTAATCATTTTTCTATATTAATCTTGTTTATTGCATTTATGACTTAGTGAAATGTAAAAAGTAATATTGAAAAGACAATATTAAGTTAAAAGGTGGTCTCTGCCCAATTATTAAAACTATTTTAATTACAAACCTTCAAAAAAATAATTTGCAGAGGTTTTACATTGTCTTTACTTATGAGAGCACTCAGCATCAAAATTTCACAAACAGGAAAAAATTCTAACTTGGTAAATTCCTCTTGTGCTCTGAAAAAGTGGATTTTTCTCCTCTATCTACTTTTGCCAGTTACTAGAATTCTCTTTGTTCATGTCTTAATAGCAGTTATAGAGGAGGAGTGCATAGATGATCCTATGGTCAGATGTTTCAGATTTCTAAAGCAGGCAAAAATGTTTTGGTTTTCTTGTGACTCCTATTTCACAACATGGCTGCCATTCTACTGAAAAAAATAGTTTTCCCATTCTTTTCTGGGAGCCATGTTGTGGGTTGATGTTTTAACTGCCTACCCAGTCTGTCCTTCTGTAGCCACTTAATTTCTCACTGTTGCTGTGTGCTCTGATTATTTGACTGCTGGTTCTTATTACTACTATCAATCAACTAAATTATTTTACCCTTTTTAAGGGAGATCCAGGAAAAAGAGGACCACCAGGGCTACCAGGACCTCCAGGTCCTCCAGTAAGTGATATGTTTAATATGTGCTTACATCTGAATTTTGTGTTGTTGCTGCTTGAACAAAACTTCTCCCCAAGTTCGACAGCTGAATACTGACTCTAGGATATAAGAAAGATTTTGATCTTCCAGTTAGAAAGCAAGTTTCCACTCTTGATGGTTATAAAAAGGTAGTTTGAAATGCAAATTTTGTAACTTTCGTCATGATGCCTTCCCATTTCTGTAAACTGCAAATACACAGGTTTTAAATTCCCCTGTGAATCATAATACTGTACATGTAATCTTTGTTGGGCCTCACTGGTATTACTTCAGTAGAGGCAGGCTTTTCTCTATTAGGAGAAGAAAAGAATATTTGGCTTATGAGACAGAAATATACACTTCCAGGTGGGTTGAGTTCTGATGTCTTTCTTGCAATCAGATCTGCTACTTGCAAGGAATAAAAGAAAGCTTTACAGCAGTGCTTTGCCTCTCCAGGGGAACAGCTAGCTTTTTTTTTAACCTCTTGGGAGGAGGGATGTGTGTTATGCCTTTATCTTGTGGTAATTTACCTGCCCAGAGAAATAAAGTGGAGAGTTTGGCAGACACGTCTCAGTCTGGGGGCTGGGAAATGCAAACCACTGGGAAAGGCATTGTGCTGATGTCTTTTTAAAAGCTGTACTATTCCTCTGCTGGGAACCTCCTCCCCCCACTCTTTAGGGACAGACTCTAAATACATATGCTTTATTTATGCCATGTTTCTTGTTTTCATGAAAGTTGCCAGAGAATTGGCAGCAGCATTTTAAAAAACATGAATGGTAAATTGGAGAAGAGTCGTTTAGAAACAAGTGGAATTGAGTCCTTAAACAGAGGTGTATAGTGCTTCTGTTCCTTAAAGTTCTGGCTGGTTCAGGTTTCTGAAGTGCCACAGTCCCACTCCAGTTGATGACATTATGGACCCAAATACTCTTGGCTTTTTAAAAATCCTTGTGCATGTAGGAAGACCATTCTTTAAGGAGCTCATTCCTTAAACTCTCCTGTGCTTTTGTCTGAAAACAGTGTGATCCCTCCCACAGGGCTTCAGAGAATCCAGCTGCTGCTGTGAAATAATATTTCTCCCTGTTGTGCCTCATAAACCTCCTGTTAGCTTCCATCAAGTATTTGATTTAATATGAGAAAAGGCCTTCCCCCACTGAGTCCATCTTATTGTACACTCATGTCTAGTTATTACAACTGTCATCTACCAATACTTTTGGGAAAATTGTTTTCCCTGTAAAAATAATTTTCTCTGTAAAGACCTGAATCTTTTGGTGAATGGCACTAAGTTATAGAAATTGCCATGGTTTCCTGTAGGAAACTAATGGGGTTTGGACACATTTGTTCTATATTTAACAGAAAGTATGTTTGAGGTAGTTTAAAAAGCAAGAGAAATATTTTGGGGTTTTTTTTGAAAACTTATTCTAAGTTAGAGGATAGGACCTGCAGTCCTATAATAAAATCCTACAGTTACGGTGCTTTTCATGTGAGAGATCCTTTGGTTGATTGTATTTCTGATTCTAGGTCTAGATAGTAGTTTTGTCTAATCACTGTGTTGCCTAATGAGTCATGTCTGGTTATTTCTGTGTTACTGACTTCCATTAATTTAATTTAATTTAGGGAACAATTGGTCTGCAAGATGGCGACCTGTTGGTAAGATTAATGTCCATGTTTTTATTTCTTTTTAAGTAATCTCAGACAATCTTATTCAGCTTTATTCAGTGGTAATAACTGTGTGAATGCTTTTCCAGTGTCCCAGTGCTTGTCCACCTGGCCGTCCAGGACATGCTGGCTTAATGGGGATGAAGGTAAGAGAACTTGTTCCAACATTCCTTCCAGAGGTGCTGTCTCAAGGCACTAGGGAGGGTAATTACTGACTTGAAAAAGGACATTTCACTGTTAATTTCAAAAAAGATTGTGTTGCTGTTCTTGCTTATGGTTGTTACTCTTGACTGCCAAAATAACCTCTTGTTGTTGAAATCTCTTGCTACTCCTCTAATCTTAACTGTAAAATTCATGTCTGGTCCTGAGAGGATTAGAGTATGTGAAGCATTGCTTCGTTCACTTCCTGCATCATTTGTGGTCTGACTCCAGAAACTCTATATATTTCCCCAGATCCTTAATCTTTTTGACTTTTTCTCTTCCTGGGAGACCTGTAACATACTAAATTGAAATTAACATCTTTTGAGTCTCATTTTAACTCAGATTTTTTTCTATATATTCTTTGCTGGTTTCTAGAAATACTGTTGGCCTCAGGAAATTTTTATGGGATAACATAAGAAGAAATACTTACTTGCCTAGAAATGCAGCCTTGTTAGATCCAGAAGCAGATATTTTGAGCATTGTACTTAATATGTAGTGTTTCCTAGAAAGGTGAGGAAGGAGGAGTGAAATGGGGTTTGAGAGGAAACAGCAAGACAGCTCTCAGCAGTCTGTATCTGTTTTGGAAAACTGTATTTTAATTTTGAATAGTCTCTATTTATTAATTTATTTTGGGGTTTTGTGTTTATTTTAGGGGCAAAAAGGTTCAAAAGGAGAGTCTGGTGAACCAGGAAAACAAGGTTATAAGGTAAAATAAAACCAGGAAAAAACTGCTGTTGTTTTTAGCAAACTAATAGTAGTTTAGCCTCACTTTCAAAAGCAGTATTATATTCTGTTATAAATATTAATTGTTTTAACAGAATGCATGAAGTGATACTACATATCAGTGCTCCAGAGTAACCAAAGGCACTTCTCTATTCTTTATTCACCTGTACTATGTATTTATTATGATGGACAAATCATACTCCTCTTGCTTTTTATTTTGATTGTTCAATTTAATTATTACAGAACTTACAGGGAAAATTGAAGCTAAGTTTATTAATTGAAAAACTTTCAAACATTTAAATGCAGGATAATTCCCTTAATTTACCAAGTTAGCTGCAGCACAGATGAATACTTAAATGAAGAATGAGTGGGAAAAATATATTTGAGATGGAAAGGACGTAGTGAAAGTTCATAAAGAGAGGCCAAATCTGATTCATCTTGAAAACTGAAATGTTAACTCTCTCAAGGTGTTTCATTTGAATTAACCTTTTTATATAACCTCTTTAATATTGAAATATTTATAAGAAAATTTCAGGTTTGCACTGCCTTGGTCCATGCTTCAGTGTTGCAGGGAAAACCATTAGAAAAAACTTTTTGCACTTTTAGTCTGGAAGAACAAGAAATCAGAATCATAGAATATTAAGAGGTTGGAATAGACCTTAAAGAGCATCTAGTCCCAACTCCTCTGCAATGTGCAGGGACACCTCAACTAGAGCAGGTTTCTCAAGGCCTTACCCAGCCTGGCCTTGAACACTGCCAGGGCTGGGGCATCCACAACCCCCCTGGGCAACCTGTTTCAGTGTCTCACTACCCTCACAGTAAAGAATTTCTTCCTGCTATATAACCTAAATTGCCCCTCTTGCAGTTTGTACCCTTTACTCCTTGTCCTGTTAACTACAGTTCCTGACAAAATCCTAAAGACCTTAATATCAAGAAAAAATTGAATGACAGATTAAGGGGAAAATATCATTATTCTTTATACAGAGGTTTCTTTAAAATTACCCTTTTGACTAATAATTGAATGCAATGGGAACCTGAGTGAGTGAGTGTCTGGGGAAGTGGTGTGACTTCATTTGGATTTCTTTCAGGACATGGTGACAGAAAACATTAAGCAGGAAATTCACCTCATACAATGACAGAGCAATATGCATGGTATGGATTGGCTACAGGTGTATTCCTTCTGCTTTCCCAGGGTGAAGAAGGGGACCAAGGACCCAGTGGTGAAGTGGGAGCTCAAGGCCCTCCAGTAAAGTATTTCCTTTTAAAGTGTTACTAATTTTCTTCATAATGACATATTTTTTTCTTATTATTGTAAGAAAACAGTTATTACAAGACCTCCATGCACCTTTCTCTTTATTCTGCCATATTGTCTATGAATCAAAGTAGAATTATTTAAGTCCTCCCAAAACTACATTATTGCTTGGCACAAAGCTCCATATAGAAAGGCTAACTTTAAAAACTATTTAATGTCCTAAATTTTGTGTTGTGCTTAGATTGTGAAAATAGTTGATGTTTTTTCCCCCTTCACTTTCCTTTTTTTTGATGACTCTGACTTCATTGTGTTTGAAACACAATCAGCTGTGAAATTCAGACTTAGCTGAGATTTGAGGATGAAGTTGCAACCACTGAAGAACAGTTTTTTTTTTTCCCTGAAGTTTCTTTGCCTTTTGGCTTGCACAAGAAGTATCCTTCAATCATATCTAGTTATTTTCTTGTCCTGAATCACTTTGGTTTGTTCTAATTCATACCTTTCAGCTTGTTCTCTGTGAGGAGCTCTTCTGGTAACCGTGACTGAAAAGGACTAGGGAACAGAATTCTAAGTAGGAGAAACAGGCATAACACCTTTAATTTCTATGATTTATTTTCTGATGGGGTCTCATGCTTTTTCCCTTAGGTGTTAAAGTATTTATTTAATGCCATTGCTGTCCAGATTTGATGCTATACAGGAGCTTACCTTAATACATGTGACATCTAAATTTCAAAATTCTCTATGAACATAAACATATGACAGCATAAATCTCTGGATTATGACTAGAAAAAGGTAAAGAACAGACTAAATAAAGGAAAATGTCCATTCCTTCTGATGCTTGATCCTAAAAAGGTGTCCCTGAGGCCCTGGTGCAGACAAAGTACTTGTGTAAGAGGCAGCTTCTGCTGTCTGAAAGGCCTGTGGGGACCAATTAATTTTACTTGGTTTGGTAAAGTTTTTCACTGTGAAATAACACAGTAGAACTAAAAAACAATTAAAGATTCACTTTTTTTAATGTGTTACTCATAACCTTTCACTGTATCACCAACTGGTCACCATACAAACAAACTATAAAATAATTGTTTTTTTATTAAAATTTAGGATTCATAATATGCAGAAAGTGATATCAGATAGTTAATCCATGTGAAAAAGGACAGACAGTGCTTTACAAGCACAGATGGAGAGCCTGTAGACTCTGCTGTATCTTCTTATCTGCTCCTTACATAAACAAATGAAAGGGGTTAAGTATCCAGTCTCCACCACAGAACCTGCAACCCAACCAATGTATTCCACTGACAAGATCTGCATGAGACAGCCACCCCTGGGAGAGGTGTTGTTTTTAATAGAAAGTGTTGGATGCCACAGTGTGCCTACTTCCAGCTGTGATCTTAGAAGCAGGATTAAACTGTGTTCATCTCCCTTGTGGGGCTGCTGTAGTGATTGTCGCATTGCCATGATTTTCCCCACCTTTTAGGCTGACAAGGCTTCAAGTGTTCTGTGCAAGATGCCATCCAGCTTTGTGAGGAGCAAGTAGAGGCTGCCAGTGTAGAATCTGCTCAGGAGTGGGTTTGCCCAAGCTCTGGGGAAGTGCCTGTAGTTGTTTCAATAACACAGTTGCAGGACAAGCATATTATGGCTGAGGATTTGGTCTCTGCAGGGAGGAGACATCTCAGGCAGTGTCAGTCTCTTGGGAAGAGGAAGACAGTGAAGCCAAATTTCCCACAAGACTATTTTGAAGGAAAGTGGTGACAGCTGTGATGATAGTTATGATACATGCTGCTGCATTAGGATGTCTACTCAATTTAGCCTCTTGGTGGACATATAAAATTAGCACTTGTACTCTCAAAACCCTAGCTCTTTTGCCTCTGTAACTCTGTAAAATCTCCTTCATCTGTCCAATCCCTCACCTAAAACAACTTAGCACTTTTGCAAACTTGGCCATCACATGTTCCTTTCACACAATCTGCAGATAAGAATGCTTCAACTCTGAGGTAACCAAGAAGAAAAATCAGTGGGTTTTTTCTGTCCTTATGGTGTATTTGTGGTTTTATAATACAACCTGATAGTTCTGTTATTATTTTTAAAATTCTAAATTTAGTAAAATATCAAATTACCATATAAATTAAGGATGCTAATACAGCAGCAGTTGGATTTCTCCTTTAGTACTAAGAAAATAGTAAAATAAATGTAAAGAAAGGGTGTAGAACTATTGAGTCTTCTGTCTGAAAAGTAGGGCAGTTCTGATGAGAAGAATTAAGCAAAATTTGAATATACTTTTCTATTTCAGGGTATTCTAGGTATCAGAGGTATAACTGGTATAATGGGACCTAAAGGTACCAAAGTGAGTATTAATCTTTCTTTCTATAAAATGGCCTATATTAAGAAAAAATGTAAAACTCTGAATGTTTTAAAAGCATATTTAAGCTTCTTCTTTATTTCCCCCTGTATTTCTCTCTCCTGTCAGCTGTATTTCCATAGCTACTGTACATCTTGTTAGGAAGAAAGGTAGCTCAGTCCTTCTAATTGAAGAAACGCATATACTCTTTACTTCTTTCCCCCAGTCCTTGCATTTATGGTAGTTTTGCATGTATGCAAGTCTGTAGTTTGCAAGATAGCAAGTTATAACAATTATAAACTATAGCACATTTAAATTAAAGCTAAAACTTAAGTACTCCCTCCTGTGATTTGTATCTTCCTAAAGCCTTTTACATCCATCATCACTCCAGTTATTCTCAGGAGTTTTTATTGAGAGTTTGTTCTTTTTCCCATTCTCACTTTGACTTCTCTGTGTCTTAAATTGCTGCTAGTGAGATTAATATTTATGTGGGCTCTTACTTTGCTGGACAATTTTCCTTCTGTTTGTCTAAGTGTTTCTGTCTGTTATTTCAAAGCTGGGTGCTACATTTCTAGTCTTGTGATCTTGTTAAATCTATACAGCAATAATTTCTGAAAGGAGTAGAACATAGCAATCCTGCCATTGTCTCCTTCCCCAGAAGTCAAATCATGTAAATCTTGTGATCATCTTTCTTTGGAGACAACACCAAATTTCTCCTGATTATGAATCTTCTCATGAATGATCCTTCCTAACTTCTTGGACATGTTTGTTAAGCTATTACTACCTTTGTTCTTCTGGTCTTTGTGTGCTCTAATTCTTTGTAGTTATTTACCTACATTTTCTGTAATGTTTTGTCTACTTGAAACATTTATATATATCTGTTTGACTAAAGAGTTCCATGTTCTCTCTAAACCTTTTTAAAAAAAAAAATTCTCTGCATTTACATTTATTTACAGGGTAGCAATTGCACTGTTTCCTTGAAACATGTGATAAAAATAGCAGCACTGCACTTGATGATTTCTCTGCATATTTTGATGTTATTCTGTTATGTGGTGAAGGATATAGTATTATTAAAGAAGACAGAGATTTTTTTGAAGTTGCATGTAAAGGTCTACTTCCCTCCTATCTTTTTTAGAGAATCAACTGAATGTTGTTTTTTGACGGATATTTTTTTAATATTTAAATATATTTTCTTTCATATTTCCATAAGAAACAAGATAAATAAAAAAAAATTATTGCCTTTTTTTTTTTTAATTGGAGCTATAAAGCCCTCTCATCTGTAGAGTGTTTATAGGTCCTGGGACCTATAAGGAGGACACATAAGTTGTTAGTGCTCCAGCAGTTCGCTTTAATATCTTGTGTTATCTATTTGTTTTGTAGGGAGCTCGTGGTCTTGATGGTGATCCTGGTCCCCAGGGTCTTCCTGGTGCACCTGTAAGTAGACTGTGGGCTATCCAAACTCTTCCCAGCTAGTTTAACTTTGCAGCTGTGAATCAAAGAAGCCTCTGACTAATCCAATTCTATTGATTCCCTACAGGTGAATAAATGATATTATAGTGATTTCAAGTCACTAATGTCTTAATGTTCCCAAAGAATTTGAGGTAGATGAACCCATTTTAACTTCTTAGTATGTTATGGTTTCCTCTTCCTACTGTGCTTTAAGGTGGCTTGGAATTTTTCAGTTATCAAACTGGAACAAAACCCATACAGTGCCATTTGGGCAATTTTTGTTGGAGGTTTTTATTGTGTGTGTGTTTTATTTGTTTGGGGTGTTTGGTTGGTTAGTTGGTTTTTTTCTTAAATTCTTCCTTGCTCTCTGCTTCCATAGCTGGAATTTGTGCTTGTAAATCTGGGTTAAACAAGTGCAACATCCTTTGCTTTGCCACTCCTGAAATCTCAGGTGGTGATGGCTTGAGCTGTGTTTTTTAAAATATATCTGTCAACTCCAGTTTTAAAAACCTTCATTTTTAAATATAATGTGACTTTGAGTTGTCTACTTTCACCAAATGTGAATTATACTTGTTGATTTTCTTAGAGTTTTAGCTAAAAATACAAGGAAGTTTATTCTGATTTTATTTTTAAAATATTTTTTTTCTGTAGGGGGATCAAGGACAGAGAGGTCCACTAGGAGAGGCAGGTCCAAAGGGAGAAAGGGTGAGCATAGACAAATTTTGACTCTCGTTGACTTAACAATATAAACAGTGCATAACTGGTACTCTCCAAATAATGTGTATCTGAATGAGTATGCACTGACATTCTTTTAATCTGCCATTTCCTTTTCTTTAGCCTAATTTTTAAATATTGTTATTATTCTTAGGGTCCTCAAGGTACAAGAGGAATAAATGGCCTCCCTGGGCCTAAAGGAGAGCCTGTATGTATATTTAATTTATTTATTTGCTTCATTCAATTCTACTTTGCATATTAGTGCTTGGGCAAAATTTTTTCAAACTTACAATATTTTTTTTTTTCTTTTTTCAAGGGTTTACCAGGAGTTGATGGCCGTGAAGGAATCCCTGGCATGCCTGGAGCTAAAGTAAGACACAACTGGCGTGTTTATGAGCTTTGGTAGTGCCCTAGATTTGTTCATTAATTTGTGGCTGCTGCTCATGGCTTTATGCACATTATTAGGGTAATTGAATTAACATTTCTGTACTACAGATCCAAAAGTATGTCAGCTCTGTGTTCCAGAAATAAAATTTTCCATCATGTTTGATTTGCATAAATTACAACTTTAAATGTTTTACAGGGTGAGCCAGGAAAACCTGGAGCTCCAGGTGATACAGGGCTCCAGGGGTTGCCAGTAAGTATCAAGTACCTTACCTTTGAAAGGTAGGCTCAGTTCAAATCGTACAAAGGCTGTGTATTGGTTGATTTGACTCTGATGTTGGAGTAATTCTAGTGAAAATCTGAGCAAAAGGCTCAGGGGAGAGTATGTGTAATGGAAGGGGACATTTTTTTATGTGTATGCAAAACCTTTGCACAACAGTCTAGATCTCCTTAGGATGTCATTGTGGGGAACTTGGCCTCACAAAACATTTGTGGCCAGGATGTGACTCTTTTCGTTTTTCTCCTACCCGAGACCCTGTGGATCCTATGACCCCATAATTAGGGCTGGTCTCATTGTATTGACTAGGGCCCAGCTATTCCCAAAGTGAGCAGGAAAAGCTGAGCTGCTGCTCTGACATACCTTCCATGAACAATCATCCTTTGATATTCTGCTGGCTCAGAACATCTGGAATGCATCACACTCATGCTTCTTTCTGTGGGTGGGTTGGAGGTCTGCTGTGTATTCCCTGTGGGGAACTTACAGGGAGTCACTGGTGCTTTATGGGCTCTTTCAGGAGGTAATCCTCATGCATTAACTAAGTTTGAAAACTGTACCAATTGTCAAAAGCTAAAGAGAAACCTCTTTAAAACACTTTGCTATGGGAGCAATTGCTGTGAGGAACAGTGATGGAGATGTTTTAAAACAGAACTGGACATAAATTTGTAATACTAAGTAAACTCTTAAGCTTGGAAGACAATTTAGTGAAAGCATACTTGCTATGAGCTGTTGCAGAGAAGCGCAGAGGGAATGAAAAATGTCCAAAGGTATCTGTAAAACTTTGCACCTCCAGTCTCAGCATACTGGGACAAGAATGTATTTCTAGTCTAGGACAGAAAAGTCATAACTCCTCACTTATGCATGCTCCTTTTGCAATTTATGAAGTAAGAATAATACTCCTTATCTTTTACTTTGTAAACTGAAAGAATTCAAGCTTGGTCCCTTATTGAATAAAAGTGTTTTAATGCCAAATAAAAGGATTCTTTCTCATACTCAAGCATGAGAAAGAATTTTTTTTTAAACACCACTTCCGATCACCTTAACAACAAATAAATGTAAATCTTTTTTTCTTTCAGGGTTTCCCAGGTTCTCCAGGTATGAAAGGCATTCCTGGCCCGAAGGTAAAATGTCTTGAGTATTGTCTTTCTTATCTTAAGCACAAATAAAGTGCTAAAGTATCTAAAGTATTCAATGAAATTGTACTAACCTTCTCTTGTGTTAAGAGACGAACCTTAGGCTGAAGAAATTAAATACAGTTTTTATTCAACTTTGGCCTGTACATTTTCACACGTACAGGCATTACATGGTTTTCATTATTCTAGGCATTAAATAATACCTTAAAAAGATAATTTCTTTTAAATTTATGGAAATCATTGCTAGAGGAAGATTTTGATGTGCCTACCTCACTACACCTTGAAATGAATAATCTTGTAATAAGAGTAGTATTTATAGCCACCCTAAGCTGATTCAGTCACAGGGGTTGTTATTTCTATTTAGGTAGCACCAAATTGCTGCATCAATTCCAATTTAGTTTAAAAAAATGTTATAAGATTGAGACCGTGGAATGTTTCAGACAATGATGTTTGAGTATAGCTGTAAGCAATTGAAAAAGAAAACAAGACTGAGACATGATTTTTGTCTGAAATTATATGGAGTGGTATTGCCTTCTGTGATTTCAAAGCAGCAATCAAATCTATTTAGGATTTGTCAGCACATAAACAGCAAAGGAACTGAAATCTGACTTTTGAAAAATTAGATAGAAAGGTTTAGTCAAAGTTAAAAGAACACCAAAAATAAGGCAGAAGTTAAAAAACTAACACAAGTTGATTTTGTTTAGACCTTATTGCTTTACTTATTTTAATTTTTAATTTTAAAATGAAAGAGCAAATCATTGGCTTGGCTAATATTTTTCATCTTCTGCCCAACAGGGTAATAGAGGTCCTCCTGGGGTGCCAGGGTTAATGGGAAATCCTGGTAAACAGGTAAAACCATTAATCTTATACAAAAGATCTAGAAAAACGTTTAAAAAAAAATCACTTTTCAAATCTGTTGCATTTCAAATTTGTTCCCCAAAACAGGGTCAACAGGGCCCAGAGGGAGAAGCAGGTCCAACAGGACCCCGGGGACCACCAGTAAGTACGGAATAAATTTCTAATTGAGAATATGTAAAATTGCAGTGTCTCAAGATAGGGTTACTGAAGCTATAGTCACAAGGTAAAATTATTATTTATCATAAGTTCTAATTTTTGAGGTAAATACCAGTTCTTTACCTTCTGTACCAAGAGGATGTGCATCATCACATAGAGAAATACAGTCCTATATATGTACAGTAGTGTCCTATGATTGGTTTTGGTGTTAAAAAGTTAAATTTTTAACCTCTGTTTATATTCTTCTTGTCTTTGTATTTAAATATGCTAAGTAAAAGCCAAAACAGAGGGAATAAATGTGATTTGTGACAAAAAGCTGGAAACAAACTCCTGTTCTTCCACTCCAACAGTCTGTTTGGGATTATTAACATAGTGGTGTGAAGAGTAGCATTTATCTTTCATTGAAAACACTGCTGTTGTAATTTCTTTCCCTGGAGATTTTTCTTAACATTAGAAAGATTTGGAAGACTGGAAAAATTGCTTCTGGGCAGGTAGCTTGCTGCAGGAAATAAACCTGCTAAGAAAAGTGAACTGATGGTATTTGTTAAGGCTCAGTTTTGAGGACAAAGAACAACTGGATCAACAACTGGGTATCAATCACTGGGTATCAATCACTTTCTGATTCTCTCTAGAGGGGACCTGACATGGTTTGGAGCTGCATAAGGCTGATCTAATTTCCCTTTGCTGTTAATCCTTCTGGATGGATAGGGATGAGAGGATCAGTGATTTGAAGAAAATTTTCATGCACAAATATTCACTCTGATGACATTAACCAGGCTTCAAGCTCTGTAAGCAATTGCTTTTCCAGGCTTCCCTCTTGCCACTGGTACTCTGGGGATGATTTCCAAGAGTTGTAGAGTTATTCTCATACAAGGTTTAGTGATATATTTAGTGTGATATATTTGTAAGGGTCAGGTATATCTTCTCTGAATTAGCTCCTAAACATACACCAGCAGTCAGCCAAGTAACAGATTCTATTTTTTTTTTTTCCCTGTGGTTTGTACTATCAGGTGCTAGATGTATTAATGTAATGAGATCACGTTTATTTTGGACAATCTTTGCATTGCTGCTGTGTCCACAGCTGCCTAAAGATGATACAGAAAGGGGATTATAAGGGCATTTACTGGGATGGAATACAAGTATCTTCAGTCTCTCAAACATCCAACTTGCAAACAAGTTTTTGTTTTTGTCTTTATTTTTGTTCTTTGTATTTAAAAGTGTTGGGTACACTCAAAAAAGGTTTTCAGCACTGTTCTTAAGCTGATACTGTACACTTGTGACAGGAACAAGAATTATAATTGAAACAGACCAAAGTAATTGCCCACTCTGATAATGCACTGTAATCTGCTGAACTATTCTTTTAATCCTTTCAATGTGAACATGAATTTACAAAATCAGCAGTCCGTAGAACAGGGGTTGACACTCAAGGTTAATTATTAGTAACCCTGTAGATGAACAGAAATCCTTAAAGCAGATTAAACACAGTGATTTTTCTTTTTATCACTCTAGAGACCAGCAAGACATCTGGATTCCTTGCCTTTATTTTCTCTGTGCTTACAAAGTACACTCATTTTGGAAAACATGTAAACATTAGAACCAAAGCATAGAAAGAAAACTTTTGGTCAATACAACATGGAGAAAGGAAGTAAATTATTGATTATGAAGTCAGCCTGTATGTAGTCCATCAAACAGTAAGCTACTTCTCATCTATAGTTAGTTAAAGCTATAAAGAGCCTTGGATAACAGCTATGTTGGCTCTCATCAGCTTTAGACTACAGGCAGCTTATGACTGGTATAACTTTCTAATTTTTTTTTTTTTTTTTTGAGGAGCACTTTACATCTACACAAAAAAAAAAAGGGGGATGATGAGGTTTTTTTTGTTTGGGAAGGACACAGTGTTGAACTATTGAACTTCAGAGAGCTTTGGTCTAAGCTGAGTCAATATTTATTTCCAGGGTAGAATAAAGAGTGTTTTCTCTTTCTTCTGCAGCATGTACATGTAGATACATTTGAACTTCAGCTTTTAGGATTCTGCCCTTCTATTTCTAGGGAAAAAATAATCTGCTGGTTAAATAATTCTACGTGGCATGATTTTCAAACTTCTAAAACTAGACAATTTGGCAATAAATTGAGAAAAGTAATTATAATTCAATTATAATTGTTCTAAAGAGAATTTTTAAAATATATTTTTTCTTTTGTTGCATTCCTAATTTAAAATTTTCTCTCAGCTTTAACACTTGCTTGTTTCAGACCAAAGTTGCACAACCAAACACTTTCAAAGCCTGAAGAATTTATGGTTGCTATTCAGGTATTTTTCTTGGCCTAGTTCTTTTTATTTTGAATTATCTACTTTATAACTATCTGCAGTTCTTTCCCTTCTCCTGTACCCCTTTGCTAATATGGCCAGCAGGCTGGTATTTGCATTAGGGAAAACCTACATGCCTACATTTGTGTTATATTTAAAAATCATGGGGCTTTTCAGCTTTTTCTACTCGCAAAAGGCATTTTTTGAGAGAAATTTTTCACTTCAACTAGTGTGTATTTTTTGAAAGGTTACACAAGAGAGCACTATCATCAGTGTCTCTGTGGGACAAATAATACTTTTGTACTGCTTGCCAAATAACTTGTAGAGTCCTCTGTCATAAACCATGTTATTTCAGTGTATTTTACTGTTAAACAGCTGTTGGAATGTAGTTGGAAGATATTGTTACTAAACAGAAGATCCAAATTTTGGCCCTCTGTGAATCTGTAAACTTTCACAGTTTTACAGGGCAGATACTAAATATTTGAAAACAAGATTACTAGCTCTAGTTAAAAACTCATTGCAAGCTCATGTGTTAGGAGACTTTTTCCTCACCTCCGACATAGATCTCTAGGAGAAACTTGCTTTAAAAAGTATCATTTTAATCTATTATTGCTTTTCCTTAAAAAAAACTTCAAGTTGCATCTGAGTGGGTAGGGAAAAAAAAAACCCTTTTGCTATTCATGTGTTCAGTAAACTGGAAAAACAACTGGAGCAATGTGGAAATTTTGCATTTTATTTCTAAATGAAACATATTCTCCACTCTTGGTTAACCTTATGTTTGCTTCACATTGTTCTAACCAATCCGAGTAATTACCAAACTCATTTGTAGTTTAAACCTTTCTAAGTCAGTCATCATGGCAGGTGGGCCAAGGGAAGGAATTCTCAAATGTGGGAGTGTCATTCCTAATCAGTGGAATTTAGTCATGCTCCCTAAGCTGCTTAACCGTTTTCTTTCATATTTGCTGAGATTTAGTAATCTAATTTAGTTTCTGCAGAAAATACTGACCCCTGCCTCTGCTTTTTCATCCCTTGCTTTTCTTCAATTATTTAACCTATAAATTACTAACATTTTTAGACCCTTTATTGCACCCTGTGGTTTTGCAGAGAGCTTGTAATATTGAAGTAATCACTTAAAGTTCAATATGTGTCTAGCAAATTGAGCAAACTTGATGTATGTGCAGGCCAGCATGCATATATGTTGCTTTGTAATTAGGAAACAATACATGTTTTCCCAGCATTAGCAACACAGACTAAATATCCAGCTACCTAAGATTTGATACCATAGCCCCTCTGAGAAACTTCTGGGGGGCACTGGTCATTTGGGCTGACTTCCTCTCTGGAAGTGCCTCACTATAAAGAGAAAACCTGGAGAGTACCTTGGATTTACTACTCAGATGTCACACAATCTAAAGTTAGAGAAGAATGCTGTTTTCAGCATCTTAAGTTACTTTCAGCTAAATAATTTTTTGGTTTTTAAAGATATTTTTGTCCTGCCTATGCTGAAATGTAACTTTGGTTACCCTACGTACTTTAGTTATAGTAACTGAAATTTAGATTTTCTATCATATTCCTTTTACATGACTACAACTGAAATAACATGTATTGTAGCTCTTAATGGCAGGATGAAATGTCCTTGTCTCAGTTTATATGCTAAGTTTAGGAATTAGTGGGCATGTTTTTATATGTAATTTCAGACATGTTCCACAAGTGCTGTCATAGTTTACACTCAAGGTAGAGCTAAAGGGGTTAGTTAATATTAGAATATTTATACAGTAAAGAGGAAAAAGCACATTTCAATCTTGGCAGGTACTTTTTTTACAGTAAACCTAAGCCTTTAGGTGAATGTGACTAAACTTTTTGACCTTGCCCAATTCTGCACAGGGTAGCACTTTTTCTGTCATACTTGCAGACTACATAGCCCAGTCAAACTTTATGAGCTCCAAGCCTCTTCACTTCTCCTGGTATCCACCCCTGTCTTCCTAAACAACATGGCCAGGTTCTTGTCTGATACCTCTTTGTTTAACCCTCCAACAACAACTTTCTTTGAATTTTGGGCATGGCAGACCTCTGGACATCAGCAGATATCACAATGTTGGCTTCTCCTAAACAGTGTAGACAGTAACCTGGGTAAAAAAATGGATTTGTTATGGAGCTAGTGTACCAAAGCTTTCCTGGACTTCAGCTAACACTGTAGGCACAGTCAGAATGAAAGAGAATGACAGCTAGTGGGTTGCTGCTTCAGCCCAAAGCATGGCATTGTTAAGAGGAGGGAACATTTCATGCTACATCTACCTCTTACCATTATCCTGAGTAGTACAATTTAATTATTAGTCTGGCAAAGTTGTAAAGTTGCATTTAAAGATTCAGAGAAAGTTACTTGTATATTTACTCTTCTATCAAATATTAGTTTACATACTTGTATGCTTTTCAATACTGTATTGAGGGTCAAAGAGTCCTGTTGATTCTTCTGTGGATAAATCCTTGACCTTAAATGAGTATTTCCTCTGAGATTTTGCATGACAAAAATTTGGTAAGTTTAAGTCTCATAAGTATATAGTTAATAAATGGGTTACATTTTGCAAAAAACTTTGAATATGAAGTTTAAAAAATCCAAAAGGTACTTTATTTTTTTTTATTCCACACAGATTTAATTCTCTTTGGCAGTCCTATGACATATATTTAATAATATAGAACGAATTACTTGTAGTTAATAACAAATTTTTAAAGTAAAAACCCTTAAAGGTCGTCAGAGTATATGCTGTGGATAGCATCTCAAGTGATTCTAATTACAGTTTCAATTATCTGAGCAACCAAGTGAGATGGCAATTACCTGGAATATCTTCTCATTCTTATTATTGTTCCACTCAATTGATGAACAGGAAATCAGTAAGCCAGTGAAACTCTCTTAGCATGAGATTGCATTCTGTTACTGTGAGAATTCTACAAAAGGATCAAGTCTTCAAAATTTCAGTGAGGATGAAGACCATCCCAAACAACTTAAAGGAAGGTCAGCTGCAAACACTGTAAGATCTTCTTATGTATGTTACATTAAAAGGTTGAATAGAAGAGATCTGTGAGAAAGACATTAAATCTTTAAACAAATTGAGCAGTTCAGCCATTGTGCCTCGAAACAAAGGGAAGGTAAATTTTGTGGTAACCACAGTCTAGCACAGGAGCTGTGGAAGGGCTGCATCCTGGTGGCGCTCAGATTGCAGTGCTGTGCTACCATTTCACACTTACCCTTTTGCATGTGCCTTTTCCTAGAGGCATGGAATGTTCACTAGCATGGATGCAAGCCCGTCTGTCTCAGCTCACTCCCAACTAGAGTGAGTTCTTTCCCTCTGTAAGCGTTTCACCTCTAGGAAAAGTGTGGATTCTGAAGTGTGTCAAAAGTGCATAAAACCATACAGAGTCTGGTAGTGGTTTTGTTAAAACCAGTGCAGCATGCCTGTTGGTTTGTGGGTGGCCTGAAGCAATGCACTGTTACACAGAGGGCTGCTGTAGAAGAAAGGTAGGCTGAGGACAAGGCCAAACTGCCTTCTGCTCTAATTCCTGCCTGTAGTGACTTCCAGCACAGAGGAACATTTCATCTGACCAAGAACAGATGTCAACACCTGAACCAGCTGTTACAGAAACCCTCCTGTAGGCTGTGGGGAAAATGTAGGTGCTTCTAGGGCATGATTTATGTTGCATTTTAAATATTTACATGAGGACATTTCAAGATGCCTTTTTTTTTTTCTTCAGAACTATGAGTAAGCAGCTTACTGTATAACATATCCTAGGCCACTTCAGTCTGGTATAACTTGGAGGAAGCATTACAGTCTTTCTAGTTATGCTAGGGATGGGATTCCTCATTCTTTGGGTTCCAGTTACTCTCTTACTTGCTAAAACACCACTGCAGATCCTGCAGTGGTGGCCCATAGTTTGAAATAATCTGTCATTACAGACATAATGTCAGTGTTTACAAGGAAATACTATGCATTGGTATTCTGGTCTTCTGTAAACTAACCTCCTCCTTTGCCTCCTTAGAAAAGCATTGTGTTTGACAAAGTGCCTGTGCTGTGCATTTGACAAAAGATTTTTTTCCACATTTGAAAGAAAATGAAAGTCTTTTCTTGAACTGTGTGTGAGCAGCAGAACTTTTGATGTGCTTAAGAGGTTTATTATAAAATTTTAACTCTCTGAAGATTATACTGCTTTTGTTTCAGCTCTGTATAGCAATGACTCTTATGGGTCATGAATGACTGTTATGGGTTTCATGAAAATGATATGAGAAACAAGTTTCTAATTTGATCATAATTTTAGTCTTCATCTTTCCTGCATCAAAAATATAGCAGCATTCCAAGTCATAGATGTAGTTCAGAATTTTGTAATTAAATAAAATTTTAATGCATTTTCTGGGTTGTAGGATGAAGGTGAGTTAGGAGATTTTTTTTTTTTTTTTGACATAGAAAAACTTCTAGAAATTATGGAAAGTGCTTGAAAGTAATGGGTATTTTTAACAATATAGGATATTTTGAAGGAAATTAATTGAAAAGTCTGTTTATGTTTGGTTCTATGATCTCTCCAGTGTACCAAATTATTTCTTGAATTGTAGAATTAGCTTTCCTAAGCTTGTGTGAGAAGTTGTCATTGCATTTATGACCTAGTGTAAAAGGACATGTCTGCCATCTCCTTTTATTTAGTATGCCACAGCATTTCACAATATTGTCCTTATTATGAAAACCCTCCCTGTATTTAAAATTATCCATTGCACACAGCACTAGAATACTAAAATCTGCTTTAATCTAAAATTGCCATGTCATCATATAATAGTTTATCAACTTGAATAACTAATAAGTTAAATTCTTGTCATTTTATGATCTTAAATGTTGAATCTTTCTTTTATTGCAACACTTACATAGTCACAAAGTGAATTTAAGAAGAGTTTCATAAGTGAGACCTAAGCTTGTGTTGGCAGATTGCTTGAATTTAGCTGTCCAGGAATATGTCTGTACATGTGAGAGTAAAGCTATAAAACTTACTGAGCTGTTCTGCAAAGTTTAATCATAAAAGACAAAATCTTTTGAGAAAGGTACTTTAGCTCAAAAATTGTTTAAAATCTTTGTAAGTTTGGCTTGATGTCAGATTTACCCAGAGTATGTATTCAAATGGCTGCATTAAGAAATGGAGTTGAAACACTAATGTGAATATGATGATCTGAATGGATAAACATGTCTGAAGTGAAGACATAAAGATGAGTTTGTTAAGCATTACTTCTGTATTCACTTTTCACATTTGTGCATTGGGGATCAGGTGCTTTAAATATGTTTGTCATATAAGAGCTCAGGTGATGAAACTGAGCAGAAGCCTAAAGTTAAGCATGCTTGCCAGAGTTGTCATACTGAACTGATTGTGACAGGTAACTCTCAGCTGTGATCCCATGAAGGGAACTTCATTTTGCTTAATCACTCAGAAAAAATATTTACTTGAATCATTTAATGCCAGATAAAGGTTATATGGCATTATCAACTAAAAATGTTTACTCAGAAAGTTTCACTGGTTTTAATGCATATGGTATCTTTGCACCATGAAAAAGAAGTTTAAATTAAACCCAATGGCTAAGTAGTGTAAATCACTTAATATTAAAGAAAAAAAAAAAATCATACTTTATTCCCAGATCAAGAAGAATTCCAGGAAATAATATTGTCCTTCTGTTTTTGCTTCCAGGGTGGCAGAGGGGAGACAGGTCCTGCAGGTCCTCCAGGTTTACCAGGGAAGTTGGTAAGCAGTTTATTTCTATATTCAGTACTCATGTTTACTTTCAAGGAGCTATAGTATCATCTAAACTACACTTACCCTTTTATCTATGCAGGGAACCAAAAATAACATTGAAATGAGTGGTGGTTCAGTTTCTTTTTCAGTCCTCTGTGACTGTGCTAATATTAGAAAATGCTGTTTTAAATTACATGGAGATGTGTGTGACTTTTTCTTCTTCTTGATAAACCCATAAATCCTATGACATGCAAAGCTGAGTGGCACACTCCTGTGTGGGCTCCTGGGAACAGGAGCAGTGAGAGACTGGCTTTCTGCTAACAGCTACGTGAAACTAATGAATGGAGCACATTATGAATGCCACCTTTTACCAGAGCTCCAGCAGTATTTACACAGAATCAGTCAGAAGCATAGCTGGGGAGGTCTTGGCTGAAAGAGCCTACTGTTACAGAGGAATGTGCAAATCGCAGAGTGCAGGATCTTGGGAAGGATTTTTAAGAGAACCAGTCTGTCGTTGAGGGACTGGAGGGTAGAAAACCCTGTAAGTCATTTCTGTTGTGATTGTCAGCAATAAATTCATACTAAGATTCTGTTTAAAGTGCTGTACTTTGGATCAGCCCAATTTGCATCAGATAATCCTCTTTCATCAAGCTAAGTCTGTTCTGGGAATAAGGTTCTGCCCTATCTGCTTCAGGGTATGACCCTTAGTTGTTAATTCTAAACGAGATTGGCTAAGTTTACATCCTTGGCTTATTTTCACAGGGTCCCCAGGGGAGTATTGGACTTCCTGGACTGCCTGGTCCTCCAGGCCTACCTGGTGGTAAAGGTGACCGGGTAAGAAATGCACTCATAATGCAGTTTGGTGTCAGGAGTAAACACAACAAGTTGAGCACTGTCTTCAGTTTTTCCATTAATTAATGTATGTTTTCTTGTTTTGTATGTAGATACTTTAAGTGCTTGAAAGTGGTGCTCTCTGTGCCCATTAACTACTTGTATCTCATAAATATGTACAGGAGAAGTCTTGACAGTGCCACTTAAGGGAGTGAAATAAGATTACTGGTGTAAATATTCATTTGGTTTTTAAAATTTGAATCATTTAAAGACTTAAATTGTACTGCTAATCATTGACACAGCCAGATATAAAATGGTCAGTCAGGGTCTGTGGTCACTACAGAGCTTTGCAACTTCAACCCTCACCTACAGTAGTAGTGATGCCTGTTACATATGTCTTAGGACCCACTATGGAAATGCACATGCTAATGCAACTATTAAGACACAATGCATACATGCAGAAATACAGAATATAAGTACTTCAAGTATTTTGTTGAGAGGGAAAGATTGGGCCCTAGGGCCCAATAACTGCAAAATATATCTTGCTTTGCTCAATATCTGTTAGTGAAGACTGTACATAAAGCCAGAGATGTTTCTTATCTTCTCTTGGCTAAAGGAGACTGCAAAGGATGGAATTCACTTGCCAAACTTCTGACATCCTTGATATAAAAATATTAAGTTCTCTACTGTGTCTTCCTTACTTGAGGCATGTCTACATCAGTATTAAATGAATTACACTTGTGAAGTGCCTCTTTCATCCTCCTGACAACCAGGGGACTGTTGGACTGTTAGCCAGACATGTGTATAACTGCTGTAGAATGTCTTAGCTGAACAGAGCAATCCTGCCCTTGGTATGCTCCCAGTGTACATCATAGGGTTTCTGGGTAGGGCTTGCTGTTGTTTTTGGCAACTTTAAAAAAAAAAAAACCAAAACTATTCAGGTACTTAAAAGCAATCTTCTAAGTCTTTGATGTTGTTGAGGTATTTTTTTCATGTTTGTTTGGTTTCTTTTAATGCTGAGATCAGGACATGATTCTAGTCAAATGTAAGTATTGACATAAAGCAGTCTCTTTTATTAGATTGGTAATGATTCATATTTTAGACTTCTCCAGAGGGAGATTGAAGTTACTGAGGAAACAAAGGTAGAAGGAAAATACCTAACATTTGTTGCAATGCTGACAACCTTCCTCCAAAGGTGCTTGATTTTCCTCATTTGCCATATAAACCGTCTGGATCTCTAGGATAAAAAGTAGAATGTCAATGCTGTAAACAGACCTAGAGAAATCCAGGCTACAGCCAGGAGGTTTCTGAGTATCTAACTAACAGATGACAGTAACTTATGTCTGGACACTTTTTGAAAACCTGAGGTCAGTTTAATGCTCTGTGCAAACACCTTAAAGTCCAAAGTGCTATGCTAGGAATTATTTCATCCTATGATTGCTTTTTAGCTCTCCACTTGTATCCTTGATTCATAGTCTATTTTGCAGTTGCATAGAGGTTGGAGTGAATTTTCTGGGGCATGCTTAGCATTGCTGCAGCCTTGCCAGCAGCACTGACCTGCAGTATCTCTTCCAAATCACAAGCCTGGAGAGCATTGTGCCACTCTATCCTTCCCTTCAGGCTTTGCAGCTGCATCAGTCTTACAAAAAACAATCTTGTCAGGTTGGAAATAAGCATCTCTATAGCCTGTTAACCCCAGTCTTTGGGTCAACCAACTTACTATGAGTAAGTTGTGGGCTGAAGTAACCTTTTTTCACTTTCTGATTTCAACACTTCATGGTTTTGTACACAGGGATCCTATAAAGTTCTGTTACGTAGCTGTAACTGCATGGTAAGAGTTGACGGAAATAGCAGCCAGAAGCCAGTAGAATCAATTAATTTGATATACCAGTAGTCATTCTTGATCCCAAAGCTGTTAAATATTGTGTACTATCTGTTGGCATCTTCTCTACACTCAGGTGATGACCACTTAAAGAATAAATCACCACCAAAGATACCACCAGAATTATTTTTACTGAAGTAATATGCAAAAGTGAGAGCTGACAAAATTCAATGGATATAATAATGATTGAATGATGAATAATGAAGCCTACATGGACCAATCCTCACCGTGTCACCCTGTGCCTGGGTGGGTTTTCAGGCTGGAAAAGGAGGTCACAGCGTAGGTCTTTGCCTCCCTTGGAGCCTGAAGCAGACTGCCACTAGTTTGGGCGAGGATCTGTGTGCATCAGGCACAGCTAGGCTAGCAGAGAGAGCAGTACAAAGCAGTATAAGAGCAATGGCTTAGGCTTCAGTGCATCTGACAGTGTGGTTGTGGCCATGCAACACAGATAATGGCAAAACCCCAGCATTCACCACTTAGGCTGTTTCTGAGTCATGTATTTTGGATTGGTTTCCTACACACAGGTTCTGTCTATTCTATTCAGTTAAAACAGCACCAAGCTAAGTGCCAGACCTTGGCGCTGCAACATGATCCTTTGTGCTGCTAAGTAGTGAAAGTAGCCCCCAGTACAGTTTTGGATCATGCTGTCAGGCAGTTTTGCAAAGAGTTCTTGAGTATGATTTGAGAGGGATTTTTGCAAAAAAAATAGGCAGGCAGTCAAGAAGAGTGAGTATTTTCATAGTTTGACATCTTATTGCCTCCATTGCAATTTTTGGAGTCAATTTAGTATTGATTCCAGTAGTTTCAGTTGTGATTTTTATATTTGCTTATGCAAACATTGCAGGACGGGCTCACAAAAGCAATATTCTTCTATGTCAGCTTTATCTACTGGCAATTTTATTGCTCTAAAGAAGAGTAAGGGAAGCAAAAGAACACCCAGAATAACGTTAGATTGGAAGCCAATATCTTTTTTGTGTAGTTGGGAAACATTAACAAGGCACAATGTTGAGAACCTTTCAGATAAAATAGTTTTAGTATTGTTTGACAAAGTCAGAATGTTAAATAGTTTTGTCATTTATACTGCTTAGCTTTGTGGATAATTTAGTATTAGCTCTTCATCTTCAAGAACATGAGAACATGTCAGAATTTATTAAATTCTCTAAAAGCTGTAAAAGCTACACCAGTCTGTATGCCTATATCTTATGTGAATTAAATGGATCTCTGAAATGGGAGAGAATGCTGCATCTCTGTCTGTTTTACAAAAAACAGGATTATCATGCACAGTTATAGTTTGTTTGGCATGCCTGTCCTTGAACATGCATAGACTGGAAAGACTATTAAAGGATGGTGTGACTGCTTTTCTAACAGAATACAACTATAAAAAATTTTCCTAAATGATATACCATTCTAAAAACTTAACAGTTTTGCTCTAGGAAAAAAATATGTTTGAAATTAATTGGGTCATTAATTTATTTCTCTGTTTCCTGCCTGTCCACACAGGTATGTTTTATTAGAGGATTCTAAGATGAAACATGATCTAATTTCTTTTTAAAAGGGAGTATTAACTTTAAGATACAAACCCTTCAGTTTTGACTACAATGATCAAAATTCTAGATACAGGTTTGCTAAAAGACATTGAGATTTAAACAGTACGCAGGACAAGATTGTGACTTAATTGTGGATGTCTCTCTGCTTTTCCCACATTAGCAGGGCTAGTACAGCCTATAGCAATATGGAATATATAATGGTGCTAGAAAAAGTGATACACTTACTGGATTTATTTACTTGTAGCTTCTAAGCAATTCTCAGAGCAGACCTGTAACAGCTGCCAGAGCATTTGTCATGTAAAGGGGAGATGTACCATTGGACAGTCAGAATCTGTACTGTACAGTGTGGTAGTGGATTATATGTTCCATACTAGTACTTGCCTTCACTCTGTCACATAACTTACATAGAAAGATTTAAGTGCTTTCATTGTAATTCTTAAACATTTACAGCTTGAAAAGTCTCTTGCATGAATGTGAAATTTAGGATCAAATAACATTTATCATGCTTTAGAACCTGAACTTTAAAATTCTGAAGACTTTTTTTTTTTTTTAAGTTTTAATCTTTAACCTTTTAGGGTTCGGTGGGTGAACCAGGACCTAAGGGTGAACAGGTAAGTCATATTAAAAAAAAAATCACAGTACCAAATGTTACGTAATGTTGACTAAATCTGAAGACTGAAGTATGTCTTTCTTTGATATAGGGTGCACCTGGAGCAGAAGGAGATGGAGGAGAAAAGGGTGACTTAGTAAGGCGCTTTTTTCCCTTTACCTTATATAATATTATGTTGTTGCTGTAAATTAAAAATATAAAGTATTGTTGGAGTGCTTTAAGCATTATGTTTTCATCGTTGAAAGGCACATTTCAGTTTTATACCAACTGGCCCTTGCAAAGCACAGCAGTTCTATTTGCCTAATTACTCTAGTCCTGCTGTTTGGAAAGCACTGAAATATACAGGTTCTGTTAGGTGTACAGTGTAGTACAGACTGACTTGAAGAAAAAAGGATGTGTCTGTGTTTGTATGTAGATACATATATATAGAAGAGTGTCTAGATATAAAAATATTTATACACAGGCACATAAATTCTTGATGTTTGAGGCAGTGAGGATGAGCAAGTAATTTAATTCAGGTGAAACAGGAAGAGAGTTAATAAATATCCTTAATGAGTCACACTTAAAGGAAATATTTTGTATTGACTTTCTCTTTGGAAATATGATTTGCAACTGGCTGTTAGCGAGAGAAGAAAGGGAAGAGGCTGTGGCACTATGATATTGCATCTATCTATCTGTCTGTCTGTCTGTCTGTCTGTCTATCTATCTGCTGCCGGGAGTATGGCATTTTGTGAATTGACATGGGTAATGCTTGGGTCATGTGCCCTTGCGTAATGAGGATTTGTTTACCTGCCAGAAGAGAAACTCACTGGTCCAGTGGCTCCCACGGGGCCTCATCCAGCAAAGCCAGAACTGATCTTTCTAAGGGAAGTAAACTGCTCCCTATTCAAAGAATGGTAGCCAGGTTGTACACTGGAAATGAGTGTATTTCTCCCACAGGCTGCAATTTTGAAAGCCTTAGTGGGATAGATGTCCAGTAACTGAGCATTGCAATCACTGTACAGATTCCCAGGAAGCAATATTATGGGTTGTTTAAGTGTGCTGCCAGCTAGTCTGGTTTTAAATGGATAGCAATTATTTCTATTTAAATTATGACATATTTGTTAACAGACAGGCCTTTGACTGGAAACCAGTTATTTCACCACTGTCATTTAGGAACTGGGAAAGTAGAGTTTACAGAAATTATTGTAAGTTTCTCCAGTGTTGTTATGATAATCTATTTCACAGGTAATTACAAGATTTTGAAAGTTTTTTTTTTTTTTTTGAAGTTGAGAGGAAAATGTAAAAATTTCTGAATAGTGGGATTGCTATTCTCAGTCAGGTGATCATGGGATTTTGCTATTGTTGAAGCCAGGAGAAAGAGTGCTGGAAATAGGAACTTGTAGGGGTTTGGCTTCTTCACAGAACTTTAAGTAGTTTCTGTTGCAGTTTTTTCAGCACTAACACAGCACCAATATCCATAGTTCTGTCACTTTGTAGAAACTAGAAAATCCTGGTTAAAAAAATGCTTCTTCTAAAGGCTTCCAAGAAGTCTTCTATCTAAGATTGTCCTGTGGTGTAGCTGTGTTTGAGAGGTTAGAGCCATGTGTCTAATTCCAAGAGAAGCAATACAAAACCAGTTATAACAAACATGCTTTCTTATCTGAACCTTGTAGAAAAGATTTTTGAGAAAGGAATTGTACGAAATCTACTCATAATAAAGGTTTTATTCTCAAAAGAATGGTAATTGTTTGTGGGGAAATTTTGCATAAATAACTAAATATATGAAATTTCTTTTTATATTGAAAAAAACATTGTGACACATTTACTGCATTTGTAATGTCTGTGGTAAGGAGACTATCTTCTAATATAGTTTGTCTTCTTTTTAGGGTGACATGGGATTACCAGGAGCAAAGGGAGCTGTAAGTATAATGAATAGCATTGTTACAGAAATATAGAGATCTAGTAGATCATATAGATGGTTTTCTGATTTAAGGAAAGAAAAATGCAAATAACAAGCTGACCTCTTTATCACAGTTAAATGGAATGAGTTTTAGCAGCTTTTCTTCTGTTTAAATTTTGAATACACTTAATATTAAAATGAATTAGCTTTGAAAAGGAATTAGTTTCCTGGATTCTAACTCCATAAAAGAGAAGCATCATTCAGCAGAAGTTTTCTGGCCAACAAAGTTTTTTTTTCAAGAAAATGAACGCACCCTTTGTACAGTAGGTGTTGGATAGAAAGGAAGCTCAGTGCAGTGGCTGCATGCCATTGTTAAAAAGCTGGCAGCAGGATTGTGATGGCTGTGACACTAAAAGTATTTATAGCCCAGCTTCCTTTGTTTTATTTTTATTGTGTTTTTTATCTTATATTTTTTTTTGTTTTATTTTACTGCAAAATGTATTGTTTTATTTTTACTGCAAAATAACTTTGATGTGGAAGGTGACTGGGATCTTGTATGTCACATAAAAAATAACTGGAGAGCTGAATTCATTCTTTTATTTCAGGATTACTGAAGAGTTGGATTGTTACAGTATCTGAAAGTATGAGCTGTGATACTAAAATACCAATAGCTCTCCCTATGGGGAGCTGAGACTGAGCATAACAAAAAATCCTGTGCTTGTGTTATTAGTGTTCTGGGTAACTTTTGGGCTAAGTAAATGCAAGTGAAAAAGTATTTACTGCTGATGAAGATCCTACAAGAAGGACATGAGGAAGAGATAGATTAAAAGAGAAATCCATAATTTTATCCACCTAAGTTTTTCAAATCCTCTTGTGTTGATGAGAGCCTAGGGTGCTTGTCATCTCAGTGAGTACCCTCACAGGAATGAGTAATCTGCCTGGGAACCTGGTAACTCACCAGTCTGGAGAAGAAAGGAATGATGGCTTCCCAGTTGTGTAGTCCATAAAAGCAATTATTCAGTCTCCTTAATATATCTGTCGAAGCATAAGATGTTCTTTGGGTTTTGTTCTGATAGGGACAGCCATCAGCTGCCCGAGATGCAGCACAGCTGGAACCAAAATGGTCCCACCTTGTGGATTTAACTAATACCACAGCAGAGTAATTTGTTCTTTAGCATCTCTTTCAGAGGGTCTTGCTCTCTCTCTTTTTTTTTTTTTTTTTTTTTCCCAGTAGATTTGGGAAGTCGTGAGTATGTAGGATTTTTTTTTCCCCTGCTCATTTTGGGTTTTTAGGTGGATTTTTTTTTTCTTCTTTTGCACCATATTTTTCTTTGTTATTACTACTATTGGTTATTAGGAATAAATTAACTTGTATTGAAAGCAGCTATGGTGGCTTGACCTTGACTGGACATCAGGTATACACCAAAGCCATACTGCCACTTCATTCCTCAACTGGCCAAGGAAAATACAACAAAAAGCTCATGGGCCCAGAGAAGGGGCCAAGGAGAGATCCCTCACCTGTTACAGTCATGGCCAAAACAGACTTGGGGAAATTAACTGATTTATTACCAATCAGAGCCAGAGTAGGATAATGAGAAGTAAAACAAAAGGGAAGCACATCTTCCCCTCCTTCTGCACTGACCTCAGTGTCTTCAGAGCTGTTCATGTCACATATTCTCACCCTGCTCTTCTCTGGCTGCAATTATTTCTGGGCAATAATTTTTTCCTCCTTAAATATGTTATCCCAGAGGCTTCATTAACATGACTAATTGGCTTGGCATTGGCCAGTAGGTCTGTCTCAGAGCTGGCTCGTGTTGGCTCTGCTGGACATGGGGGAAGTTTTTGGCAGCTTCTTAGAGAAGCCACTCCTGTTGACTCCCTGCTACCAGAACATTGCCGCTCAAACCCAACACAATAATTCAGAGGTGCCTGCTGGAATAGGTCTCCCTTTGCGTGATATTTAATAACTCTTAGTTAAATTACTGGAGCAGAAGCTATAGCTTTGTTTACTCAGTGTACTTAAGTGGACACATCGACATAGTCACATCAATAATTTCATTCCCCAGGGTCAGGGATAGCTTTCTACCCCTTCCCTGAGTGAAATAAAATGGCATTCCATCTGTTCAGGCAGTTTGTCAATGTCAGTTGCTGTGAGGATGTTCCTTCTCCTCTGCCAGCAAACTCCAGTGTAGGCCCTAGAACTAGCTCTGGCTCTGGCAGAGTAAACAAAGCAAAAATGTGGGTTCCCAAACAGCCTGGGGCTACACAGTAGAGGCTCACACCATGGTACTCTCTAGAGAAAGACATGAAAGGCATTTGGAGCAAGAAGGGAGCTGGGATTTTCATACCTTAAGCAGCACTTAATGTCTAGAAATGTTGGCATACATGAGGGCAGAGAGCCATCTTGAGGCATGTCATTATTTGATTTACCTATGTCGCTATCTGATTTACCTATTTTTATGGAATAGCTTATTTTTCCATTTCTCCCCTGTAAGAGCACAGACCTCTTAAAAATCATGCAACTACTGACTCCAGATGCTTATTAAAAAAAAAAAAATTCTATTGAACCTCTTCATTTCAGCAGTCATTTCTTTGCATTTGTGAATAGCTCCTGTCACCATTTTGATGTCAGAATGACTATATCACTAGTACAGCAGTCTATTGAAATTCCTCTCTTTCTCTGTCAGGTTGGTAATCCTGGAGACCCCGGTTCCCGCGGGCCTGAGGGAAGTCGGGGACTGCCTGGCATGGAAGGGCCACGTGGCTCACCTGGACCACGAGGCTTGCAGGGTGAGCAGGGTGCCCCAGGCCTGCCTGGCAGCGAAGGTCCAGCTGTAAGTAATGTTTTCATGAAATTGGTATCTTTTGAACCTTTATCTCTCACTCACACCACTCCTGGTTTTCCATGTGCATGTGCCAAACTGAAGTGCCACAGCAGTCTGAAGTACAGTGTGTCTCTCATCAGACACAGGTGTACACCAGAGCAATCCTGGGCTGTACAGGCACATCCTTGGGGCCCCAGCTTTCAGTTCAGCTCTGTTTTCTTATGCCCACCCTACCCCTGTAGGGTGCATGAAACCAAACTGTGTTTGATACAAAGGAGCATCACTCAGACTTTACCTTGCTAGTTAAGTTGACATCATCTGGAATAGTTGCACTTGCAGGAGCTGGAACACCTCTTAGTGACTCATGGATTGTTTTTGGTTGGGATACAGTTAAATTTCTTCATAGTGGCTTGTATGGGGTTATATTTTGGATTTGTGCTGAAAATAATCTTTGTAGCATGCTGATGGGGGCAGGGAAAAGGGTAATGGTTTCAAAGCGAAAGAGCATAGTTTTAGATTAGATACTAGGAAGAAATTCTTCACTGCAAGAATGGGGAGGTCCTAATAGGCCACCCAGAGAAGTTGTGGAGGCTCCATCCCTGGAAGAGTTCAAGGCCAGGTTAAAAGGGGCCCTGAGAAGGGGGTTGGAATTAGATGGTTTCAAAGGTCCCTTTCAACCCAGCCATTCTGTGATGTTTCAGTTACTCATGAACACTGCATAGAATCACAGCCTCTCCTGCTCCTTACACTGTGCCATCAGTGAGTAGGTTGGAGGTGCACAAAAAACTGGGAGAGGGCACAGCTGGGAGAGCTGACTATAATTGACCAAGGTGATATCCCATACCATATGGGATCACACTCAGCCATGTAACCAGGGAAAACTTCTGGGAGTGGCGAGCAATTGCTTTCATTTGTACCACTTGCAATATCATTGTCTTTTTTGTATTTTATTTTCTTCTTCTTCTTCCTTTTCCCCTTTTTCCTGCCCCTTCCTCTGCATCTTCTTACTGTTGATTTATTAAACTTTTTCTTTCCCTGTTCCATGGGTGTGGGCTGTGGGTGTGAGCAGCTGTGTGGTGTTTTGCCAGCTAGGATTAAACTGTGACAACTGTTTATTGACAGAATTTTTTGAATCAGGAACACCCATGAAATGTAAGTGTGACATCAACTGTTTTATTAAAACCCTCGTGTTTTGAATCCTAGGGAAAAGAACCAAGTGATCAGCACATTAAGCAGGTTTGCATGAGAGTCATGCAAGGTAAATAGGCTAAAAAGTATTTGATGTTTCTTGTGCATTTAAATTGGAATCATCTGTTTCTGTAGAGGCAACTAAGATTTTCCCCATGCTTACCCAGAACAAATTGCATGGCCTCAGCAGGGGATCTGGTGGAAAATCCTTCCACGTGTGAATGTGGACACAGCATGAGGAAGTCCCTTATTTGTATATATTTTGTAGCCTCATTGAACTGTCTGTTGATTCCATACTACTGCTGTGGTAAGCAGGCCATAGACCAGAGCAGTTGTGTGAAATACAAAACTTTTGTATTCAAATCACTTGCTGTGTTTACATGCATAAAAATACAAGCTTCACTGAAAGCTTTTTAGCCTTTTGTATTTACTGTAAGAGTTCAGTAAACAGTGCAAAATAGGTGAAAAGAAGAGGAATGCAGAGAGATGTTTCTGGAGATAACCTACCTTAAAATTAAAGCAATATAGAGATACTCCAAATTAACCCTAATTTGCTGAGTTCTTGACACACAGAGAAATCGGAAGCTTTTCTAATATGGTTGGGTGCATGGAATTTACTGAGTTGAGACATGTATGCTGTCCTGTAAACATAAAAGAAATTTTTCACTACTTGCTATTGAAGATGTCTTTTAGGTTATTATGCCTCTGTAATGTTAAGAGTTTACAGAATGAAATTGCTTCTCATGTTTTAAAAATTTTCAGTAGTTGTTGCTGTTCTTGATAATGCTCAACAGGGTATTAAAAAAAACCTCTATAAATAGGATAAATATCTTCTATTATAATACCTTAACTGTAATAAATGTTGTAAATAGCAGTGTAATAAAGGAAGGGGCTGTAGTGTAATTTGTCAGTTCCTGTAGCAGTGAACGTACATTCTTCTTCAGTGATCATGGGAATCCTTGTTCATGTTCACTTACTCCATAACTCTCTCCTCCTGCTCCTTGCAGAACAATTAGCTCAGCTGGCAGCCAGCCTTAGGAGGCCAGAATTTGGTGCTCCAGGTCTTCCTGGCCGACCAGGGCCACCAGGTGCTCCAGGACCAGCTGGTGAAAATGGTTTTCCAGGACAGCTTGGCCCCCGTGGCCTGCCTGGCCTTAAAGGTCCCCCTGGTGAGATTGGTCGTAAAGGTCCTAAAGGTAAGAAGTTCGCTAGCTGGCTTTCACCTGGTGACTGCCTCAGTTTTGGTTTTTCGGGGTTTGTTTGGGTTTTGTTTGTTTTGGTCTTGCTGCTGTTGTTGCCCCCTTCCTTGGTCTATAGGTTGTAGATGTACGCTGTACACATGTGAACTCCAAAACGGATCCTGAGTTAGGAATGTAAACTGTTTGCTGTAACTGTTGCGTCAGTTACCACAGTGATTAAAGGGCTCATTGGCCTGCCTTCAGCAAGACTTGTTTAGAAATCTGCTTTTTAGCACATAAAAACCCACAAAACCTCAAAAGTCAATGAGAGTGAGAATCAATATTAGGACTCTGACTCAGCTGCTTCCTTCTAGTTCAGGGCAGATGCCTGTCCTTTCTCACATTGTAGAAGTCATTTGATGACAACCACATGTGATTCCAGCAGTGGCTCTCTGTGCTCCATTCAGCCTGGCTGTTGACCTGACTTTTGCAAGATTCATGGCCCCAAGAGCTGATGTAAGCAGTCAGATTACTTCACTAAAATCTAGTCTACTTTTCTAAGCACACCCAGTTTATCACATTACAAAGGACTGATAATGATTTACCTTTTTATTTGCATATAATACTTGAGCCATTTAACATAATTTCACCAGGTGCCAGAGTCTATTGATTCTTTGGAAAGGACAAATCCATAATAAAATTGACTTACATTTTACACAAAATCTTTGATCTAAGCAAATCTCTGCTGCTCATCACTGAGAGGTTCTATTCTCCTCCAAAGAATCACAAGGTAGAATTTTCTGCAAAGTCTTATGACGACCATTTATGTATTAGTTTCTATTCAGCAGTGGTTTTGATTTGTTTTCCAAAAATAAGGACTTATTTAAAAATTGTCTTTCTGCGAAAAGCTGGTGTGTTGCTGGAGTAGGGTGTTTACTTTTGATTCAAGATTTATTTGAAAGTGAAATTTGGACAATCTTTGAGAGAAGGAACAGGATACAAACAAAGCAAAACTTAACAGCATCATTGCTGGAGCTTTGTTGCTGTTTTAATTCAATGTAATGTCATCTGCAAAAGAAAAAAAAAGAGAAATACAAACGTGATGTATGGGATATCCAAAATTTGATTCAACACACAGCAGGCTACACTGTGTTAACATTAAAAAAAAAAATAATAAACAGAGCATTAACCTCTCCCCTCTCCAAAACCAAGCAAAATCCTTATCATAACTAACAAAAAGCTATCATAGCTGTCATCAAATTCTGAGTTACCTTAGAGTAAACCTTGCAATACCATTACAGATACAAGGGAAGTGGTGAATGCTCTCATGTGTAAGAGCTATAATAATGGTACATGGCAGCCAACCTGAAAACTCTCAGTGTTTCACTCTGAGTTCCTGTTCAGATAGATTCATAGATAACAGTGAACAGAATTTGAACTTTACAACCTAAGCCACAAAAAACCCTTCCTCTTACTAAGACGATTCAGATTTGGAGCAAGATATGGGCTTGAAGAAACTCTGGGTGTGTACTGAAGGAAAGTCTCCATGACATTATTATATGAGAAAAAAAAAAAAATTTGTGAAGGTAAATCTTAGCCTTATGTGAATATCAACAGAATACTGTCATCTGTGTAGCCACCTTTTTTCTTGAGGACCAACACTTGAGAATTTTTACTTCTTAACTGAGCTTGTAGAGTTTTGCAGAAGCCAGTAGCCTCAGTCTGAATCCCAAATATCCTGAAATCCTGTGACCTTGGTCCTATTCCTGTTGTATGGGCTGTGACATATTTCATGTGGTACTTACTGTTCAGCTGTAGGTGGTTTCTTTCCCCTCAACCTGCTTCTGAGTGCGACTCAAATGGGTAAAAAAAACCCAATCAAATCCTAAACATTTTACACAGATATGTGTCAGGACATCGTTGAAAGATGCTAAGAATATATACAACCAGCTGAATTCTCTGTTTATTAACTGTTCACTTGTGAAAGGGAATTTACTAAAAATGATACTCCAGGCAGACTGTAACTAATGTTTCATGAATTTGCTTTAGGTGAACCAGGAGAAAGAGGAGAAAGAGGATTTCCAGGCAGAGGACTGAAAGGTTATCCTGGACCAAGAGGTCTTCCAGGTAAATAGAAAAGGGTCAGGGTAAAGAAGATATATACTAAAAATTTACTTAAAGTTGCCTTGAAAATATAAAAGGAGTCCATTAAGCAATAAACTCCATAATTAAAGTGCTTTGTAATTTTTACTTCATAGATGCTGATTCAGTCAGAAATCAGACTTGAAAACTAAAAAGCAAAAAGCCACCTCCTCATTTATCTTAGTGTAGAAAGATTAGAAGAATGTAAAGAAATCATTAAAAAAGGAGGCAGTTACACACACATGAATTAAAGTGGCCTCTTTTAATATATCTTTTATATATATTATGTGCACATATAATTATATATAAAAATTAAACAAAAAAGGCCATAACCTCCAGATTATCTCACTGGCAGGCACAGCAGTCTTCAAAATCTCCATTCATACTTTAGGATATTATTTTATTTCTGTGGTAATTAATTGCAGTGTTATAGAACATGGCTCCAGGAGAGATTGCTGCTGATGGATGAAGCACAGCTGGCCTCTAGTGGCCAGCGAATGAACATAAACGTGTTATTTCCATCAGTATTTCTACAGTACGTGTCTGTGTTTATCTAGCAAGACAAACTACTCATATTTGTTCTCTTGTGAAAAAGGAAAATAATAGTTTAGTATTTACAGATCCCAAAGATGTCTGTGTAACTCAGAGGTGTTTTCTGTAGAAATCACTGGAAAAGGCTTCCTGAAATCACTCTTTTTCCTTTCTTCATTGAAGATTTAGAAATAAAAACTACTTTAGTGCTCAGCAGTTCCAATCTTTACATCTATTTCCCCCACCATCTGAGTGGGAAAAAAAAAAAAGGTATTTCTTTTTCCAGAGAGCTAATGAAATTCTGTGGTAGCAAGTAGCATCTACCCTGCCCTAGGTACTGGCAGCAGGGTTGGCTGAGCAGTGTAACCTGCAGAGCTTTGTACAGCTGCAGACCTGCACTGTATACCTGGAGAGCACTGGGACTGAAATTTCATTGCTGTAGCTGTGTAATTGCAGATTGGGTGTCAGGTAGAGGAAAACTGTCCCTGTAAGTTGGCACCCCTCTTGGGAATCCCCCGAGAGCAGTGAAAAAACCCTCTTCATACAGCTTTTAAGGACAGGGTGCTAATTATGCTATGCAAGTCCTATGCTGCCAATGTTTAGCCCTGCATCCACTTTTCCAGGTGAACCAGGCAAAGCCAGCTACGGCAGGGAGGGCCGTGACGGTGACCGAGGTCCCCCTGGAGTGGCCGGGCAGCCTGGGGTCCCTGGTCCCCCTGGCCCTCCTGGCCCCCCTGGGTACTGCGAGCCAGCGTCCTGCAGGATGCAGGCGGGACAGAGAGCAGGGAAGAACATGAAAGGGCCCTGAGAGTGCAAACGTGTGTCAGCATCAATTTACATCCTGCACAGACAGCTGAGGACAAAATCACGAACAAAGGAGAAATGCAGACACGGACAAACCTTTCGACCAAGGTTTCAGTAAGGAATTTTTAACACAGGGGTTGTACATTCTTCCAAAAGGAGTTCTTAGCAACACAAGCTGGAACAATGGTGCTTACAGAAATACACAGGTGCTGCCTTCTGCCTTCTCCTTTTGGGGGGAAATAAAAGGTACTTGTCTGTTTTTATTTTTGATCTTGTTTAATAAAGAGTTTCTGTGATTTTTCCTCCTCCCCTACTTAATTCCTATCTATGATGTACAGTGAAATAATGTCTTCAGCCATCAAATAAAAAAAGAATTGTTTTATTTACTGCAGCTGTATCTATTCTTTCATTCTTATAAAATACATTCCAGCACATACTCTTCATGCAGTCACTTCATGTGTGTTTTGCCCAGAATATACTAAATTTCCTTCAGCAATTCAATCACAGACACCCAGGTGGGAGTTTCTTATGAAAACCCGCCACCCCAGCACTGTTTATGCTACCAATATCTGTAAAGGCACAATCACAGGGTTGCCATAAATAACCCATGTGGAACAACCTCTTAATTTTTTTACTCCAATTTGTGTTGCATTTGTAATTCCATATGAAGCCCCATTGCAGCTTGCCTTGTTATATGTGACATTAAAATAAAAGGCCAGTAGCCACTGTCAACAGGATTTTAAGTCCTAGAAATATATATGTTTCCTATAAAAATTAAAACCCCCCGAATTAATAATTTTTTACATACATGGTTGCATTCAGTATTGCTAGCCAGAACAGCCAGAAGGCAGCCATTAAATGGCCCAAGTTGCCTTTTTTTTTAGATATTTAGTTTTTAGAGGAAAATGTGCAATGTGGGTGTTCTGTTCCTTTCTATATAAATTAAACTATTTGTGGTTTGACTTTACCTCTCTTAACTTTATTCTTTCTTTATTCAAGAAAACAATGAAACCACCCTATGATGTTTCCTTTCTTTTCATTATTAGCCATCCAAATTTTCCTACACAAGCTTTGACACATTTGTTTTAAGCACTGATTTTTCTCCTATCCCTGAACTGTCTTCTCATGTTCCAAACACTTGGTGTCATGTGACAACAGAGAGAAATAACAAGATCCATGGAGCATTGCATTTTGCACATAACATGTAAGATTAAACACTAATGGAAAAAGTACTGGTATAATGTATGCTCCAAAAGGAATTATTGAAAAAAATAGTAGTTAAACCTTCCTCAAACCAAACCTGATTTCTTACATTAATACTATAAGAAGTCACCAAAATTGGCAGGTGTAAAGAATTTCATTCTTGAACAAGTCCAGAAGATGCCACACAAGGTGAGGGGCTTGGGAATACATAAAGGGGTTTTCAAAAGTTTTTGAATTAGTTCAGTTTTTACTGACTTGGGGCAGAGTCCTCAAAAGTACTCCTTAGATAGTGAAACAAATAAAACACTAGTAAAAAACCCTGTAGTTTCACCAGCAAACTTTTATTTTGACTATAAAGTGTGTAAAACTGCTTTAAAGAAAAAAAAATCTCACCTGATAACAGAATGAAAATATTGTTTTCTGTATGTAATGCATAAACATATGAATCAAAATAAGCAACCCCCCCCCCCCACATTTAAATACAATTGTGAAGTGCTTTAGAAAATATAGTCTGTAAAATGCAAAAAATTCCACAATGGAAGGAAATTCATGTAGGAGCAAAAATATTCATATGCAAAACTCAAATAAGAATTATTACAATCAAACAAATTCAATATTGAGAGTCAATTCAATGCAGAATCTTTAAAAGTGGACATCTCAAGATTGTGACAGATTTTCTGCCTTCAAGCTGACTCACAAGTTTTAACTTAAAAAACTGAAGAAAAAAATCCTCAGGCCCATTGTAATTCCTTATGGGATGCATAGGTTAATCTACTTCTCAATTCCAAATCTTACACAAGAATGGAAAAGAGACACTTGACAAATGGTAGACTGTGCACCATAACATACCAGAGACAGGATTTTTAGTAACAGCACACTCAAGTAAAATAAAGATTAAGAAAATAAAGACAGGATTATGAATTTAAAATAAAGATGTATTGATTATGGTGATACCGAAAAAAAAGATTTTAAAATAGATTTAGAAGACACAGTGAAAAGAGACTGAGAGGTTTCACAAGCCACTGTCAGTGTGCCACCAATTTTAACCAGATGCTCCTGAAATCTTGGTGAAATCCCAAGTAAATCTTGTTCTCATCTCCTTCAGGTTCAGCATCATAAAATTCTGTGAGATTTATTGACCACAAGACTAGTGAAAATCTTTTACCCACCATGATCTCTGTCACCACTTCTAGTTCTGGAGGTTTAACTGCAGTGTGATAAAAACATATTTTAGCTCCTCAGTTACTTCAGTATATACAAGAACCCAGAGAAAATCGTAATGATAACCAGTTTATAGACTTTTTTCAGTTGGACAAGAACTTTAAGATCATTGAGTCTGACTGTTAACCTGGCACTGCCAAAAACATTGGTGGCCTTCTGACAGGGTTATAGTGGTGATGGAGGAAGGCAGAGGGAATGACATCATCTGTCTGGACAAAGAATTTGACACTGTCCTATGCAACATCCTTGTCTGTAAACTGGAGAGACATGGATTTAACAGACAGATCTGGGTGGCCACACTAAAAGAGTTTAGGTTACTGGCTCAATGTCCAAGTGGAGACCAGTTCCTCAAAGGTCCATATAGCAACTGGCACTGTTTAATATCTTTGCTGGTGCCATGGACCATGGGATCAAGTGCACCCTCAGCAAGTTTGCCAATGACACCAGGCTGTGTGGCATGATCAACATGCTGGAGGGAAGGGATGGGACATGGACAAGAAGTGAGTCCAAAGGAACTTCATGAGGTTCAGCAAGGCCAAGGCCAAGGTTCTACACATGGGTTGGGGCAATCCTCAGCATCCATCCATCCAGCCTGTCCAGACTCCCCAGTTTACAGAGCCTTCCTATCCTCCAGCAGATCAACACTTTCACCCAGCTTGGTGTTGTCTGCAATTGACTGAGAGTGCCCTCGATCCCCTCACTGAGGTCACTGATAAAGACTCTGAACAGGACCAACCCCAGTTCTGAGCCTTGGGGAACTCCACTAGTGACCAGAGGCCAGCTGGATTAATACCATTCACCATCACTCTATTAGCAAGAATTCATAACACTGCTGCCAAATATTGAGCTAAGAGATGGGTGTATTATACATCTATAGATTATATACACATATAATTAATATATGAGCTTATATATAAGTTTTCTGCCTCAGCCATCACTGGGTTCAAGCAAGTTAGTATGAACTGCTACCAAAAACTCTTGAATGTTTCACAAAGGCAAAATTCTCTGTAGCCAAAGAAGCTCTAAAACACTATTTGGAGCTCCTAAATGATGTATGAAACCAAGGCTAGGGAGGATTAGACTACATTTTGTGTCCTTGAATACCTTAGTCACGATCTAATTTCACCCAGAGCCAAACACAGCCAAACACTATGGTATCTCTTTTTACCACAAAATTTGTTTTCCTTCAAATATGAAAAGTGTCAATGGATGGTATATTGGAAGTTACTTGAAGAACAGAAGGAAAAAGAAACCAGGTTTCCCAAGATACACTTTGTTTCAGAGACAAGTGTTAGTTCATCCTTGCAGAACACAGCAGTTGTGCTCCACATACAAAACAGTGCATTTTTGCAAATGTTGTTAAATTGATTAGATAATTGTGTGAAATGTGTCTGCTTGACCTGCTCATCACTGTATTATTTTTTGGCCACGTAACCTCTGCTTCCTTTATACTTAAAAATGCAGTTTCTGCATCTCCTCTACTCATGGGTCACAGGTAGAGAAGAAATATCTCTATTTTGTAGGGCAAGTTACTCCTGTGTGATTTGCTACAGCTTCAGTCTTATTCCCTCCCTTCAATTTTTTGTTATTCCTGTTCTGTTTTGCTTGCTGCCTGTGCATTATTCAAATGGATGAGTAAACGTGGCAGCTTCAGACAATGAACAAAACAAAATTTCTGAAGTCACTATGAAATCAGAAGAAAGATAATCAAGTTAGTGGTGAAATTATTACCTAGAGTCCTTTAAAATGCCATCAGCATTTTTCCTCCAGGGAAAGTTAGGCAGCAAGAGAAAAATGAATATTCCTACAGTTCCCTAAAGTTCAGTGAATCGATTTCTTGAATAAAAGTGATTATCTCCTACTTGGGCAGGAAGTTATCTGCATTCAGATAATGCATTAATTTCCATCAATTATATACATATTAAGACCAAGGTTTTGCATTTAGTTTGTTTTGTTTGTTTGTTTGTTATTTAATCCAGACTGTAGAGCCCTAAGTTTCATCAGGCTTAGGAAGCACAAGCCTGACTTCAGTTGGGGTCAAAATCCAATCCCCCCAAATTCAGCCAACCCACCCTGACTTCTCCCCAGAGCTCACTGCAGTAGCTTTGTGCCTCTCCTTTCTCCTGTTTGCAGTTGCAACCTCCCTCTCGTGATTTGACACAGAAGGAAAGGCTGACATTTTTGACAGAGTCACAAACAGAAAGTATGTGAGATATTTCCATCCAGCATCCTGTTTCAGATGTACATGGCCACACAATAACGTAAAAAATTATTTTTCATCCACTTAATATGTTTCCATTGAACTGAACCTTAAATACTGCAAACCAAAAGTATAAGGAAGGAAGGAAGCGACCAGTCGTCATGTTCTGTGATTCATTCAGTGACAGCTGCATACAGTTCAGAAATGAAAGAATATAAAACACCAAGGTGTGTCATTGAGAATCCTTCAAACATTCTGACTGGAGACAGAATATATTTACATTAAAACTGCAGTTAGTAATTAAATGCATTTGTGTTTATAGAATAGCAGACTAAGAAAGAAAACTGCTAAAAGACATGTAGACTCCAATCTTTTTAGCTACAAACTTATTTTGGTCTAGAATGTGTAATGTTTGTTAGCAATTAATATTTGAAAACTCTGTTTCCTTACAGTATCCTGAAGCTTGAATTTTCCACTTAAATACCAACCATGACAAGGTCAGGGTTAAACTTGTTCTCCATGGCCTACACCCACCTGTGTGTGGAGGTGATTTAAACATCCACCCAGTACAATCGAATTGTAGTGGACATATCAGATTTCAGGAAAAATTTGCATGACTTGGTACATCCAGAAACTATGAAAAACTCAATAAAAACACACACCAAACCAGCAATATTTTGATTTCTGAGTTACTTTTCTTGTTCTAACATCTCACATTAGAGCAGCATTTCTACTGCATTGGTAAAATGCAAGATTAAGGACTGGTTTTATGTAGACTGTTTGGAGAAACAAGTTTATAAAATGTTAATTTAGCCAGTGGGGTTTTTTTACAAGACTTTTACAAGACTTTCAAATGAACATTTCAGAAAAAGAAAGAAAAAAAATGAGTGTACATAGACATGAAAAATAACATTTCACCCTTGTGAAAAAGAAGACCCAAAATATTTTGTGTTATTATCCATTAATTAAAACCCTCACTTATTCAACAAAGCTGTGCATCTCTAACATCTGTCATAACCCACTATCATAAAATGTAAGGGAAGGATGGATAATCAATCCTGTTTCTGTGTCCCAGTGCTCTTTTAACATTGAAACCAGATCCAGCTTAAGGTAAGGATATTGGTTCTCAAAACTTTGCCAGGCTGCACTGCTGCCCAATTGTACATCAGATGCTGTTTAAGTTTTTACTAACCATAGGCAAGTCCCTCCTTCCAAGAGAGGGAGACAAACATCATTGCAGGGGACATAAATGATCCCTGAAAATGAGATGGCTCACCACAACATATTCTTCTGTAACATACATAAAACGCAATATAATAATAAACACAAATAAAATCTTAGCAATATTATCTTACAATAATCATCCAAGAAAGGCAGTATTTCTGCAAATACTGCTATGCAAAACTAAAGAGATTTGAAGAAAGAAAATAGAAAAAAGGAAGTCTCAAGAACAAAATCAGAAACATTGAACTGTTGTGCTGTGAGAATACACATGGCTGGGTCAGCTCTTGTTCTGCTGGGCCAGTTGTGCCTGGGCTGTAATCGTTGTACTGAAAGGATGTTTTGCACCCCACCATGTGGACAGCAGGTCTGCTGCAGCCTCGGGAAAGCTTCCCTCTTAGCAAGTTTCTGTACTTTAGGCAAACTGAGTAGTTCTGTACATTGCTATTTAAAGAAAATCCCAACACGTTTTTAATAGGTGATAAAGCAACTTGCCATAAAATATAAAAGTCTGGCCCTGAACTAGGATAAAGCTTAAAGAGCTTTTTAAAAAGGTTTAAAACATTTTGTCAAAGTTAGTTCACTTCTGAGGCTTGTTGCATGTAAACAAACCCAAAGCAGGATAAAAGACCTTATGCTACTGGAAAAAAAAAAAAAAAAAAATAAAAATCCTCATGTTTATTTCCTTGCAGTGCTTACTGCAGCATGAACTGCTCAAAACAGATACAAAACTGATAAAGCAAATTGCAAAATAGATTAGCATCCCCTCTTCCCTCCCTGGCCTCCTGCCCAAAAACTAAGACAATTATCAGTCTGAAACTGCAAAGAGATTTCAGGGGCCAAACCTGAAAAGCATGCAGACACATGTTTCCAGCTACATTCCACTTTCAATTCTAAAAATGCAAATTAGGAGCAAGCCAGTGTGAAGTTAAGTTAATCTGGGATTAGCTCTATTCTACCCCAGTGAAGAATGTGGCATCTTAAAATAGGTACTGAGATAGCCCATATTAAAAAATACCCGTTTTCTCACATGAGAAAATTAAAGTGGGCTTTTGGCAAAATAAAAATAATGCAACAAGATAATTACTAAAGTTACCTGCAAATCAATTGAAAGCATTCAAATACATTTTAGAAAGACCTTTCTCTTTAAGCCTATAAAAAGAAAAAGGCATCTGTAGGAAACGTGGATGAAAAAATAAAGTTTTTTCAAATATAAAAAGTGTTCTGCTTCCCAGTAAGTTCAAGTAAATTAAAATACAGCAATTGCATCTGGCTGATAACAGATGCTGGGTTTCAGCAAGCTAAAAGCCCCAAAATATACAGATACCACCAATGCGGTGCAATGGTCTATGTACAGCCTTCCAGGATGGGGCTGCTTGGGAACCTCTAAGTCACACAAGTACTACCCCAAGACAGCACCCTTTTCAATATTATCACAGAAAATGAAGTTCAAAATTAACTTATGAAGTAAAAAATGCTTAGATTATTACATATATTGGAATTACTAGAGAAGTAACAAAAAAAAAAAAAAAAAAAAAAAGAAAAAAAAAAAAAAAAAAAGACAGAAAGAAAGAAAATGCTTATGCAAGATACCTGACCAGCAGTTCCTTTCAGAGAATGGGCACTAGTATGTGGGGCTGTTCCTCTCTGGTGTCCATGTTTAGACACTGAGATGTGCTGGTGCCAGGCTGAGCGCTCTGGGCAGGCAGACCCATGGCCCGTGCAGTGGTCGGTGCCTCAGTGCTCGGGCTCACATTCCCAGCACTCCCACAGCCCCGGCGCTCTGAGGACCAGGACTGGAAGGGTGATCTGAGAGCAAACCAAACCATGCTCCACAGGCACAGCACTTCTGGAGTGGGAGCAGCTTGTGTTGAGCTGCACTCAGGCAGGACCACTTGTCCCAAACGCAGCTTCGCCGCAGCGGGACAGGTGCCCGCTGCCCGCAGAGCAGAGGATGTGCTGGCCTGCAGAAGGGACAGCCATTGCCTCCCAAGGGGGGAGGGGTGAGAAGAACAGGAGCTCTGAGGACTGGGCTCACCTGTGGGCTTTTGACCCTATTCTTACAAGGAACAGATAAAGCACCCTGACTCTCCAAGGTGTCCCCAGCTGCAGGGTATAGTGCAGCTCCTTCAGAAGATAGTTTCATGTATGCCACAGGTTTTCTGCTGTCCTCATTCCTGCTGCCCTCTCCTGTCCCAGGTGTTTACTCTCAGCCTTCCATCCCTGTGTTTCTTTTAACATCCTTTTGTAGCAAGCACCTTCTCTCCTCCGAACTCCTAACCAATGAACATGCCAGGGATGTGGGCTTTCCCTTTCAGGAAGTGTCCTGAGTGCTCCAGCTGATGCCTGAATTAATTCTGTCACCTCTTGCTCTCATCTTGCTCCTCTGCTCTGGGTGCAAATGCTAGGAACTCTATTCAGAACAAATGTCAATGTGCTTCTTTTGCTAAAGACTCCCACCAGTCATTCCTTAACTGCTTTTAAGCAAAACCCAGAAGTCAGCCAGATTCATGTATCACAACAGCTTCTCTGGAAGCCAGCACATCCAGTTTGAGAATATTTCCCTGGTAGCTCAGTACTGCTCAAGCACAAAGTTATCAAAACTACTACCCTGGCTGATGTGGGAGAGTGACTGACTTCCAAACAATGGGATAAGAACCCTCAGTATGGCTTAGTACTACAGGTGCATTTTGAAGTTGTAGGTTATAGATGTCTGTGTTCTCTAAATAGCACCTTCACTTTCTATTGCACTGTACAAAATTCCACAGGACTAACTTAGGATCATCTGTTTCCTAATAATCAGAAGTGAAATTTTGGCCACCTCCACTCACTCCTTTTCAAGATCATCTGTGTGATTGATTTTCTTCAGCTTTTCTTTTGCTCAACCCTTTGAACTCTACAGAACTTACACATTGTTCTGTTTTGTTCCTCATTTACATTGTCTATTCCTGCAGCCTTTACTAAATACCTGAAAACTGGATGCTGTTGCTCTCAGTAGTACACCTTTCTAGGAGGCTTTTGTATTTTTTTCCAAATTTCTCTTGAACTCAAGAAATTTTCTGTCACCAGTTAATAGGACCTGTGAGTTGTGCACTCTACAGATTCCATGTTCTTCTCAAGCTGATTTCAGCATGTGAATATTGCAGGAGGAAGAGGAAAACAGTGCCATCACCAAGACTGGAGGCTTGTGAAGTTCCATTCTTGGACTATGGGCTCACCAGCCTCTGCTCTAAAGCAAGGGGTCACCTTTGCTGTAGGCAGACTTAATGGCAGAGTAGCTTGATTCCAGGCCTTAGTACCCTTACTCAGTCCATGTAATGGTTAGAAGGTGTGCCAGCTCTCAGTCCAGAACACTATCAGCAGCCTCTTGCATTTAATATCTGGGGTAGGTGTAACCACAACTAAAGGAACATACAAGCTCCCAGCTGGGACAAAATCCAGTCAGGAGAGACACTTCCTGGAGTTACACTTGGTGATTTTCCAGTCAGGCTGAAGCTCATCGTTGGATGGGATAAGGAGACCATAAATGCATCTTTGTTTCCTTCTTTGCCATCTTGGATGTGACTGTGAAATGGTGGGCAGCATTCCTGGAGCACGGCAGACCTTTTTCAGAAGGTGTGCTGGAGCCTCCTTGAGGGACGTGAATGTTTAGTCTAAACAGAGTTCCCAGTGCTCCAGCTCAGGTCCTGCATTTGCCATGAACGAGTACACTTTATAACTTCAGAAATGTATTTTTTCCATTTAAAATTCACCACCAGCAAGAAAAATAAAGCCAGCTTACATATGGAGGCATATATAATGTCTTAAGTTATAATAAAATATTTTTTGTTTGAAGAAAGAAGTTTATGAAAATTATTTGGGCCTATTTTCTGTTCTAAGCAAAATAAATATGAGAAACAACACATGGAATGCACTCTGGAAAATATATGACATCATGTCATCATTAAGACACTGCAAATAACATAGAAAAAGGCTCAATTTTGTGCCTTACAAATTATCTATATACCATGCAGTGTCGAGAGAAGAAAAAAAAAATGCACCAAATATTTCAAAAATTAAATTAACTTATTGGAAAGAGTGAAAGGTGACTGTGAAGCCAAGTGTCTGGGGGAGAGGCTTTTTATTTCCTGCTGGTGCGTGAGCGAGTCTGTGACACGTGGTAGTAGCAATCTGCCGGATTGCACCTCCCGTTGGCTCCAGGCGGCCCCTGCGGTCCCGGCGAGCCTGATGCTCCTGGTGGGCCTGGCAGGCCAGCAGCTGGTGAAACAAAGCCACAGTTAGCAGAGTCCTCACCAGAGGACGTACATTTCATCACCGACATCAGCTGCACTCCAGCACATCCACAAGGAGGCAGGTGGGGCTGAGCTCACGCTGCGATCCAGCTCGGGAGGAAAAGCAGGAGTGTAAAACCAGCGTTAAAAACAGGAGAAAGGCCTGTTAGTTCATAAATAACGACAGCAGAAATAGATCTGGAGACTTGTACCTGCAGGGCCAGGTGGTCCAGGGTTACCAGGCAGTCCAATTCCAGGCTCGCCTCTTTCCCCTTTCTGTCCTCTATAACCTACACAGAATAAAGATATGAAAATAAGAGCACCCTCTTATTTTAGGTAGTGATTTTCTGTATATCCTGTTGAGACAAAATTACCAAGACAAATATAATTGGGAAAGCACATGCTCAGTTCACTTTTTCAGAATCTGTTTGGTCTTTTTTTTTTTTTTTTTAACCCTGAGACAGCTCTTAAGTTTATAAATTCCTTCTGGAAAATATGGGCATTTCTAGCAATAACTCTTACTTCATCTGTCAAAGGGCTCTTGCTTTGTTCAATAGCTGAACCATTCCCCAAGATTTTAGGTTACCTGAAATTTCTCTAATAAAGACCCAAATGCAGATGTTGGCCTCTCTGTTCTGCATAAATCCTTACGCTTGCTCTTTCAGACTTTAAACTGGTAGTTGTATGATTAGACATTTTCCTGTATGTGAGAGAAGACCCACTCCCTGGCCAGTGTTGCCCAGCTGCTCTCACATGAAATGAAGCATCTCTGGACCTTGTGCAGATTTTGGGTTTGAAGCTTACTTTGACCCAATAGCTGTATATCATTAACAAGATGTGATTACTAATCATATTTTGAATACTTAAGTCCTTTTTCTTCACAGGCCATAGTTTTGAATTTATCTAAATGGCTTCTACCTTCTTGAGCGCTGCAACCCATGCCCAACCCCTGCTTCTTTTTCCTTGAACTATTTTTAAAAAGTTTTATTAGTTGGCAAATTTAGAGCAGAGGAGTTGTTGCTATCGGTGAAATATTTTCCTTATTATTTCAAGTTTAGAATGTACCTTTATTATGCAGGAGAAAGGATGAAGGCATTTTTAAAGGAGACATCTACCAGAAACCCTTACTTCAAAAGGGTTTACAAGGAAACTCTCCTGTACCCAGCACATCAGATGCTGGCATATAAGGTGACAAAAGTTTAAGATTAATTTGCTGATTTCTGGTCACATTTGGAATTAAAATCTTCCTGCTTCAAGGACCAGTATATTTTTAGCATCACTGATACCATACAATGAAGTATTGAGTTCTTCCTCTTGTGAAGAACTGTTAGTTTGAATTAAAAGAGAAGAGCACAGCTGTGTCAATCCACCTGATGTCCCATGAAGATTAACTGCCACTGACAGGTGGATGGCAAAGGCTGTCTTGTCAGCGTGCTGTGGTCTATGTGACACTGCCACCTTACAGGATATTCCAGAAGGAAATTACTTTGAGGGCTGTGGGTACCAACTCAGGGTTGTTACAACAGACACATTGCAGTAGGAATGGTACACAGAGCATTCAAGCTTTCTGTTACACACAAGCTCATTATACACTTCAGTAGAAAGTCTGTTATCTGTTGCAATCATTCCAGCCTTCAAAACAGAGCATCAATCATTTTACTCCTCTCAGCACCACAACAAGGAAATTACTGTGAGGCAAAAACGTTACAAAATGCATGCAGGGTGCTATACATAACATAACTAAAGGAAATCAACATTTTAAAATCTCACAGAAACCCAAATTCAAATTAACCATGCATTCTGGTCACTGAGTTATGTTAAGCAGAATTGTACAAGGCATATACACACACAAGCTGTAAAGACTAAGGAAAAGGAATATGCAAGTATTTGTACTGGATTTTGAATCTTGGATTTACTCTCCAATGACCACAGTAATATTTATATCTACATCAAGCTGGTTTGTTCTGAAAAATCTTGTGCAACTTGTAGTATTGTTGCTTTTTGAAAAGCTCAATCCTACAACCACAGGATCCATTACATGTCCTATTTATTTCATATTTCTCAATGTTTTTAAATGTACAGTCAACAGTTACAATGCCTTTCCCACTACAAACCCAGTTAACTCTAATTTTACAACAGAGTGCTGCAACTAACCATTTGCTTTGCATTTCTTTAGTTATGGAGAAAAGAGAGAAATCAAAGGTACCATACATCACATTTACAATCCCCATGATAAATATTACTGCAGGTATCTCATACACCATAATTGAAAACGACTGAGATAGACTGAATGATTCTGTAAACATCACTGAAACACAAGAAAATAAAGAAAAAAACACCCCTACAATAGGACAAAGGGCAGCATGGTGCAGGGTAGTGATAAACCATTACTGGCTGTATCCAAGTACACATGCAAGGGTGTAGTTTTTGCATGGTGGCAGGCAAGTTCTGCTAGCACTGAAGTTTAATACAAAAATTCCCAAATACCTTGTCTAACAAAAAGGCTTTATTTGATAGAATGCAAGAATATTAACAAACAGACTTATATGTAAACAATGTGAACAATGTAATGTGTAATTCTGTTAGAAAATATTTGATTTTTAATGAGGTATATTTTGCTTAGAAGCAGGGCCATGATTAGACCTCTAGAGGATAATATCACCACCTTTCTGAGCTTAGACTGACAAACTCATGCACAGTCAGTGGAAAATATTACCATACACATAAAACAGATTTTTTTTTTTTTTTTTTAATGTAAAGGCACATATAAGATGCTATCTACTTTTCCTGGTAGAATTACAATTCCAGTAAGAGGCACCTGCTTAATTCAAAAGGTAACTGTTTTAGCAGAACCGTTCAGTCAGGGTCTTGTGATTTCTGTAACCCCAAAGTTCTGTTACTACAAACACAAAACCAATGAGGGCAGTATGGTAAACACTTAGTAGCAGTATGTAGCAAGTTTGTTTTCATACAGATAAGCTTTTGTTCATAGATGAGTAATAATAACAGCTGGAATTCAGCTCTCAGTTTGGTGCTTGCCACAAATATCACAGTCAAAAGTGTCACTCACTTAGCTTACACCCTCAGCTCTACATAGAAATGACACAAGTTCATGTCAATGAACTCGGAGGTAAAAGGCATTTAAACTGCTCTAGAAGCTATTGCACGTGTATTATGTAGACCCTCTTCCATCAGCATGGACAAAGCAGCACCTGAAACGAACATGTCAAGTATCTAGAGAAATCTGAGGTTCTTTAATACACATACAAGGCAAAGAGATTACCAACACAGGGAACAATGAGACCAAAGTATCCACTGTGTTTTACTGTGCAAATACTCTGTGTTCTTAAAAAGACTGCAAAGCAACAGAGAGGGTGCTAAGATGAAACCCTCTCATCCAGCCACCAATACATGTTCTGAATTCCTTCTGTGTGTTACAGCTCTCTCAGCTGAGAGGGAGCAGCTGGGTTTCAAATCAAAGTAAAACAGGTTAACTTTAACCTCCACAGCAGAGAACATTTTGCAGGAGGTATCTCTTGAAACCAGTGCAGCTGTTTCAGAAGAGTGACTGTGTATAGACAACATCCACTACAATGGGTTCTTGATGTCAGCCAAGGTTTCTACATGCTTCCACCATACAAATTAGTAATTATAATAAGAGACATAAACTTTACAACAGAGATTACCAATAAAGATAAGGAGCTTTCACTATTCATTGCATGGTATTTTTATTTTCTGAGCTGAGCTATTTTTTTTTGATTCCTTGAGGTTACCACAAGTTATGAGGACCTATAAAAAATAATTTCCTCAATTTGACAGAAAGGGTGAATTTAAACTAGGATGGAATCTTTTCTCTATTGAAAAAAAAAATCAAATCATATTAACATAAAGGATCTCTGGATTGTTAAATTATCACAAGGTGCATTTCATCTAATGGACCATAATTCCCTTACTATTATGATTTTAAAAATCCAATTAAGTCAGTGGAGTTAATTGAGCTAGATCCTCTAACACATGACGAGCTGACTGTTTGCAGATGGATGGCATTGATACATCTTGTTTGTAAAGTCTTTAAATAAACTTTCTAATTCTCTAGAAGATAATAACATACCTTAAAACTCATGCAGAGTAAAGTCCCTCTGTTCTCCCTTAAGGAGATGCTGTACATTTTACCATTAGTCTTGCCTCAGAGCATCAGTTTGCAAATGCATAGGTTATTTTTGAAATGAATATATAGATATATGTCTATAAAAATCTCCCATTTGCTATTTGAATACCAATTATGTGTTTCACAATTCAAGTTGCAATTCTATTTTGCTTGCATGCTATATTTCTAATGAGACCATCCTATAAATTATATCTACATGAACTACTGGGAAGGTTGTGAGGAAAATTATGAACAACCTTGCTGAAGGCCAGCAGGTAAAAATTCTGGACTTCCTTAGAAGGGAATGACTCTATGCATGAGAGTCTAACGATTCTTTAAATACACTTTTTGAAAACCATGCCTACAAGTCCAAAAGTTAATATCTCTCTTCTTTGCTTCTGGGATTAGCCCTCTATTTATTAGTTTGCTGTGCAGAAGGAGATTCTGTCGGAATCTCGTTCCTGACCAGTTTCCAGGGGAACCAGCACCGCACTCAAGGTGTATGGAGGGACCCCTGTGAATCCACAAATGAAGTTAAACACCTCTCCAGACACACAGTAGCATCTGGCTGGCTCTAGCAGGCTTTGCATGCAGCATCACAAACAGGACATATTCACAGAGGTCCTGTTAATTGCTTGCTGAAAGCATCTATTTCTTCTCACTGCCTGTGTGGGACAAGTGACTCACTCTGCCACATATTACTGCAGACAGCAAATCCCTGGAGTTTGCAGTCTGGGCTACACCCAAGTGAGAAATATAATAAGTGTCTATCAGTCAATACCAAGTCTGTATTAGGACTTGTGCACACAGCATGCTACCTTAAAGGGCCCAGCCACACATGCACGTAATGTGCTTCACCAAGAAGTCTTGTTTGCTATGTATTTTATGGCTGAAGACAAGCTGGAATATAAAAAGATACTTTTCACTCTGCTCAGAGATTTGAATTTCTTTTTACTCTTGGCACAAAGCAGTAACATGCACAGGCACAACTGGGGAAGGCGTGAAGGGTACGTGTAAGTGTGCACCTCTTACAGGACGGTCTCTTATTCGCAGTATAAAAAAGAGGCAAGGTAAACTTTTGGGTTTCTTTCCTTGGAAGTGTAATTTTTTTATATCTTCTGATGTATCAGAGAATTAAAGGCTTCTCACTTAGCTTACCTTTTACTAATGAAAAACAAGTATTGAATGTATTGGTAAAACAAATGGAAATCCTGTTTACATGAGGCATTATTTTACTTAAGTATAAGATGAGGAAAAGCAGATTTTTTTTTTTTTGTTTTGTTTTTTCAAGCATAGCTATCATCTTTTAGTCTTGATGCTCACTAGCTGGAAATGAAACCTAGTGCAACGTTTCTCTTCCCAGAAGTGTTTGAGACTATCCAGTATATACATTATCATTGAACAATCTGGCACTGACATTGAAGGTGACTATTTGCAGTGATCTGAATATTTAGGTAACGATGAAGTCAGTGTTGTAAGATTCTAAGCCTTTTATTGTTTTCCTTGATCCTTTATTCTTGTTCTTCTCATTCTGAGCTCATCACATTTTTCAAGCTTCTGTCAGTGGTTTGCGCTTATCAATGTTAGTAAGTCCTTATTCTTCTGATAGCTTTAGGATCCACACATCTTCAGCTTTTCTGGCATGTTCTTCATTCCAGTCTGACTTGCTCTGACTCCAGAGCAGACCAAACTAACAAAAGATAATAAAGAACTGCCTACAGATAAACTGCAAATTACATGTTACCCACCCACAAAATATTATTCATCTATAAATTCTTTTTTCCTTCTAGTCAGTTCTCCTCTTTCTTTTAATCTCTGAAAGGCTGGCTCTACAGTAGAGTGCAACTACAATGAATCTGGATCTCTCAGAGCTAATTTTGCAGTAAAAGACAGTTCACAGAAATGAGAGCCCTATACTGTCCAGGTGCATTGCAATGCACAAATTACTGTTTGGGGTATAGTAGATGCCTTAAGTTAGTGAAAAACCGTTTAGTTTGATTTTTTTTAAATGAAAATAGATTCCTTCACCATAAGAAGAATTCATTTAGTAATACTTCAGTTTTCACTGCTTCTTAAAGAAGAATATTTTTTCTTCAGTTTTTCCTGCCCTGTATTTTCTCAGGATCTGAGCTGAGAGCAGTCAGACTAGGAGATCAAATTTTCTTTCTTAAATAAGATGGCCTCTCAATATGAAGCTGAATCTAAATAGCAAGAGTGTTGGCATTGTTTTCCTTCCTTATTCAAGTATTTTGTGGGAAAAAAATAACTGCAATGGTAGTTCTGTCAGATTTAGATATCTGTCAATAATTAACTTTATAACTGATTAGAATAAAATGCACTGATTAGGAGTTTTTAATCAGTAAAATCCACACATTTGCTATGGGTTAATATTTAGATGTGGTCTGGAAAAACATAAGTACAAAAGTTTAAAAGTTAATCATTAGAAAGCTAGATAGGTAATCCTGGCTCACTTAATAAACATTAGCAAGTGTATAAGGATTTCAAGATACAACTAAAAGGAGCATATTTTGGAATCCCTACCTTGAATTCCACGCTCTCCTGGTGGCCCTGGCAAACCATCCTTTCCTGGTGGTCCTGGTGACCCATCTTTTCCTGGGGGCCCTGGTTTTCCATGAGCTTGGGAGGCAAGCATTGCAGCAGGCAGCTTCAGCTGGGATACAAATTGAGCCATCCTTTCTTCATTAAACACAAGAAAAAGTTGGTAAGAAATCTGCTAGCAAACAAGGGGAAAAAATCCCAAAGCCCCAGCTAAAGTTTCTGTAAGTAGGGTGTTTAAGTCTTCTTAATGTCAAGATATTAAATGCTCCAATAAGCACTGAAACCTTCAGTTCCAACTCAAATTCATGTCTGAGTCTTTACCCTTTGAAATAATCAGAATAAATTTGCATTAAAGTTTCTATTACTACTCTCTATTAAGAACATATTCCAATATTTCAAATGACTTCTGACTCCTGTTCGTGGGAGTACTTAAAACACATAGAGAGAATAATTAGTACTTAACACACTGATGGAGGGCTACCTTATATGTTTGTAACTCATATTAAGCTGCAAAGTAGAGATTAAATACCATGAACAGTCCTTGGAATGTGCTGGAACCCTAAAAACAGTTGTAAAAAACCTGAAAGCACTCAGCAAAGATTATTAATTGCAGACATTTCAGAATAGAAATGTTCATGCTAGTGGGATAAAGTGCCCTTGGTAATATTTTAGTGTTCCTTAGAGGTAGGTAAGATAGGTACTAACTGTGGCTCTGTCTCATTTATACCAGATTAAACCCCTAAACATTGCACAATTTAGCAGGTATTTACAGTGGTGGAGTTTTAAGATTTAAGAAAAAAATTAGAGAAGAGTGGGCATCAAACAAAAAAGGAGGAAGGTAATAGAAATTAAACAAAATGAAACAATGCTAAAACTGGAAAATCTGTGTGAACAGTAGCGAGGTGTAGAAAATGGGATAACTATAAAGACAAAACTACTTTATTCCCTGTAGGCAGTGAACCTTATAATGCTTTCTTTTTGCGAAAAGACTAAATATTTGTTACCATTCTATCTGGATGGGAAAAGGAGGTGACTTCACTCAACAAACTGCTCTTGAAATACATAGTAGGTCGAACTCTGAGGGGTAGCACCCTGGGGAAAGGTGCTAATACACAAAATGATAGCTTTGTTATAAAGTGAAAAACTGCCTGAACAGGTTAAGAAGTCTCAAGCTTCATATAATTTCTTTTATCTCTAAAAGATGGCTTTTGTCCACAAATATTAATGACAGAATAACAAAGCATATTGAGGACATAAGAAATGCATTTTGCAATGGAAGAGCAGCTACTGTTAAGGGGTGTTCAAGAAGAATCTTGTTTCAGAAACCTATCTGAGTCACAGCTTTTCTACCACGACTAAAGGAATGCTGGGGAAGAAAAATATTTCCTTTTCAGAGTAAGGACTCATCATCTAAGAAATCTTACATAATACAAAGGCCTTGGCTGAATCTGGTACTTGCCTAAAACTGTGCCAGAAGATGGTGGTGTGGCAGGGAGTTGTGGAACTCAGCAGGGATATTTGCTGAGAAAACTGCACAGCAATTTAGACCTATGTGACTGAAGGCTGTTGAACCTTTCTCTTATTTAGACAGTCATCCACTAAGTGGGCAAAATAATTAGGTATATCTATGGTCTCTGCTTTAGTAACACTTCAATATCTTCATGGTATGTTATGGTAGATAAACAGGATCTGCAGTAATATATGATACATATATGTATCTACAATGACACATACTTCTGTTTGCTATTGTGGTTTGGAGCAGATCACCCTTCAGTGCCAATATTTTACATAAGGAAATAAATACTCTGTTTAACAGACACTCTAAATTCTCATTGTTTGAACAGAATCATGTAAAGTAGACTTATTAAACATAGCTACAGCAACAAGGTACCTTCTAAGTCCAATGTAAGTTAGATGACCTGTCAAGAAATTTAGAGCAGAATTTCAGATTTAGTTGTATCATATTTCCTTTTCTTACCTTCAAACACCTTAAGAACCTCTTGTTTGATATATTTTTTTATTTCTTCAAGTGAAATTGCATCAGCCTGAGGAGGAAAAAGAAAGGTGGTGTGTATCAGAGGGAATATACAGAGGACACTTTATGATGCTACAAAAATAAGAAATGCTCAAATTAGCAGTACAAATATAAACCTTTCACCAACAGATAAGTGTTTTAATATATTTGTGTTATTTATTTTACTGCAAAGGCCACTTTACTGCAAATACATTATAATATTGTAAATTATGAAATTATCTGAGAGAAATCCTTAGTTTTTCTAATACTGTGCTATTTCTCAGGAGAATTTCCACTGCTCAGCCCATGTTGCCTTCATAACTGAATCCACAAGCAACTAAGATAAACTTATATTTACTTACTGGAAACCCTGGGGGTCCTGGTGAACCTGGGGGACCTTGATGACCTGGTGATCCTGGATAGCCTCTGTCTCCTGGGGGGCCAACAGGACCCACATCCCCCTTTTCTCCTGATGGGCCAGGTTTCCCTCGTTCACCCTGTGGACCTCTGTCCCCTGGAATACCCTGATCTCCCTGTGTAAAATAAAAGCAGAAAGAAAACCATGGCACATAGAGGAGCAAACCTGAAAAGTCACTTGAGAATGCTAAAGAGAAAATTCTTGCCTGTTCAGAAACAGACTGAGTCATGCAGGGAAGATGATTTTCCAGGCTGAACCTCGTCTCTGAAAATATATTTTGTTGTCTTGCACTTTTAATGCTGAAGTCGATTACAAAAAGAATAGGTTGACTCTGTAGCCCTCTTTTCAAGGACAGAACTTGAGTATAGAAAGTTTCTAACCCTTATACAAGAATCTAGAAATATCAATTATGGCATAGGTATAATTCAGGTGCTCAAATTCACACAGGCAAAAGACACCAGGACATTTCCTGTAACTTTCCTTAGAAGCCTACTATTTTATGTCTTCATCTACACAAAATTATAGCTAATCTAAGTTATTTCTAGTACCCAAAGATACTAGGAGGAAGCTGGAGAAGAATTTTTAATAAGGACAGATAGTGACAGGATAAGGAGCTAATGGCTTCAGACTGAAAGACAGTCAGTTTAGATGAGATATTGTGAAGAAATTCTTTGCTATGAGGATGGTGAGGCACTGGAACAAATTATCCAGAGAGCTTTGGATGCCCTAACCCCAGAAATATCTTAAGGCCTGGTTGGATGGGGCTTAGAGCAACTTGGTCTGATGAAGGGCCCATGGCAAGGTAGTTGGAACTTGATGATCTTTAAAGATACCTTCCAGCCCAGGCCTTTCCATGATTCTGTGATATATAAATTGTCAGGTTTATAACCCTGCAGAGTAGGTACAGATAGCTCTTCTACCAGACATAAAGAAAAAGGCAGGTTTCTCTAGAATCATGGTGCTATGCCAAAGTGAAGCTGATCCTTTTCTTCCAAACAACCCACATTTTATAGGCTGCCAGTGTGTACGAGGCAAATCAAATACTACAGCAACTTTTCAAACAAGCAATTTTTAACTGCCTCCAGTATTTTCTTTGAGTTTTGAAAAAGGTCCTTGTAAAAATTCATAAACTAGGTCATATATTCCTCCAGATTCCTCTTTAAACTCTCCACTTTGAACTGTACAAAATTCAGGACATTTGTGTTTTGTGATCTCTGCCTAAGGTGCTGCTTTATTTAGCCCTTCTCCTTTCTAGCATCCTCCTGTCTCTTGTATTCTAACTTGTACCAAATTCTATCCAGACAGAACTGGTGTTTTTCCTGTGTTTCTACCTGCTCTACTCCAGCAGGTTCACAATCTGTGATCAAGGCATGCAGATAACAGCAAAAAATGAGCAAGCACTTTTATCTGTTGAAATCACTAGAAAACTGGTTGGTATAAAACATGTTTTCAACTACTTTGTCACTCATTTTATAAAGTAGTAATAACAGCAGTGTTTAGTCACTCAAAGGATATATTTCAGCCCAGATGGCTTACTCTTTCTTAAAATGGATTCTATGAGGACATTCTCATATTGGACAATAAAACCTCAAGAGTTTTATTCTGTCCTTCCAACTTTGATGCTTCTCTTTTCTGTAAGTACAACAGCTGGTCTCAAACTGCAGGAGCATGCTGTAATAATAGTGGCTGCAAGAAAACCTTGACTTTATTTTCTGTAATCATTGCAATCTCTCACACAGATGCAGGCCTGTGTCTTTAAAGGCAAAACCAGAACATTGCAAACAGTTAATTTTTAAAGGGATAATTGTAATAACTGTTAAACCCTCATGGTCTTTTCAGTGTCATAAAACAGCATCTCCTTTTCCAGATTAAACAGGGAGATACTTCTCTGAGACAACAAATTCATGTGGTAGCCATGTGATTAGGACATCAGAACTTTGGGAATAAGAAGACCATATATATATGTATATAGACATAACCTCATCTCTCACCTCCCATAATCATTCCTGCCCACCATGACCTTGTTACCATGAACAGAACTGTCGGAAGAGTTTGGGAAGCAGTCAGGTATTGCACTGGCATTCCTGCTGCCTAAGTGTGACAAGCTTGTTTTATATAAAACATGACTTGTGTTTGTGACATAGAAAGGATGACAACAGGGCAAGATCATAGCTTTTGTAAAGTTTGACAAGAGCACAACTGGATTATCTGCTTTCCAATTTTCAGCCTATTGATCAATTTACACTCTCCAGGCCAACTGTGTTAAAAAGTCTATAAAATGTGGTTTTCCTCTAAATGCAGAAGCCAAATGAACTCTAATTCCTTGAAGAGGTGTCTAGAACTAAACCTCTTAGATTTCTAGGTGACTGCTTGAAGTTCACTGAGAATTAATTTTCCTATACTTTTCCTATTGATTTTTCCTATAAGATAGGTACTGATGAGGTGTTTATATGCTCAGTAAAAAGAGAAAAAATTATCATAATAGGGACTTACACGTTCTCCTTTGGGTCCTCTGTCTCCTGGTCTCCCCACAGCACCCTGAAAAACGGTTTTTGAAAAAAGATAAATCGATCAGTTGAAGGTTTTGTTGTGTATTCATGTGTTAGCAGAATGGAAAGCAACTGCCTAGGATTAACAGCTGTGGTTTCTGTGAGGAATAAAATACACAAAAGCATTTTTTCTTACCGGAGGACCTGGCAATCCATCTTTTCCATTGATTCCCTAAGAAAAAAATTAATATGTTTACGTGTTTTTAAAGCATAAAGGGTAAAGCTCAGTGTTTACTGCCGTATCAGTGAATGTTCTGAAGCTGCAGAAGCAGCAGTTTGCGTGGCTACAATATGGAAATACAAAGAGCATCAAGATGTGCACCAAATCTAATGATCATATAACTTTAAATGACAAATTATAGGGAAATTTTGCAAATTTGGAATATTTGTGGACATGCACATGCACTTTTTCAGTAGCAGCTAGTCATAATACAACCATGGGAGAGATTCCTTTTATTCTAGATATTGGCCATGGTGCTGAATTACCCTTCTGCTCTTACAGAGATTATGCCTTACTATTGCAAATCCAGATCCATTCTTTGGTTGTTAGTACTTGTAGCACGGCACAGTTTTGGTCTCATGGGTTAAAGCTATTTCCTTCCCCAAAGAAGGTGGTTGCATTCATAGCAACTGCTGGAAACTGTTCCAGACCCACATTATCCTCCAGACTGGAATGTGGCATGATCTGAGAGTCCTAGATGGTATGGGCCAAAATAATGTCAGAGAGTATATTAACAATTGTATAATGCCAGATAATTGCAAGATAAATGCTCTGACAGTGTTTAATTTAGTGGGATATTTATGGATCTGCACATGTAGCAAACTCACAGCTGTTTGAGTGAGAAAGGATGACTTGTATGAGCAGAGACAGCAGGAGTATTTATTTCTCCTCAAATACTCCAAAGTGGAGTTTTGCACAGATTAGGCACCTTGGGCTAATTTGCTCCTGTAGCTACAGAAATTGTGTCTTCTTTCAAGGCAGAAGTGTAGCGTGGAGATGTGCTGACAAGCTGCAAAGGTCTGCTGCTCATGCTCACCCCCAAAACACCGATGTTCAGGGGAGATAATGAGTCCTGCACTACCCTTCCTGAACCCCTTCTAGAATATAAACTAGGTTTTTTCAGCTAGCTCAGACAGTGCTGATTACACTGCTGTCACACTTTTATTACATAAAGGGAGCAGATTAGACATCTCCTAAGTGAACAGTAAATGCCTCAGCTGCAGTGTTGCATCACCTGTATACAGAAGAGCCTCAAAGTTTATTCAGTCATGAAGCACACACTTCTCTATCTAAACTGAAACTGAGAACCTATTCTGTCACCCCATCCTTTACTGACTGTGTTGAGTTTCTGGGTTCACATTCTCCCCCTGGAAAAAGTACAAGAGGAAACTTTATGTCAACAAGATCCAAATGACCTTCATAAGACCTTTAAAGGCAAGATCTCAGTCACATTAACTATTAAAACACCACAATACCAAGAATTCTTTTTTGGATGGTTAATATTGAGCAGTGCAGCTCTGTATGTTCTTCACGTTATCTACTCTAACACAAAGCAAGATGTAATGTCCTTTCTTTTGTAACATCTGGTAAACCAAAATACATATTTTTGTAACAAAATATATATTCAGTATAAAATTGCTTACTGGTTTTCCTTGTGGCCCTTCTGGACCAGGGAAGCCTATGTCTCCTATAGGTCCTCTTTCACCCTAAGAAAGAAGAAAACACACATATAAATCTGCATGAAAAATCTTGCATTAGGTGTCTGAAATATTTATTTGGTATTGTAAGAATCTAGAACTCAAATCTGTACTTACAGGTTCTCCTGGCAACCCTGGGGAGCCAGGAGATCCCGGCTTTCCCTGCAAAAAGAGAATATTACAGATATGTATTATTAGGAAGCCAAGTAAAATTTTTCTCTATATCAAAAAATAAGAGAGTATATATATGTATATGAGAGAAATATTCACGGTGTTGCTCATTAATGCTTTAAGAAAGGAAAAAGAAATATTTTACCAGATTTTTGTCATATTTAATGAACAGGCTCTTGCATTAAATGTTACTCAGTCACTTGGTTTTGTTTACCCTTCCTGAATACTGAGATGCTTTTATGAAATTTTCTTTCCACCTTGAGAAGTCATAGTCAGATCAAAGTTTTTCAGTGTATATGTAAAATCAATGCTTTTTCCTTCAGGTAATTTCTAGTCCTGAATTTTTTTTTTTTTTTTTTTTTTTTTTTTTTTTTTTTTTTTTTTTTTTTTTTTTTTTTTGTGTGTTATGACTTTACTACTGACTCCACACCTTTTGCAAATTTTCTTCATGATCTTTTTTGGCCAGTTTTATCATCATTTTATATTCACCCTGCCAGAATTCACAATCCTCTCTTATGATATCATTTAAATGCTGATTTTTAAATGTCTGGTTTTTGTAGGATGTCCTTCTTTTAACAACTTGAACCTACATTTCCTGGAAGTATCCTTAGAGCAGATCCCCAGGTGACTTGTACTAGTGAGAGATCAAACCCATCAGCACCAGGGACAACACTGGGAACAGCAGGACTGCTGGTTTGTCTTTGATGGTTTGTGTTGAAATAGGCATTGGTGGCAATGCTTGCAGGATCTCAGTCCAAGCTTCCCTGAAAATCTCAGCAATCTCAGCAAAACACCAAAGTGAAAAGAAGAGGTTTATATTGCCATATGGGAAAACGGGTCCACTATTCAATCTATGGAATAATGACAGGTACAGAAGATAAATTCTTTTCCAGCAAGATTTGTGGATAGGTCTCAAACTCCTCCTAGACTACTGAAAAAAATTTGTCTCACATATCTACTATTTTGTTGATTAAAACTCCTTGGCATAAAATGTATATAAAACAAACAATTTATTTCAGGGGGAAATATTTTATCTCAGTGGATTTTATTAGAACTAAATATAGTCAACAGAATGCAGCTCCATCAGTGAAGAAGGGACCTCATTAAATATTTTGTATCCAACTTGAATAGAGAAATTCCAATAACTTGGGACATAGCCAGTGGGAAATTCATAGGAAATGCACAACTGTGCAGTGCTATTATTAACAGTGTAAAATCTGTTTCAGAACAACAAACTTTGAAATTCTTACATCTGCTATAAAACTCAGAGAAATATTTTTCCCCTTAAATGTGCAATTCTTTTAGGAAAACCAATGAAATTAGGCTATTTAAGATTATGTTCTCTCTTGGAACTCACAGTAAATAGATTAAATCAGTGGCTAATGGAAATGGGAGTGTGTAGACACATACTTCTCTTTATTTCATGAAACACATATTTATAATTTAAACAGCTCCTGAATGTATTGGTAGTTGCCAAAATTTAATAATAAATCTATTTGCATATAAATAACTCCATATTGCCTCCTGAAATATGGATAAACTTTTTTATTAAACTGTGAATGCAATCTAATATCTTCATTTCCTTTAGGAACACAAATGAATAATTATAATTTCAATTTATTATTAGTTACTTTTACTTTCACCTACAACGAAGTTCCTCTATGACTTTCAGAAACTTCTCTGAATATCATATCTAAATAGCTGACAAAGCATTCCCCTAAAGCAAATGTTTGATCAAATGGATATGCAGATCCCTGTAGGCTGCAATAACTAATGTTCATGATTTTTCTTTGTGATAGAAAGATGCTCAGAAATTTGTACATGCCCAGAAACACAAAAAATGTCTTTATCTATATTAAACAGAGGCAATGAGAAGAATCTCACATTTCTTAATTAAGCTTATGCAGCTTTGAATTCCAGATTTATCATGCATTCACTCCACTCACTCTTGTCATTTTAATAATAATATGAACCCTTGCTGCTATTAAAACTCTAATTTATTTAGAGAAAACCCATAATCTTCATACCTATGAATAAAGCATAAGCCAAGCACTGGTGTTCCACAGTGATTGAGATTACAGCTCAGCACCTTGCTGGACCTGTTTTTTCAGCTTCTAAAACCAGAGTTTTCTTTAAAGACCATACATACCGGTGTCCCTGACACTCCCGGTGCACCAGCTGGTCCATGGTCACCCTGAAGAAAAGATAAATCTATGTTTACACTTCAGCAATCAAACCAGAAGTTTCTTGGTGGATTCCCATTAAAACCCAAGGAAGTGAACTGAAAATGAGGACAAGAGCCAGGCTAAATGCTAATATTTATCTATGCCACTGGCTCATTATACAGACTTGAGCAAGTAACCAAAATCCTTTGTTTAGGTTCTCTCATACGTTTCCCTTTGTTTCTGCATGAGACTTCGCTTGAAAAGGGATGGAAAGTCCCTGACTTATCTGTAGTTCTCCAAATAATTATAATTTGGGGTCATGGCAATGACCAAAATTTACACAGGGTAATTCACTTTCATATCAACATACCCATATTTAAGATGTACCTTTCAAAGAAGTTTTTCCTGCTACCCAGTTATCAATTTACTACAAGCCAATGTCCTCTGCTTGTGCCATGGCCCTGGGCAAGGGTTCTCGTTACAGCACACAGCTACCCTCATCTATGCTTTAAGCTAAGACAGTGTTTTTTTGGCAGAGATACAGGGACAAATTCATCTTTCTTGACAGTACTGTAATCCAAAGCAGACAGATAGAGCTCAACAAGTGGTAAAACTCTACCCAGAAGTATTTACCCACTGCTGACGTGCTGGTCTGCAACACTATGCTCTGTTACTGTAACATTGGTTAAAAACGTCAAAAATCAGGCTCCTCTTTTCTGAATTTATGTCAGAAAACCCCAGGCACTGCTGAAGCCATACTAACAGGATAGCATATTTCTGAGATGGGTTTATGTTATGGGTTATGGAGCAGATGTACTAAAGCTCTGTAAACATAGCCACAGCCACATTGTGTTCTGCATAAGAGCCCCAGGAAGTCTTGGGATTTCTGGTTTCTATTCTTCTAAGTAATGGTGGTTTGTCTCATCCTCATATTTGTATTCAGGTACACAATGATATTGCTGTTGGTTAGAAACACTTAACTCCCTTACACACAGTGTAACAGATGACAAGATACATGTCTGACCTGGTGCTGGGAGGAAGCAGCTTACAGGACACAGCTCAGCCTGTCCTGCTCTGGAGGCTGGCAGCAGTCACCCAGTGAGGAGCACAACAAGCACCTCTGAACAGCAGTGGGGAGCACTGAGTGCCTGCAGCAGGTAGGACACGCTGTCTGGAGCCCTGACTCTGCCCCAGTGGTTATTCCAGTCCCAGGACTTGGGGTATTTTCCCTATATGCTGGCTATAGAAGCTAGAAATGTCTAACACTTCCCTTGCAACATTTTTTTTTCTTTTCAGGGTTATTCTGGTCCTTCCAGCAGTCTGGCTTGCAGCACAGCTGCACCAGCCACTGTCAGCACAGCTGAAGGAGGGGACATTTTAGCCAGAGGACATGAAGTTCTTAAGGCAGTTCATGAAATTATCATGAAATTACAGCCAATGTTGTCTGTAGAAGATGGCATTCTGCTACACATAGGAGCATCATGGCTCTAAATTAAAACCCAGCATGCACTATACTGTTGGGACTGTCAGGCTCTGAGATTCTGTTCACTTATTTGCACTACAAATGTGAGATTTGGACCAAACTTAGTTACAGAAACTATATTTTTACTTTGGGAGAGGGCCAAACACTCTCTCAGCTGGTTTATATGATCCGATCCATTGCTTATTCTCTTTATTTAATTCCTGTCCCCACTTTGTCTCAGTTAGACCTATAATTCTCCCTGTGTTTGTTCATTTTGAAATCAGACTAGTCTTTAATTGCTTGTAAATTGTAGAATTCCAGAGCAAGAACCATCTCATGTAATTTGAGCATCTAGTATAGATACCTGCCTTAGATCTTGTCACTGACTGAACAAGTAGGAGGAATGCACAGTGATATTGAGAGGGAAAATTTTAATTTACATTTCTTTGTGATGAAAAATAAGTTTCAGGAAAGTACTTTTGCATTAAGTAATTTAATAGCATAATTTCAAAAGCTGAAAATCATTTCATTTTCAAAAAAATTTACTCTTTTTTCTTCCTAAATTAGAAAATATGGCAAAAATCAAACTGGTTTTGCTGACAGAAAACCTATTTACAGATTTTTTTTTTACTTCTCTGCTAAATGTTTTGTACTTTGCTATATTTAGAAATGAACACCAAAATCTTGACTTTTTTTAGCCTTTTATAAAAAGCTTTTCTTTAAATTCATAATCAGCCTCCACAATTAGAAAGCAAATGGCTCAGAACAAGACAGACAGACTGTAAACATAAAATGATATGCAAGAGGGAACAGGAACCATACATAGGACTATGTGTGTACTAACTGTATTACTATCCAGTATAGTAGTATTCTACCAAGAATATTACAAGGCCTCCTACACAAAATTTTCCCTTTGCAGAAACTGAAATTTTATGTTTGGTGAGTATATGATTTACACCCATGCTAAAGCAAAAAAAGGAAAATAGAAATAAGTATGCAAATATTTTTCTTACAGAAACATTAACTTACACATGAAAAATAGACCAAGCAAGGCTTCAGAAAACATTTAGTTGTAGACAGTGGCTACTAAGAAATCATGCCTTCTTTTTAAGAGTCCTACCTTTTCCCCTGGGAGTCCTTCCAGTCCTGGTAATCCCATTGGTCCTGGGTCTCCCTGTTTTAATTTTTTTTTTTTTAATTAAAAGATTGCATACATTAGAATTTCTTTACTCAACATGGGAAATGTTGAAGAGCAAGCAACAGCAGATTATTTAATTTGACATTACTAAAACAGCTAACCAGTTATTAGGTAAACAGATTTTGTTAAACCTCATTTTACTGATTTACAAATTAAGCTTTTCTCAGAGGCTCTGTGTGAGTATTTGGCTCAATGGTTTAATTTTGATGAGAGATATAATACAGAATTACAGAACTAGGTGCTGGTACAGAAAGATGTATTCAGCTTCCAGGCATTATGGTGAAACAAAAAAAAGAAGCTTTGTGAATTTTTTTGAAAACAAATTATTAAACTGTTTTAGAAAACTTCTTACAACTCCATGTTTTGTTGTCACTGCTGAGAGGTTTTGGTTTGGATTTCTTATTGTCCTTCAGAAGTGCCATGTGTCAAACTACTTGGGGAATTCTCTATCAAAACCAAAAAATACATACATACCACTGTTCCAGGATCCCCTTTTGGACCCTGCAAAAAAACCCAAAAAGAAAGCCACATTTAAAGAATAACAGTTACATGATAAGATGGTTTTTTTAATGACTGCATTATGAGTATACTTTGCTAATGCAGTGCATTTAGAATTATTATTCATTCCAGCCCCAGCTGATTAATTCAGTACAAAATCTTAGTAATATTTTGGGGTTTTGCTGTTCCAGAATACAGAGAAAGACAGCTCTGTTGCTCGGTGCCAGCACATAACTGTGGTTATCAAAGAGACAATAATCTCAAAACAGAACTTGCCTATGGTGCTAAAAAGGAGGAGAACATAAATAAGTGCACAGCATCTTTAGTTCCATGGAACTAAAGCAACAGTGTCCAACTGCAAGGTGCTGGTGTAAAAGACACCAGTCCTGTATTACTTCCACAATATAATTCTTAGTTTTACACATTTTCTTGCACTGTAGCTACATGTAGTGAATCAGTGACAGAAACTCAGATCAGAATTCCTGAGCTTCTCATTTCTGGCACCAGATTTCGTTCACTACAAAATCTTTTCAAAACTATGCCTCCACGAACTATAAGTACAAAATTACACATTTTTAGTATAAAAATACTTTCAGTAAAGAGTCCAATACCAAATTATGTACCATTTCTGCAGCCTTTATTTGCTAGGATGAAATGATTTAATCAAAATAAACCAGTCTCCAAAATGGGCTGAAGTGCTTGGCAAACATAAAATCACAGTAGGTATGCTACATACCAATCATATCCTTATTATTTAAATCTTTCACAAATAAAATCAGATTCCATGCAACTAACCCTCCTCTGTTTCTATGTCATTAGCTACTAGAAAAGAGATTTCTGGTAGCACTTACCGGAGGTCCTGGTGGACCTGGATAACTCGCGACACTCACTCCTCCCTGTAACAGCAAGTTTAAAAGTTGAGTTGGGCTAAAATTGGGTGGTGATTGAAAAAAAAAGCAATTAACATTAAAGAGAAATACCTGCAGTTTATATAAGCTGCTCATTCCATTTCTTTCATTGTAAGGCATACCCTTTAAAGCATAAAAACCAAGTAAGTGTCACTTATGAATTATAAAGGCAAAACTATTGCCCTGTTCAAGTCCTGTAGTTCAGCAAAGTTGTGGTATCCTTTTTGTTCTCAATTTGCCAAAGATTCCAGATTCCAGAAGAACATAAGATACACACCAACACAGCTTGGGATTTTTTTAAAAATTATAAACCAAGAAACCTGTAAATCAGTGTGCATCATATTTTGATTTTTATTATTATAATTCTCCAGAATAAATTTTGGTGTAAGGTACTTAATTTAATTTAGAGTCCAGTGAGCTCCACAGACTTTCCCTAGATTGCATGGGTTCTCTGATCTCAGGTATCCAAGCTGTCAATTTTACCCTAATAATATTGGATACCAAGGTTAACTAATTTGAGCAGGTTTCTTAGAGGGTTTTAGTGATCTGAACTTACTCAGTGATGAACTTAATAGTGATGAATTGCGAGAAAAAAAAATGGAGTATGGAAACCTTTTGAAAAAAACACTGTTACCTTCCTGCAATATTAATTTTTATTAGACCAACACTCAGTTCTTTGTATTACATTACATTTTACCCACAAGCATATTGTTCCTAATATAAATTTAAGATATAAAACAAAATGTCTCACCGGAGGCCCAGGTGGTCCAGGTTTCCCAGGAGAACCTTCACTACCCTAGTACAGCAAGAGATTGATGTAACTCATTTACTGTAACTGGCCACATCTATTGCACACTCAAGCTATGATGACCACAATGACAATAAACAAGAGATACAGTCAATAAGAGCAGGTAATATCAAGAATAAATTCTCCTGCAATGTTCCTACTTTAGCTTTAGGGAAGGCATGTATCATTACTTTGTACTAGTTTTTATTTTGTTAGTTACTTGCTGCTTTATGTGTAGTAACTTCCTTATGGCAAAATAACAGTGGTAACCTGGGTTGGGAAACATTTCATATGTACCAGGAGGGAGAGGAAGAAAAAAAAAAAAAAAAAGAGTTGTTAATATGAATTTCTAAGGAACTGGCAGATAAAAGTTAACATTCATTTTATGCTTTGTATATTATTTTGCAAAAGCCAGTCCTCAGTTGATCATTCATATGTAAATAAAGAAGAGCTACAGTTTCAGAAATTCAGTTTACTTAGAAACATATTGAATATAAATAAAGATTTTTTTAAAAGAATCTTCCTTATTAAGAGATAAAAGGAATATATTTTTGGTTTCTGTTGTAAAATATTAATCCATTGTTACCTGTATCTCTGGCCTGTTCTGCTGTTGTGTACTGAATTGCCTATATTATATAGAGCATAGCTGCTGAGACTTTTCCCCAGCAGAATCATGGGTATGGATAGTAGAGAGCTGCAAAGATTTCAACATAAAATTTTCCAAACAATCTTTTCTAAATCTCATCACTACAATTCAGATAAATACACCGTATAATTTGGAACAAGTCTGTCAGAATTTTTCACTGGCTTTGTTGGATCTTATTTAATGTATGTCAGTGATACACTTAAGTCACAAATTTAAAATTACTAAGGTGGCAAAAATCAAGCTAAGTGCTCAATGCCAATAATTAGCTCAGCAGAAAGATATAATTCTTACTAAACATTTATACTAGGATAATTTCCAAATGGCCCTGCTAATTGTTAGAAATTGTCAGCGTTCCAAGAGTGAAGAACTTCATGGGGAATTAAAATCCTATTATTTTAGAGAGCACATTATGTGATCAGTTCTCAAGTGTGTCCCAGATGAAGGATGGAGGAGAAATTTACTGGGGCTTTATTTCAGTTTACTTCATTACTCTTCAGCCATGTGACTTTTGCACTTTTAGAATGATGTAGAGCAGGGGCTTCTCATGCCCACCTTTATGTGAATTGTGAACAAGGAACTATCAAAGATTTGTGTTTTGCATTCAGTTAGATAAAAAAGAAATAAGTGAGGTAAATTTTTGTTACCGTGATCTGCAAGGAGACAACTCTCATTCAAATTTTATACTGAAATAATTTCAGGGCTCTACAAAATAGTTTTCTTTCTTACTCCTATCAAAGATTTGTAGGGAATTAGGATCCCACATGTGGATGTGGCAGTGCTATGCCTGGAAAATTCCAGAGTACTGCTGAAAGAAAAGCTGTATTCATAGACAAAATGTAGAACTTGTCCCAGAAAGTATTTTGCAGCAAAGTTTGTCTCTGCTATATTGCTCTGATCTGAGGTATCCAAGAAATGAATTTGACCTCTTAGTTATAATGGATAATATCAATAAAAGAACACAAAAAATTTTGAAAAAAAGCAGTGCTAAGAGAGTGTAAATTAAGTATAAAGGAAGCTTATGTATTCTTTCAGAATAACTAACACCCAATAACTTTCACTGCTTGTACAACTACTTTTGAATATAATATTGGTAAAAGAATGGGAAGCACAGCAAGAAGTCACTAGTCATATTCTATGTCAGAAACATATTTTCACTTTCTTAAACCTTATATAATGTGTTATGCCTGAAGAAAATTCTCTGCAACTTAAATATACCACAAGGACTGCAATTCAAAATATAAGCCCACATACACAGCACTGCTTAGGGAAAGTATTTGTAGTGAAGCACAAATAAAAATCTGAAACGTGTGCCACATTCTTGTTACACTCTTGCACTTGTTTAAAAGTGTAATGGGATTGAAAAACCTTCACAGACCTCTACCAAGAATAAAAAGAAGGAATACCTTTTCTCCTTTTGCTCCAGCTGGACCGGGATGTCCAGGTCTTCCTGGGACTCCCTGCACAACACATAATTGTTTGTATAAGTTAGGAAAAAAATGACACAAAATATTTTTGCAGTGTCACTAAGTTTCTAAAACATGCTTTTTGGAGGTAGTTTAAACCTAATTATACTTCTCCTTCAGGTTTAAATATTTCTCTTCTCTTTGATACAACAGCTGTGTCTTCCTGACAAGTCCTTTGAAGGGTAAAACTCGTGTTCACTGTTGCATTTTCACCTTGGCAAATTAAATGTGGTGACCCAACTGGCACATCTTGATCCAGCTGAGAATCACGTTTTACTGCTAAATGCCAATTTATGTATTCCACATTAAACTTCTTAAATGTGCTACAATTTTTGAAAGAAGTATTAGTATTGTCATGAAACGGAGGAACAAATAATGATCATACTAACTAATGTAATTCCCATATGTAGAAAAGAATATTTAAAAACATTTCAAAGAGGACCTCTCCCAGTAATACCAACAATTTTAATGCTATATTTCAGTGTCTTTAAATATTGTCAGCTTTTTCTCATTCTTTGGTTTTGAATTGTGAAACCAAGTAATTACTTTGTTTTTGCACAAAGATTTTTTTTCAGAATGACTAGCTGGAATTATTTTTAGATTTTATTACTAACATGACTTTAACTTGGGCAGAAATACACATTTCACTGCAAGCTTGCACATCATACATCATGTAACCTCACAGATTCTCTAGTAATGTCAAAACTTCAAATCTATTTAAGTTCCATAAACTTTGAGTCCAGACAATTGTGGTATTTTCAGTAACATCAACAGCAGTATAGTTTACTTCACTAGAGCCAGAATGGGTAAGATTTTATTATTACTCTCCTAAATGGTAAAGAAAGGACTGGATCTAGGCAGTTATAGCAAGCCCTACAGAACTAAATCAGATCACAGGTGATACCACACACTTACGGATGGGCCACTGGGTCCTGATATACCTGGCAGTCCAGGAGCACCTTGAAGACCCTGGAGATTAAAAGAGCACATGTCTAGTTCCTCTCCCACTTATACTTCAAAAATACTTATATTCAGCATGTCCAGCAGTACTATACCTGCATTCCAGTGCATTTTCTTCTAAAATGAAGGCATTATTTTTAATAATGGCAAAAAAAAAATAACCACCCCACCAGGTAGGGAAGAGAACCAGGTTATCATTGAACCAGGTTAGAGGCAACTTCTTTCTTGAGTGATAAACACCACTTGTCCTTCAACCTTTCACATTTTTAGCCCATATTTTGGAAATAGTTTTGTCTTTAGTTGTGAAGATAAGAACATATTTCAAGCTTTTTCTTAGAGATTAATTTTCTATTTTCTTTTATTAAAAGACTTTTTTTTTTTCTGATGAGAAGACATTTAATCAGGCTTCTCAATATCACCTGACGCTATCTAAATGAAATGGTACTTTCTGCCTCATTTTTGGTTTGGTTTTTTGGTAATTGAACATGACATTTTACATAGTATTTAATGATCTGCTTTCCTGCTTGTATTCTATTTGATTGCCTGAAAATCAATGAACTCCAGTATCCACTTCCTAAACACACACAGTTGCTGTGCAACTCACTCCAGCAGATAGAGGTGGGATTTGAGACAAGCCTGTATGTCACTGAGCATCCTTCCTCTGCCACACCAGGCTCAGGTGCAATTTTAGACATGTAAAAGTGATTCACTAATGAGAGCTAACACTCATTGTTCTCCCTATAATCCACAAAGAGAAATAGATTCTTCCAAGCAGTGATTAATTTCATCTGTCCATCCTCTGACAAGAAAAATCCCCTCAGAAAAGGTGTATTTCTCATTTGAAATGCAACATTTAAGAGAATGGCTAAGGAGGAAGCCTAGAAAGCCACAGAGGTCAGGAACCCTGCAATTGGTGCTCTCAGGGAGAAACTGAGGGAAAAACTTTGGAGAGAAATAAATCAGCAAAAAATGTAGAGATGGAGAGACATTGATTTTTCTTTCTTGCTCCTATATACAGAGGACATTGATCCACCTCTACATCTTTTCAAAGTGGCAAGGTAACTGCTAATGTGCTCTCTGTTCCTTTTGAACTCCTTTACTCTGATGGTACATTTACATGAAAAATTAATATGAAACCAAAGGAACATCTTCTGTAATTCTTACTATTGATACCAAAAAAAAACTTCCCCTGAAGAAAAAAAAGTGCTTTGAAAATGCAGATAAGAAATTCAACAAAGATTAAAGGGTGACTGGAGAGCATATGGAAGTTAATGAGCATATGTCAAAGGGCTTCAGGTAGGCTTCTCTTTCTTCCCATTTCTCCCCATTCCAAAAAAATTATTGAAATAAAAATATTGAAATTTGTAAAAGAAGGTAATTTTAAAATGTTTTCATGCATGTTTCTGAAAAAAAGATTCACTTGCACCTTCACCATGTCATAATCAAAAGCTGCAACAAAACATTGAAAATATCAGAGCTAAGGCAGCTCACCAGCTCTCAAAAGGTGAAGAAACATAGGAATAATGAACTTATTAACACAGTATAAATGAAAAATATACTATGAATTTTCTCTAGATTCCTTTAAAAAATCTGCCAGTCATAAATTTGCTGTTACCTTATTACTTTCTTAATTCCCTGCAATATCTTATTTATGTCTCAGCTGTTTAATAGTATTTGAATTGTCAAAATTGTTTTGTTAATGCCTCATTCCTCCTAGGGCTGACTGCTAGAGGTATCCTATACAGCACACAAAGCATGTGTTACTTTCCCATTTATTTTTAAGTAAAATTCTGCATAAAATTTGCTTTTGGCTGCCCCATCCTTTTAGGAAATAGGTTCTGAATTCCACCTCAGGAGGCACATGAGGTGTGAGCTCTATATATAATCTAAAACCAAATATATATGTAAAATATATAGGTAACGAGCTCTATATATCATACAAAATAAAAGAAAAAAAATAGGCATGATACTTTAGGCTGACAGCATGCTACATTCTGGAGTAAAACAGTAGCAGGAGCTGCATCTTTTTTTTCCACATGTACTTTTGTAAACCAAGGATCCTGATAAACACTTTATTGGGAAAGCTATTCTCTTATTTTACTACTCTTTAAAAAATCTTAAGTTATCATGGCCTTAGTGCCGAAGAAATGTGAAATGCTTATAAAGAATTACAAACCCCTCAATCAATACACTCTAAATTCCTTTTGTATTTTATAGGTGCTGTGTCTTGTAACCATCACTCTTAAATTAAAAGAGAGTAGCATGTGTTTAATCCCAGTTAAGTATTTTGGAGTTTCAAAGTGCTCACCACATACTTTTTATTGGGCTACTTATTTTAACTCCTCAGTTGGCTAAGGCCACTAAGAAATTCATTTATTTCTCCAGATTAATTTGCTTAATAGCTTCTGCTGTGGTGATTTTTTTTTCCACTGATATTGCTCTTGAAATGTTAACTGCAAATATTTCAATTGAAAATGAAAGCTATAGCTATTTTGGATTTGGCACCACAAGTCATTTGGCTTTTTTTTCCTCCCCCATAAAGACATAAAAATAACTCTAAGAAGGTAATAAAAGATGCAAAATATTGCAAATACTTTAAATTCAGGCCTTTCAAATATTTTTCAGTTTCCACTTAATAGTACTTGCTGCTATTACTGTTCCCATCAGATTATTTCCTTAATGGAAAGTTTTCAAAAGTGAATTCTAAAGGGGAACTAACTAAATGAAAGCAAATATGTTATAGACATGAAGTATTTTCTGAAAATATTTGGCATTAGCCTATTTATTGCTGTATCCTATATCCTTAAAGATTAGCATGTAAATGTATGAGAGGCTTTAAAATATACAAATCAAAATTCACTGATGAAAATCAAATCAATGTTAACCAAATTATAATATTCAATCCTATTGAATAATCAGAATCAAGGGCTATTTATAGCACTACATTACTATCTCAGCAGTTTTAAAGAACTAAATAACATTCTATGCATTTCATTTTCAGTCTAGGTCTTTACTTGGGTTCAGATAAGAATGCTACCACTGTAGAAATGAAGTAATTTTACCTCATCGCCCTTTTCCCCCACAAGCCCAGGAAATCCACGTTCACCTTTGCTTCCCTATGAAAACATAACATTCAAAACAAATATTTTCTATTAGAGAACAATGAATTTCATGCTCTGTAGGGCATTTTATATACATTCAATAAATGCTAGCATAATACCCTTACAGCCATAGTGCCTAAAACATAAAGCAAAGGCTCAAAACTATCTGAAAGATTTCAAAGAAACTTCCCAGTAAGGTGAAAGGAAATGAGTGGTTTATTCCTAGGAGGCAAAATACTCAAAAGACCTTAAGATGGAGACATTAACACCAAAGAGTTTGAATGCCTGCTGAAATGGAGAAAGTTGACTTCCATGGAATTAGTCCCAATGATAGGAGATATCTGTATGTCAAACCATGTGGTTTTTTATCTGATTCCAGTGAAGTGGGATTTTGATTGATGCCAGTGACACTTCAAATCCCAGGGAAATGGCTGTGCTGCTCCCATGGGAACAGGGTGCAAAGGCACAGGGTGGTCCAGCTGTGTTGCACAATTGAGGGACACGTGAGAAGTTTGCCTCTTCACTGCAGGATTCTCGTGTGACTCACTCACCTAAAATGAGTCTACAGACAGCAAAGCGCTGCTGGGCAGTCAGATCTGAGATAGCTTTAATGGAGGCATGACACAGAAAAACGATCTGGACCTGGGACTCAACTCAGGCTATTTTGCTCACTCAACCTAGACAAAAGGCAAACTGACACATGAAGAGGCTTGCAACATAAAAATAATTTGAACTTTTAGGCTGCCCAATGCCGCAGGGATATGGATGAGACAAAAACGTCAAGTCTCGCGAAGGTAAGAATCTGTCCTTTTGCTTTTAACAAGAAACAAAGCAATGAGGAGTACACTCTTCAAAACTTACTTTTGGTCCTTCTCTGCCAGGAATGCCTGGAGGACCTCTTGTGCCAGGATCACCCTGTGGAAAAGACAGAAGACGAAGTGACAAATAAATATTTTTATGCCATAGACCGATCTATGTACATTGCTTCCTTCCTGCCTTTCTGACCAGGCCTTTGTTTTATCCCAAAGCTTCTCCAGTCCTTGCTCTCTTCTAAACCATATACTTGTTCAGAGAGACTTCCTTGTTTTCCTCCCCATCTCACACTCTCTACTCAAATCATGCTAACACATTTTTTAGCTTTACTTTGGATAGTCCCAGACACACCTATGTTTAGGTTTGAGCATCTTCCTTTCAAGGATTAGTTAGAGATGAAGGCTACTTGTTACTCTCTCCAGCTTCAAATCTGTAGATATTTAAAAGTAAATGACCCCTGCATTGCTGAGAGAAGCATTTGCCAGCTAAATTGCAGTCATATAGAAGTGCTAACCACAAAACACTGAGAAATGAAGAATGAGGCATAAAGAAGAAGCAAGAAAGAGAGCTCTGACAAGAAGAGTATATACAGCAGAAAATCACTACAATTACAAACAAAAAATAGACCTAAAATAAATCAGATTTGGAAATGAGAAAGTCAATAAACCCTAAGTACATGTATTAATAAAGTACAGTAGACATGATGTGTGCTTTTCATATTGAAATACTCCTGAGCACAATTTTCATTTTGGAATATTGCAGAACCCTCCAAATGTCATTATTTTTCAAAATAATATCTTAGAAATTCTAGACTATTTTCCTCATTTGGTATATTACTGAAATTAATGCTACAAAGTAAAGTGGAGAACTGGGTATATTTGTAGCAATTACTGTGGGCTGGATGTGCTGAACAGGCACTTGCTGGCTACTACCTCACTTGCAAAATTTCTGTAAATATATTTCTTGAGTATTTTTTAAAAGAAAAGAAAACAAAACAAAAAATCACAATACTATTTTAGGCTAGCCCTGTAAGTCAGAACTGAACCTATAGAAGCTCTCAAGTGCATGTGTTTGTTTAAAAAGCATGTTTATAGCAAAAAAACCCTATTTAATCTGTGAAAAATTTACCTTCAGTATAGCACCCATATCTCCCACAAGTGGAAGTGCAACCTGCAATTAAAAAAGGCATCTGCAGTTAATATTTTACAAAGCATTACTAATTCTGATGTGTTTTCATTGCTTCTAAACTTTATATCATTACACATAGAGCTGATTATATATATATGTTGGTTCAATCTACTTTTTAATGAAAACTCAAAAGAAAAAACTGATTTTCAGATATACTTAAATATCACAGTCTGTCCAACCTATCGATTGCAATCCTTAACTATAAATGCAATGAAATGTCTCAAACCATGACAACAGCATAACTCCTGAACATACTAATATTGTTTTTGTAGCACATCAGTGACAGCTTAATGCTACTGGAATTTCTTGTATTCTTACCTGATTATCTTCAATTATTTTCCTTCTCCTTTCTCCTAGGCTTTGACTCTACTGTCAACTGTAGCACAAATTCTGGAGATGCCAAAGCTAACTTCAATAAATGAGCTTAGATACTGGAAATAATCCAGCTACAGCAACAAAAGCAACATATGTAATATTTTTTACTGCCCTTAAATATTAATAATTAGTGTGTAACTCCTTGGTGCCACTGCTAAATTGCTACCAATACCAATTGCTACCAAAGCTGAGCCATTTAAAGATCAGTCAGTGGATCTATACTGTACTGAAAAAGATCCCAGATTTCCAAGACATGCCATTAAATTTATATTTAAAGACTCCCTGTTAAAAACTCATTGCCCTGGTTGTCATCAGCTTCATTCACAGACTCTTCAATTACTAATTCTCATTTTGTCTGGCAATTGCTAAATGTAAAATCATATAAATCCTGGGCATACTGTAAAATTAGACACATTCAAAATAAGGTAACTTCTTTGTTCACCTTGTTTCAATTCTTTCCATCTTGAAGAAGAAAAATAAAATATAAACACTTTTTTTAGCATATTCCAAAACTGCCAGTTAATAACAATGAGTGTCAAAGATCAGCTCAAGAGACACACTGCTGAATATAATTAACCAGAAATATAATCAGCACACCATCTATAGGGTGGCATAACCACCTTCGAAAGCATGCCAAGTTGTTTTTTAGGGTGAGACAACATCACCTAGCACAACTTGGACATAGTTATGTAAGGTGTGAGTCCATCCTCTGCACAGAGGTAAACTGTACATAGACAGGATCAGCTGCTCTTAAAAACCTGTGACAAGACTTGAAAACAAAAAAACCTACATGGCCTGACTTTTCACCCTTCTTATGATATTTTTCAGCTAGGCAGGCTGTTACCATATCACCTGCTGGTCTTTCTACTGGACTAGAAGTGTAATTTCCCCAGTCTCTCCTCTTTTCTAATGTTTTTATTTTAGCTGCTCTATCAATGTATGGCACAGAACCCCAAACCCTCAGTGTGGAACCCCAGCTGCGAAGGGCACACATGTATGAGAGCAAGCCAACTGTGTGCCACGCAGCTCCCCCGCTCTGAGTGTAAGGCAAGTCCACCCTGACTGCAAACACACACTGCAGAGCCATAAATCTGTGTGTTGCTCTCTGAATAAGTGTATGATTTATGCTGGGATTTTGAAAGTGTTAAAATGGCCTTAATTCTCCAGATTCACTCCTGCTTGCTACATCTTCCTGGAAAAAAATATTCTTTCCAAAAAGAAGAGTATTTCAAGACAGCAAAAGGCAATAATTATCCTGTTTGTGAGTTTTACCATTTAGACCTGTCTGTTTAATGGCAGCATCAAATATTTTACTTCCATTTAGTTTACAATGTGCTGTGCCTTCCAGACTTATTCTCCTTATGGATTTTGGTTTTCCTTATTAAGCACTTTATCCTCATCTGTCTCAAGTTAAATCTTGTTGACTTCAGACAGCCTCTGAATTTTGATTACATCTTCAAAAAGCAAGCAATCTTTCCCACTCCAATTTCAGAGTTTTCTCTACTTACCCAAATCAAATTAAATCACTGACAAGAACTGAGCATGGGAGAGACCTCTCTTTCCAAGATTGACAATAATCTGCTAAGTGACACTCAGATCCATGATTTTTGATAAGCATTAACTACATGGCAACTAATTCTAAGCATTTTTTCTTGCTTAAAGAAACATCATGAAGACAGTCTTGGTTTTATTGAGGCCAAGTACATAACATGGCTGTTTACTTGTCTTTCCCAAGTAAGTATTTCTACTTTATCTTCATATCACTGGTTCTTATAGGCTTGCTATGCTATCTCACCTCACATAAATTTAATATATTTGCACCAAAGCAAATGCAAAAGCTTTCCCTGCATACGTACAGGATCACCTGGAGGGCCTGGTAGTCCTGGCTTTCCATCTCTTCCTGGAGTGCCCTAGAAACAAATGTAAAACTTGATGGCCTTAAATCACTGATGAGGTACACATTACTTTTTCTTGTATATATATAAAGCTGTCACTTACATTAATGCCAGGGGTACCTGGAGCTCCTGGTAATCCTGGAGGTCCCCTAGGGCCCTAAGAGCACAAAAGGTCATTTAGGATATAAGAATACCTTTCCTGCAAAATTCCTAAACTAAATTAATGCTTTTTGTATTAAAGTGAAAACTTATACCCTACCTGCACACCTGCTGATCCAGTTGGACCTATAGGACCCTGTAAGAAAACTCCAAACAATCAGTAGCTACACTTTCTGGGATAAGGGAGATGAACTTCATTAAAAAATGCTGAATGTAGGATATTTACGCAGTTTTCACTTTGAGAAAGTCTTGCTTTAAGGTTTGGCTTTAAATCCACACGTAATTTTGCCAAAGTTGGAGACCTCAGGACTTTGTGAATGCCCATTTTTTAGGGCAAACATTTCCAAAAATTATTGATCTGTGGTGAAACTTGGTATTTAGGAAGAAAATTCACTAGAAAAGCTAATGAGCACTTGAATAAAACCAGACAATTTAGATATAAATGCATAATTTTAAAAATTCAGATTTGAAAATATTGTAACTGAAAAAATTATCTTTAAGTATTATTATTTTAGATGAAGACATTCAGGGTGAATGCGTAGTCACCTTTCACAAGTATTTCCTTTTTATACCAGAGCACTGTCCATAAGCTGAATACACATTGGTTGACTGAAGAGAGATTGCCTCAGTCACTGGAGTAAAACTCCTGCAATAGCATGTACCACCCACCAGCTACACCATCAACATCAGCACATTTTTTTACTGAATATTTTGATGGCACTGCAGGTGGCTTTATTTAAAGGCATTAAAAAGAAAGAAACCCAGGAAACAAGCTGAATTATTGAAACAGTTATTGCTGTACAAATTATTTACTATGAATGCTTTAGATGTCTGTGTCAACTTGCTTCATGTTTGAATTTAAACTGCACAGCAACCCTTGAAGCAAACTGGGAGCTGGGAGTCAGGCCAGAAGGGAGTTCATGGCTTTTTATTATGCTTTGTTTGCCTGTTGCAGTTGCTCAGTGATGGACAGTGAGAAGCCCAAATTCTGGGTGTTGTTTACTTACTGGTGATCCCTGAATGCCTATTCCAGGGGGCCCCATCTCCCCAGGTGCTCCCTGTACACCAGGTAGTCCTCTTTCTCCCTGTGAAAGGTAGGAGACTTTCCATCACAACAGCTCTGAAAATGCAAACTACCAAATATTTTTAGAAACAGAAATAATGCATTTGGCATACCTTTGGCCCCCTTGGACCTGGGTTTCCAGGAACACCAGTTGGACCCTAAAAGAAATCCAAAACAAAACACGAAAAAACCAAGAAAAAAAAAAACAAATTATGTTTTGAAATCCAAAATACTGGATGAATTTAATGGCTAAAATTAGCCAGCCCTTAGAAATAAACTATGACAAGTTTACATATCCTCCTTGTTAGTGCCAGTATCATTAGGATCATATGTGATACTTACACTATTTCTAGACCACACAAATAGACTAACAGACTTACACTATTTCTATATTTTAGTGCACTTAAAACACCACTATAAAATATATTTTGATTTTGAAATTACAATAAAAAGTACTTGCTTTGTGGCTTTAAACTGGAAGTGACTAAGTTTAGATTAGGTATTAGGAAGAAATTCTTTACAGTGAGGGTGGAGGCACTGGAACAGGCTGCTGAGAGAAGTTTTGAATGCCCCATCCCTGGAAATGTTCAAGGCCAGATTGGATGGGACTTTGAGCAACCTGCTCTAGTGGGAGATGTCCCTGCCCATAGTAGGGGGTTGGAACTAGATCACCTTTAAAGTATTCTCCAACACAAACCGTTCTGTGATTTCTTTCATTGCACAATGAGAATTCTTTCCCAGTTGCCCCTGCAGAAAATAAAGTCAGGAAAGTCTTTTCAGATTATGGACTTACTGGTGTTCCAGGCAGACTTGGTCCGGGAGGCCCCATATCGCCTTTTGGACCTGGATGTCCAGGTGGTCCCATAATTCCACCAGGGTCACCCTACAAAATAAATTTGAATCACTAATTGAAATGTGAGAATTTTCCCCTATGAAAAAACTCTAAATATTATCAAGTTTATCATAGAAAGTGCCAGTACTTTGAGAAGATATAGAGAAGAAAAAATACCCTCATATTTTCCTTCAAAAAGTTACAGAATTGGAGGCATGGATCATATAACCATTAATAATAACTAGCATTCTCTTGCTTTTCCATGCTTGCAATGCATCTCATCTACATTTCTTGTTCCCCAGGCTCCTAATATGCAGGTTGTCATTAAACCCTGCCAACTAATTCATAGCAACAGCTGAAACAACAGCTGTCTCTCTCCAGCTATCAACCACTAGTGCTAAACCTGGGGTCTTCAGTGTATTGCTTTTTACTCCTCTGTTCTTCTCTCAACACATGCAGTGTCTCTTGTTCCCCATTGCTAAACTCTGCTGCTTATTCAGTAAAATTGTGCCTTTTGTTATGCTCTCCTCTTGTTTCTTGCAGGCTCCTGCAACATCCTCTGTGATTCTTTCTGAACCCACCACTTCCCATTTTGCAAGATGAGTACATTCTTGTCCTTGTTCCAGTTATTTTCTTTGCCTTTCTTTCAGCTCACTTCTTCAGACTGGAGTTTTTTGGTTTTCCTTGTACCCCACAATGTATAAATACCACAACACATCCCATAGCTCAGAGCACACCTGTATATCCTCTTTTTTCTCCTTCTTTACATTCAATATACAGACACGTAATTTTTAGCTGTTGCTGATGCAGCTAAATTCTAACTAAGAGATTTCTATACAGCAAAATACAATGTCTTAAGGAGATCCAGCCTTAGCTTACATCTGAGCCAGTGTAGCTGCCCTAGAGCTCTGCCAAGATGAAGATGTCTGACTGTGAAGTGGGATTTTGCACATTAGTCTGGGTAGGACACTACCCTGAAAAGGTTGTTCTGTAGTCAGGACCTGAAGTGACATTTCTGCACAGAACAGATTTCATGCAAGGGCACAGTCCAATCTCTTTGAAATATTACTTAAATTATTCATCTAAAGAGCAACTAGGTTGCCAAACTGGTCTGAACCATCTCCAAATGCAGAGATGTTTCTTCTCCGAGACACGGGGGGCTGCTGCTGGTACATTTTAAAATCACACAGCAGCCACACAGATGCACTACAGAAGAATGGAAGGTTACTCTTGAAGTGAACATTTAAAATGCTTTAACATATCAAGCTTAACGAAAAACACTTAAAAGATACCTTGTCTCCTTTAATTCCTGGGTTTCCTGGTACCCCAGGATCTCCTGGTAAGCCCTGGAATTAATAAAAATATAATGGTACATTTTTATAGCTATTCCCTTAATGATTATATAAAAATACAGATGAAAATTAGTTTCCACTGGACTGTTTACTGTGCATTAGTATTGATCCCAAATGTTAAAGACTATAAGTTAATGAATTACTTAATACTTAAATATATAAATCATTTTTCTTTAAGTTAAACTGTAATAATCAAAATTATTTTTGGACCCTATCAGGGGAGAATGGCAGAGACCAAAAGGTTTATTTCTTCTATTTCAAAGTAGTCTCAAGTCTTGAAAATCAACTGTTTTTTCAAGCAAAGAAGTAGCACATAGAAACTTGAATTTTAAGTAAGTGTCATCTTTTTTGCCCATGGAGGGCTGCATGATTTCCTGTACTAGTTAATTATTCAAACTGGTATCTTAAAAGCCTCAATTAATTCCTACTCCTTCACATTAGTTAATCCAACAAATCCCTTTAAATGTTTTAGATATGTAATAGACAGTCAAACGTTTTCAGTAAATAAAGTATGTTCCAGCCTCTCTTTTGTCTAAATCTTCTCATCTTTCACATTTTGATTTTAACTTCAGTATTTTCCCTTGGCCTTTTCATGAAGGATTTTTATAAATGCAGAGAAATGAAGATAAATGAAAAATATTAAAGTCTAAATAGAAACTATTAAACAACAAGTAAGGCTCAATTGGGTTCTCTCACAATACTGCAACAAATACAGAAAACTTTTTCCATGACCCTTCAATGTTATTCAACTATTTAGTCAAGCGTTTTGTTAAGAATAACAGTAATTTTCACAGTAAGTATAAAATTGCCCAAACTGAACAGCAAAATCTAAGTATGAAACATAAGCTGGACTGAAAAATGAACTCTCTAAGAAAGACAAGGAAACACACATTGTTTTAATTTTTCTTAGTGTAAAGCACAGTTCTGTGCACACTGACATATGACAGATGACAACATTTTCATGCCAGTAGTGAATGCTCAGCAGCTGTGTTTGCTTTCTCTGCTGCATTCTCTACTTAATACAGACAGACAGCTACTCGCTTCACCCAGTCATCCAAACTAAAAGCATAAGAAAGAAAGTACCCTAATGAGGAATATTCTGCTTATACCAACACAAAATCATTATGGAAATGAAAATTTATGCTTACTAAGATCATGGCCTACCCTATCCACTTTTGATACTGGCATAAAATACATACAGCCTCTCTTCTCTCTCTTCTTTTCTAAGGATTTCCCAATTTTTTTTTTTTTTTTGGTTGGACCAAGCTAAAGTGGTTTCTTAGGAGAAGAAGTAATCCTTATCTGCTAGATGACTCTTTGATGATGTAAGTTAATTTTAAACAATTTTTCAAACTTTCATAATTGTCGTCATACTGTATAAAATGAATTATTATATTTTTAAATCTGCTGCCCAGTGGCATAATTGTTACAGGGACTCTAAAACCCCCATGAAGGAGGGTCTCCCCATCACCTTGCCCAATCAGTTGGCAGACCTGAATGTGGAGCACCCAAAAGCACAATGACTACAGGACACTCCAACTCTGCTGAGAAGTACCACTGCTTGACACTCCCAACTCACCAGTTTCACATCCACAAGCACACTACATCTCTGGGAGCCTTGCCCAGTAGCATCTGTGCCTGGCAACTGTGAGCTGCTGCATAACACAAACCAAGAGAACTTGTTGCTTAACCATCCCAGCCAAGCAATGACCTCCTGGCTGGAATGGGAAGTCAGGACCCAACAAACACAGCTCTAACAGGGGAACAAGGGAGAGACAATCAAGAAGGGTGAAAGCTCTCATGCCTGTGACCCCAATATCCAGATCCACTCCAGGCTGTCAAACAGTGTCAGAAGCACAATGCAGATGGTTTACTGAAACTCAAGATAATGGCCTGTTGAGGGAGGCATCCCATACTACTGTGCTTCAACACCTGGTAGCTGCAGGGCCACCCACAAAAAGAGCAGCTATGGTAACTTCTGTGGCATTGCTTCACTGGCTAACTGCTCACGCACCACAGCTACAGCTGGAGAAATGGCACAATACATACAACTTCTCCTGGCAGTCCCCTGGGTCCAACAGGTCCTGGAGGGCCTTGCAGTCCCTGTGAAATGATATAATACACACCTGAGATAAAAGTCAATCAACTACTGTAATATGGTGTAAATCATTGTTATATATAAATGTATTAAAACATCAGGCATTAAGAATTATCTTACACATGGAGTAAGAAGTACAGAGTTTGCTCATTCTCCCTTACATTTAGTTCAGTAAGTCTTGTGGACTAATATGTACAAAATCCAAAGTATGTATATAAAGCAAATACAAGTAAGTACAAAGGGAATACCTAAAGGGAAAGACATAAAAAAGAACAGATCAAAATTTCAAGAATCATTTTTATGACAACAATTTTGAGGCTTCTATAGCCACATCGATTCTCACTGGGCCTTCTTTTCATGATTTAAAATCCAGATACTATCCAGCATGAATACTGTTGGGTGGCAGTTAGATTTAATAGTTTTTAATTCTATCTGTGTTTTATACAATTCAAGACATCATGAGATATTCTAAAGAATATTTGTGCTTCAGTTACTTTCTTCACAGAATCACACAACTGTAGAATGGGTGAAGTTACAAGCAACCCATTGTAGAATGGGTTATCTGGTTCAGCCTTCCTGCTCAAGCAGGACCATTCCTGTACATTGCAGTTTCTTCCAGTGAGGGAGACTCCACAACCTCCCTGGGCAATTTGTTCCATTGCTCAGTCACCCACACAGTAAAGAAATTCTTCCTCACGTTCAGGTGGAACTTCCTGTGCATCAGTTTCTGCCCATTGCCTCTTGTCCTATTGCTTGGCACCACTGGGAAGAGCCTGGAAACCTCAGCACCACTGTTTAGATACTGATAGACAGTGATGAGGTCTTCTTCCAGTTGACTTTTCTCAAGGCTGAACAGGCCCAGTTCCCTCAGCCTTTCCTCATTAGAGAGATGCTCCAGTCCCTTAATCATCCTTGCTCTCCACAGGACCCGCTCCAGGAGCTCCATGTCCCTCTTGGACTGAGGAGCCCAGAATGGACACAGCACTCCAGATGTGCCTCACCAGGGCTGAGTAGAAGGGCAGGATCACTTGCCTCACCCAGCTGTCCATGCTTTTCCTAATGCACCCCAGGACACCACTGGCCTTCTTGCCCACAAGGGCACTGCTGGCTCATGGTGGGGCTCACCAGGATCTGCTGGTCCTTCTCCAAAGAGCTGCTTTCCAGCAAGTTGTCTCCTATGGTTATTCCTCCCCAGGTGCAGGGCCCTGCACTTTCCTCTGCTGAGTTTCAGACAGTTCTCTGCCCATCTCTCCAACCTGTCATGGTCTCTCTGAAGGGCTGCACAGCCCTCTGGGGTATTGGCTGCTCCTCCCAGATTTTGTGTTGTAGGGAACTTGCTGAAGAGGCCTCTGCTCCTTCATCCAAGTCCTTGATGAACCAATTAAACAACAGGGCCCAGTACTGAACCCTGATGGACACCACCAGTGACAGGCCTCCAGTTAGAGCCTGTGCCATGATTATGAGCCTTTGGTATCTGCTGTTCAGCCAGTTCTGAATTCACCTCAGTGCCCACTCACCCAGTCCACACTTCCTGAGGTTTGCCTATGAGGACAGACTCAAAGGCAGGCCATGACTGCTTTAACATTAGCTGCTGCCTCACAGGATTAAAGAAAGGAGCTACTCAAGTACTGGCAGTGGTTGCTCCTTGCCTCACCAAGGCATAAAGAGAATACACCACAGCTACCAGTGGATTTCTAATTGCAAAATGGGTGCTCCTATTCTCAAGTGACAAAATAACACCTGAGTGTTGCTTGAATATTCCTTTCTGTGTGACACTGAGAGCAATAAGAACTTAATGTAAAACATAAATTTTATGTAAAATAGCCATGATCCAAGGACAAACTTTTGATATAAATGATTTGCATTCTTTGCCCATTAATAGTAGCTAAAGAGTTGATAGCTTCAGAGTCTTCTTCTATAACAGCATAGAATGCAATTGTTATTGGATGAAATAACTTTCACTTACCCTTGATCCTGGATTTCCAGTAAGACCAGGTGGTCCAGGATCTCCCATTTCACCCTAATGATTTTGTTTGAGAAAACAAAAAAGTCCAAGTTTACTGCTGTGTCTCCAATATCAGCTATGTATACTGGCAAAGTGTACAGTATGTACAAGTCCAAAAATACCTTATTTCCTTTTGATCCCTCCATTCCAGTCTCTCCCTGAAAATAGTAAATACAACTATAAGAAGTTAGAAATTTAAGTAGGATCAAATAAGAGTTTAATTTGCTACCTTAAAATATTGTAATACAGTTTGCTAACTTAAATATTGAGAAAATATTAAAGAATTTCTGATGCATTTTGCAAACTCTAAAAGACATAGCAACCTAATTTTTTGCAAGTTTTCCCAATGTTTTAAAGGAAAAATGTTTGACAACACTACATTTCCTTAAGAGCATTTCCAGGCTATTCTTCACTACTACATCTCTTCTGGTACCCAGTATTCACCTCCAAACCCACACATTATTACATAAGTACACATAAGTAGGACTTATTCTGATTATTATAATATGTTAACCACAAATATCTCAGCAACCTTGAGTTTTATATTAAAAAGCATAACTAGCTTTTGTCAAGTATCATAAGAGAGGACAATAATTAATTACAAATACGTAACATAGGTAAAGAGAATCTTACAGAATGAGTGTTCTGAAAATCTGCCTCAAAATAAGAAAAAAAGTTATGCACACATGAAATGGCTGTAAGAGAACAGCCTGATGTTAAATGCCACTGGTGGCATCAAAACAGTACAGTTCATGCCACATAAAACTTTGTGGAAAAGCTGAAAGAAAGAACCTTTAGGGAACAAAAAAAGCATGTGCTCTAAACTCAGTTCATGGACAGTACCAGCAACAGAAATGCTGAAAAACAGGGCACCTCTGTTTTTTATTTATAACCTGGGAGACCTTGATGCACATGTAAGAAGGAGACAATACATATGCTATCCCATATAATCCCTGCATCTAATGAATGTCCACAAAGAGAAGAATTACAGAATGAATATGGTATGACAGTAATCTCAAATGTACATTATTCACAGCAGTTCAAACATGCTATACTTACTGGGTCTCCTTTGTCCCCTTTTTCAGAAGGCTCTCCCTAAGGAAAAGTAGAAAAGAGGTTAACAGATTTATTTTAAATGGTAAATAGCACATATGTCTGGTTTTGCTGAAGAGTCCTGGAAAATGTGGCTATTAAAAACCTGTCTAAAATACAAAGATATGTACTACAAAAGTTTACTTGAGAGATGATGTTGATTTAATGCCAAGACCATGACATCCATGATCCTTTCAAGCAGGAGCACAAGGGAAGGTCAGAAACATGAACTAAGAGAGTAGTCATGCATCCAAATCTGAAAAGTTCTCAAACAGAGGTGCTTTATAACACAAAAAATCATAAATCTGTTATATGAAGGGAGTAAAAATACTGTTTCTGCCTGCATGAAAACTATTTTTATAGGTATGACCAAAGAAACCAAGAAGCCTCACAGTGAACACACATACATACATACATACATGAGCATACATTCCTAGAAGAGTAAAATACACATCTATTCCCAAGTAATATGTCCTGAATAATACTGTAATAACTATGCTCAAACTAAAATATACTAAATTAGAATGCTAGTTTGTAAATTTTAATAATTTAAAGCTTCTTGTTTTTTCATATAGATATAGAAAATCAAGTTTATAACTTGAAAAAGTATGACTGGCACCTAATTCACGAGGCAGCCTCTGGTCATAAACTTATATAAAAATAAATTTAAACTGGTATTAAGTAAATGTCTGAATGTTTTTAAAGCTAAGGACTTTGTGAGCTGGTAAAGCAGGGAAATTTACCTGCCTATGTAAATGCCCTCTCAAGGAGGGGCTTGAATAAAGTACTAAGGACATTTAGAGACTGACAGCTTTTTCCATGCCCAAACATTTTTTCTTGATCTCCAGTACATTTTACAAGCTTTCATTCATAATCAGTACATTGTGTTAACTTCTAGTAAATACATGAGCACAGAAGTAAGGAATTAACTCACCTTTTCTCCCTTTGCACCAGTCATTCCCAATTCTCCTTTCTGACCCTTTTAACAAAATTAATTATATTTAAAATCTTTGTATTCTGGCAAATGTAAATAACCCCCTCCTCTTCTTTAACTGTACTTTGTTGTATGTGGGCCACAAAATCTTAACGATTGTTACAATGGAAATCAAGCTTAAACATCTGCAAATGAATTTAAATGACTGTTTTCTATAGAAGATCTGCAGGCTTATCAATAAAATGTTGTCAATTCTGTCACATATCCAGAGCACTGTTCTCTTCTCTTAAAAGTTGGAAAGGCATGCAATTGTTAAAATATCGGTGAGCTGTTTATACAGGACAGGTAACTAGAAACAATATAGTGCCATATGGTGTGGATTCAGAATTAGACTTGCATGTAATTTTTAGAGGTTGTCTATGAGTATTTTTGGTATAGAAAGCCTCATTGTTATAGAGCAACTGCTTTAAATATTCATTATTTACTATCCAAAATATTTTCTGAATTTCAACTTTTTCAGAGTCCTTCCCACATAACTGGCAGGGCAGCTATTTGACTTCTCAGATGGCATTATAGAAACCATATATAATTCTTTCAGCATTTCCCCTTTCTATTTATACTAGAGGAGAAAGGATCACATGCTGCCCCTGCAGGATAGCATGGTAAGTTGGATATTCGTCTACACAGATCAAAGTGTCAGTCATCTCAAAAATCTATTCCTTCAAAGCCCATTGGGATAAATCAAATAAAATGCACTGTGTTGAGGGTGGCAGGGAGAGGTTGGGTAGGCACTTTGAAACTTCTCCAAATTCATCCCAAATGCTTACAACGTCTCCTTTCTGGCCTTTAAGTCCAGGGGTCCCAAGTAGTCCTAGTAGTCTTGTATCACTCTGGAAAGAAATATCACCACAAAGATCAGAAAACGTCACTATTTACTTCCAGCAACAATTTATTTACTGTAGCAATTTATTGTAATTAACCAGTTGTAAATTCAGAAGTCCTAATTTACTGCTAGAAAGGGAGTAATAATAAATGCCTATGCAGTACAGCTAGGTAGTGTGTTGCAGAACACATCCTTTATCATTCATTCACACTCCTGCCACACTGGCAGAAAATGAACAAACGCATAAAAAGGAAATGTCTGTGTTGACTATTGCTATGTAAATCTATGATTTTTAAGTTCAACACAAAGAACATATTTTTATGCTCATTTTTACATTTCTCAAGTATGTTCAAAAAGAAGAAAACCCCCCACTTTTATGAAAAAGAACCACAGGCTTTTTACTTTTGAGCACGATGAAATGTAAAAAAAACCCTGGAACTAATTTAAGTCTACTACAGTAGTAAGACAAAGGAGAGGGAACAGGCTCCTCACATTGCTTCTCAAAGAAGACAGACTTAAGGACTAGAAGGTTCAGGTTCTATACTTGCTCAGCTATTATTGCACTGCATTTATTTACTCTCTGTACAAGGTAAAACACAATAAAACACAAAGCAAATGGTTTCCCTTTCATAAAGCCAGACTTCCTAAGGGGAAGATGTTTCTTTGCAATGACAATGGAAAAAGAAACAAAACCCCAATAACCCTGAAAAATGAGCTCCAGTTAAGACCCAGGGAATCCCAATCCTAGAACAGATGCCACTGGGTGAGCAGGAGCCCTGAGTAAGACAACTTCCCTTGCCATATCCCAGTTTCCACAGCTCTAAAATGGGAAAATACCACAATGAATAAATGTGCCATTTACATTGTGTTAATATTTTCAGAAGATGTAACTGAATATAAATTAAAAAAAAAAATCAATAATTATTTTAGAAATGCTAATTTCCTGATGGATTCTCTTTGGTGTTTAGGGTTTCCAACACTGTGAGTACACTAATTATCAAAATCACCTTCAGAACAAGATGCAGATACCCAGATACCTGAGTACTGATGAGAAGTAGTTGACTACCACTGGACTGAGAATCCAGGTGTCTGTTACCATGAGTACACTACAAATGATGATTTATACTGAGTTGTGCTTTTTTCTTTTTTGCATATATGGAACAAAAAAAAAAAAAAAAAAAAGGGGGAAAAGGCCTTTAGACCAAATAACTACCCTTATGTTCTTTGCATTTTTATAGGTAATTTCTTCTTTAGAACCAAATGCAAGTAAAATACACCAAAAAAAAATCTTAGAAAGTTAATACTGAATTATCCCATAATAATCTAAAATTACTGCAAATTATAATAATTCTGAAATATTTCCTGACAAGATTGTGTTGTAGTTTCAATTTCTTTGTGTTTTGGCTTAAGTTTTTATTTTTATGTATTGGAGAACATTTTTGATTAAACTGATTTGCTGTCCTTTCCAAAGCTACTTAGAAGCAAGTTTGGCTAAATGACCTTGTATCTATGTATGGAAAACTGGTGAAAAAGAAGGATGACAAACAGAGGCCTTGAAAACCCAAATAAAGATAACAGAGGCCTGAGAGTATATAAAGGCAAATCATGAGGCATCATTTATCCATCTCTGAATGTAACATATAGGGCAAAACTAGTTTCTTGGCAAAAAGAAGAGAAAAAAAATGTGTTTATTGAACACATGCGAAGCATCTGATTAATGCTGAGAATGCAAAAGACATAACAAGAAGGAATATAAAAAAAGTCACCTGTAAAAACAGGCACACAGGAAGAATGAGGGAAGCAATGCTCCAGCACTGTCTCCCACCCCATTAAGGATCAATGCTACTACTTATCCTAGGCAGGTTCCTCTCACCTTCATTAAAGAAAGATTGCTGATCTTGGTTCACTGTTCAGCACAATTTACTGCTGCAATCAGCAATTGTATTTATAGTGCTCTTTCACATGGTTCAAGTAAATTATGCTTTTAAAGGCTTGCACTCCAGCCTCCTTAAAAATCCCTCTGATAAAGTGATTGACGCTGACCCAGAAAAATCCTGGTTGCAATAAATTATTTAAATACATTGTGCAATTACCAATACTTATTACAACAATCAGAAATTACCATACAGCAATCAGGAAAATTGCAAAAAATCTGATAAGAAACAGAGAAATTAGAGAAACAGAAAAAACATTGTTAATTATGATGGGTCTTAAGAGCCACCACATTTCTTGGTATCAGTTTCTCATGGTTCCTAGGCATACCAACACAAAGAAACCATACTAATATTCTCAAGGAAAATTAAAAAAAAAGGTGTGAAAATACTTATAACAACTAAAACGTGGTCAATACCTAAACACTTTAAACACCAAGCTGAAAGAAGACCTTGTGACATCCTTGAGAACATGGATAAAATTACAGAAGATGACACCACCATTCCCTGTGCTGTAAGGAACTTCAAAAACCTCAGAGTATCACTCAAATATCATTTCACCAGTGATAACTGAGGCACACTGCAAGTTCAATACTGGAATGTGAAAGACTGCTTGATGTCTCCAAGGTGCTGGGGACAAAATCAGCTTCTGTCATACTGTGTAATAGCATGGAGAAAAGAAAAGTTACTGGTGCATACATCTGCCTAAGTGGCAAATGGCAAAGCAGAGAAGCTGCTTTTTTCTTTGAAGACCTCTTTGTCTCTTCCTTGGTGGGAATATCTCAATCCCATCCTAAAATGTATAGGAATTAATACGTTTGTCGCTGGAGACTTAAGCTGACTCTAGGAGTCAACTTTAACTAAAAGTTTTCATATTTAGAACCTTCTACTTGAATCAGAAAGCCAACTCCTCTTTCATCTGGAATAAACCAGTTCAACCTTGTGGAACACTTAATTGCTTATGACAGAGTCATTAAAATCTTCAAACTAGACAGCTGAAGTAAGAAGAAAGTTGATAAGCTATCCAGGATTTGAAAGATAATTAATTTATAGACTCGTACCAGCTGGTCTACATTTTTTCCAGAAGATTGTTAATTAGGAAATATTAGCCACCTTAAGAATACTTAGAGCCTTCTAATTGTAAGAAACATGAATTTTGGAGACAGATGTGTGTAATTTCCTGGAGTTTGTCACTGTTTGTATTTCCTCTTGCAGAATTAACCTTAAAGGGACTATCAGGATCAAAGAGACTGATAAGGCAGAGCTGGGGAGTGAGTTACAAAAAATAAGGTATCAATAGAGGAAACAGTGTGCTGATATCAGTGAAAGCTCTTTGGCAGGAAGAAGAAACTGGTAAGGAAACCAAACGTGAAAAACAAAATATATAAAACTTCAACATATATATATGAAGCAGGAGACCAAATACAGAAATGAACTCTCTAGGCATAAAAAATGCTCTATCCTTAATTCCTAATACATGCTTCTAAGGTGATATACTGATTTGGCATGGATTAAATATCATAATTAATATCAGAGAAATCACTTCAGTGATAAAAGCAGCTGGAAAGGTATGTTTGACATGAATTTAATGCCAGAATCCTTGTTCAAGGAAAGATTTTAGCACTCTGGGAATGTTAAATAAGAAAAATACCCTGAATACATGTGCATTCTATTCATGTATAGTTAATGCATTCTAATATTAAAATAAATTAATTCCCTCCAGGCTTGACCTGATGACTTAAGTTGTGATACACACATTAACTACTGTACTGGGGAAATAATGCTGTAATAGTGCATCTTGAATTTTTGAACGTTTTCCGATCAGAGAGGTTACATACTCCCAAATCAATTAAGCAAACTTCTCTATTCTCATACAATGGCAGACACTACCACAGCTTAAATGATTTGAAATACCTGCAGTAAGAATGTAAAAACTCTGTCAAGCTGAACACAGTCCTATGCAATTTCAACACTTTTAGTCCTTTAAGTTCTTTTAGCTGCAGGTGGTTTTATAATTGACACAGTATTTTTATTATTCCTAATACAAACATAAGGACAATTCTCCTGGACTGCTGGCAGATCTTTTCAAAATTATGCCTTCTTGTCTTTCTATTTTACTCTTAGAATCATGAGAGAGTTGGTAAAGAAAGAAATGTCAAGTACAATTTGAAGCAATTAGGTTTAGAAATGGGGAGCTGGTGCTTCACACTAACAGCTAGGTGGTCCACACATTTCCTTTCTGAGTTTTACCAATCAAAACCAAATAAGTAGAAGATGGATGGGAGGCAAGACACATGGCAGCAAGATAGATGACCTGGCAGGTATGTGACTGGAGTGTGGACTGAAACTCGTAAAGGGATGCAGAAAGTGAGCAGGAAAGAAATTTCCTTTTTAATTAATTTGGAATGAGGTTCACAGAAATCAAAACTATAGTAATTTCTAACTTAGATACTACTTAGTCATAAATCCACACAGACACCAAATCAAATCTCCATACCTCATTATAATGTTTGTTCAATGAATCCAGGATTCCTTTTAGTCCAGATGGACCCTATATGGAAAAATATGCATCAGAAGGTCATTTTAATTTTACTAATTTTATGTTTGCATATCTTTTTTTAAAGAGCAGTGGAGATGTAAAAGGTTTTTCGGGTTTTTTTTTTTTTTGAGTGTACAGTAAATTATTTTCAGTAGCTTCATTATATATTTTTTTCTGGCACAGGGGAAGAAGAAAGTTAGCTTTCAAATCTCTGAATTTTGAAAAATAGCAACTTATTTTCAAGTGAATTGGTCAGTCAGAGAAGGCAAAAATGAAATCCATATCAATTTTAATACAAGTCCCTTCTGGTATGAACAACATTCTTGTTCTGCAGCATTTTGACTCTTTCCACTAACTCAAAGCACAAGTTTTGATGTAGAAGTGGTTCCTAGTGTCAGTGAACAGCTAGGTTTTTAACCTGAGGGTACAGTAAGTGAAATTGAGGAAAGCCAGAATTCTCCAGAATATTAACTTTCTAGTTTTATTAGCATTGTAAATTTTTACTTAAACACACGTTTCATCAAGAAATTCAACAGTGAAAAAGGAACTTCCTGACCAAACGAATATTTAGGACAGAAACACTGAAAAATGTGCTTGGGAAAAAACATGTTTGGACATTAAATCCCCCCATTTTTAGGCATATTCTGCCAAAAAGCATTCCCTCAATGAGATTTTTAAGTTTGGTAGATGGAGCGGAACACAGAAAGTACAGCCAGTTCTTATGAACTAAGACTCAATTAAATTAACAAATTAGCATAGTTACTCTCTTTGAGTTGAAGTTTTCACATAATGCAATATGAAAAACAACCACTCATGATGGAACATTTAACTGTATTAAATAAATAAATAAATAAATAAATAAAACTGTATCAATAAGATTACAATATATTCAAGTAAGTATTCAAGTTAGCCTGATTGACCCAGATGTAATACAGACAGGGCACAAAAGCACTCCTCTGGGACTTTTTATAATTACAATTTACCCTCTGCAGCTTTTGTCTTAATGTGGATACTAGGAAAACTTGGAGGCCACATGAAACATCTCAGGTGTTTCACTCCCTCCTTCTTCCCTACATTGGAAGAGACAAAAGTGCATTCCTGTTATTTCAAAGTGAATTGTCACTTCAAATTTATGTTAAAACTAAGATCAATATGGTCATGTTGTTTTCACTAAGATCTCACTCCACTCTGACTTCTGAAGTTAATGGCAGAATTTTTACTTTGATATCCATAATAAAGTTGGCAATCTAGAACTGGGACTGAAGTATGATGACACTGCCTAGACATCTCAACATCAACACTGTAAACCTGCTGTGTTGAATCCTTGAACCCAGGATTCCTGGAGAATTCTGAAATCCTGCAAGGACTCAAAAATAAGAACTTATTCTCCCTTTGCATTTGACATCATGTACCATACTTCTTTTACTGTTTTTCCACAACTGAAACTGCTGCAGTCACACAACCCAGGAAGAACTTAATGCTGTATCTGCCATCAGCCCCAAACTCTCAGATATTATTTGTACATGAACAAATAATTTCTGACAGGATGAAAAGTACATTGACATAGTTTTTGAAAAGCAAACATATCCTTAAAAATCCCCAGAATGTCTCAAGACTAAGACAGTCAAGGAGAACTTTAGGCATTTGGGTTGCATTCTTGACTATGCCACAGCCTTTGAGTTATCAGTTTAGTATTTCAGTTTTCCAAAAATTGACATAAATTTAATAATTTTATATTTCCATCTTTTTTTTCTATAATAAAAAACTAATAAAACAAGTGTACAACAACAGAAAATATTTTTATTCAAGACTTTTTTCCTAAACCATAGTCTCTTTTCTTCCACAGTTTCACAACACTAATATAGTTGCACAATCTACTCTGAAGTCTCTACAGACTAAAAAATCCCAGCAGCATTGGTTTGAAAGTGGAGAAGCAATGAAATTAACAACAGTTGAAGAATTATTGTACCAGCAGTTTTTAGCTTTTGAATGAAAATTTTGCACATCTGCCACTTTGAAGCTCACTTGAGCAGGGTTTCCTTTTTTTTTCTAATATCAAGTTGTGTAATTGAGAGAAGTGAAGCACACAGAGTAGAGTTGCATGAATAAGAAAAGAACTGAAAATGTGTCCTGATTGTTTTCCAAAATTGCAAACAGGTTTCAGATGTTATTTCTACAGACAAGGCAGGAATAGAAACACAGGTGCTTAAAGGGAAATAGCTCCAAACTGTGAAATTACTGGGGTTTACAACATATTTTCCTCCCTTAACTTTTATAGTTCACCTGCATTTCTGTAAAGATGAGACTGTTGAAAAAATCTACCCAATCTCACAGTCCATGCATAAAATGGGTAACAAGTAAATTGCATTGGTTGCCTCTCAAAAATAGGCCATTTCAGAGAACACAGCCTGCAAGTGACTCAGCAGAGTTACTTTATCCCTGTATTTCACTTTAGTGCCTGCCCATTAAAATAAGACACTGTTTTTCTGTTTATTTTAATGCAGAACATCATGAAACTCATCAGGGCGGATGTACAATATTGCATAACTATTCCAAAGAGCAAATGGAAAGAATGATGAAAACATGATACCTGCCACAATAGGACACAAGAAATAAATTACATTTTGATAGGGATAAAAAAACTTAATGGATAGAAACAAGCAATATGACCAACCTTTGCCAGCCATTCCCACACTATAATGTAAGCATTTCCAATATTCTTCTAAGAAGCAGCTGAAAGTCCAGGAAAACCAGAAATGCTACTGACAATTTTCACTTATCATTGCTTTGATTTTTTCTTTATTGTAATTAAGCAATAACATTCACTCACTCCCAAAATATTGGTAGGGGAATGACAATATTTCCTAAGGCAGAGGAAATGAAATTTCCAAGGTGAACTGCTGGCTACTTAAGATAACTAATCTGGGGACACTGACATATGTATTGAATTACAACACCAAAAGTGTATGTAATTAAATGAAGAAGTTCAAGTGAACTCCTCTACTGCATCACATGCAATGCAGACAAAAATGAAACCCTATTTTAATTTAAAACTTTAGGGAGTAACACAAAGCTCATCTTCCAAGCAAAAATACTTGAGAAGATAAAAAATATAAAATTCAGCCTCTTGCAAAGGTAAATGATAAACTGAACGATGAACTTCAAAAGGTATAGTAATTGTGAAATGAATAAATTCCATCTATTGGGTGAAAACAATAGTTTAGCTTTGGATGTATCAGTTTAAAGAATGAATAATTGTGATTACAGTTTACTAGCCTGTGATTTAACACACCCTCAGTTTCTTTCCCATTTCTGCCACAGGTAGATTGGACAAGGTTGTATTTGGCCAGAACAGGCAGTCCTCATGCTTCCAAACTTTACAAACCAGTGCTGATAACATTTCACTTCTGCTAAAGAATAACTGGGCAAAAGTCAGACTCATCTCAAAGAATTTTTTTGTTATATTGGTGCAAGTTTGTAGCACAACTCTAGCTTAGCACTCTTGGTTTTAAAAACAAGCTAACTCACTAAAATGGGAGCAATTAAGAAATGAAAGTTCTCCAGTCATAACAGTTCCAGTAGAGGCAGAGAAAATTAGGACAGGAAAGATAAAGTTAACCCTCATTGGAAAAATGAGTAAAACTCCTTTTTTTCTGTTCTCTAGTCCATCTATGTAAATAGCTATACCTGCTGATTCATTTAAAGGTAAAAATAAATAATCAATAAACCCCCAAGCTCAACAGTGACAGACATCAGGGACCCCGTCCGTGTTGCTGCATCCTATAGACTTTTAGTCAGCAGCTACGGCAGAAGAAAGCAATCAGCTCAGTTCTGCAGTCTGATCAAAATGCTATTCCTACAACCTCAAAGCATCCTATTATCATAGTAATTCTTTTTGTTTCCTAAAATCAGCATTTCAATTTCAGTGAAGAGCCATGCTGAGCAGGTAACAGCATGTGACAGTCTCTCTTTCAGAAGACTTTAGAAGAAAATGGAAGTAGGCAAATACATAAAATACATTTGAAGGGTACAGAGATATTGATTTTACAATCACAATTTTCAGAATGCTTGTGAGAGCAAAGTGAATAGTGTGTTTAACAGATGATTTTCACTGCTATCCAGGAGCTTGAAAAGTGGAGAAAAGGTCAAAAAGCACTAGAGGGAGCTGCTGCTCTACTTGGATTCTTGTATTCAGCACAAATTGCTACCCGCTGGATTGAGATGGGTGTGAGCACACATCTTGGCTCTCCTGTACTGAAATAACAGAATAGTACTCAAAAACAACAGCAGACAGCAAGGATGCATCCTACCAATTTTGAACCAGAAGGGAATCAAAGAACACATTAGAAGTCTATAATATGTAAATAGACTTTAAACAAATACAGAGGAGGAATATATCCCATAAATTTACAAAAATATTTTTATAGCTGATAAATAAAAATCCTCATTGACTCCTTGCCTTTTGTGAGCACAGGATTTGTTCCAAAGAGAAAAAAAATAACATAAAAGAAAGCATAAGGAAAAAAAATGACACAAAAGAAAGGGAGAAATTTCATAGAAAGTCCCACTTTAAGTGAGTAGTTTCATTACCAGATGCCAATCAATCTATGTTTTTGACAGTGATAAAGGTTTTTAACCAAAGCTATGCAGATGATGTTAAGGGACTAGAAATTCACACCAAGCATTAATTTTACTGAAAAAAAAAAAATCCCCAGAAATTAGGTTAGGGAAAAAAAAAGAAAAAAAATGAGATATTGAGAGAAGGTTAGAAAAGTCTTAAATGCTGCCATACTACAAGTAGATTTTTGACTATTAGCAGGTGCTTTTACACTCCTGTGACATGAAAGCACAGCATGTATGCTGACTGCAAGTTTTGTAACTTTCCAGTTTTCTTTAATTTTACCCCAGTCTTTTCCCCACAAATCCCTATATGTGCACATTGTTATTAGGACTGTCCTTGATAATAAATACCTTGAGTATTGTATTTTCTTACCACAGCTTTTATGTTTTTGGTTGTTTGTTTTTTTTTTCTTTTGTCAGTACTGAGCACTTGACTGTACTAATATCTAAATTAAATACTCAACATCATGGCATAAACTGAAAAATAAATTAGATAAATTTATTAATTTCAAACACACAGTGCATGCTCTAGCCCTAACAATTAATGACTGAATCTCCTTTTTCTCAAAAACAAATTTTCCATTTTTTTTTTGAAACATCAGCCCAAACCCGAAGTTTTTTATACTGGAGAGTCTAATTTTTACATATTCCATCTATTAACCACTTTGTACCATGTGTAGGCCAAAGTTATGCCAGCAACCACCCTGCAGGTGTGACTGTTCTGTTGCACTTTGGAAAAGCCAGAGCAAGGGCTAACAATGCAACCACGTGCATAAAGCAGCTGCTTATTATTAGGAGAGAAGGGTAACTGGAAGCACAGCAAAACTGAATATAGTTTGAGCCTTGAAAAAGAGAAGGGGACTGATGGATCCTGTTAAAGTTTTTTTGGTGCATACAAGCTGTGGCTCTTGAAATATGGGGATCCTGCCAATGCACGTTAGCAGGCATTGCTGCTTTTAGAGTATGCCTTTTCTATGTGTTATCTTCTCAGCCTTGGAAGAGAAACACAAGATGGTGGTATAGCTGTATTCAAAGTGAGGAGTGTATCAAGAGAGTTACACCAGAAACAAATACTTTAAACCAATATTTAGGCCATGGCTGTTTAAGGAATGCTTTTCTCTATGTAGTACTAGGCTACTACCCAATACAGAGTTCCTTGTAGTGACATGGCCATGCTGACAAAGTTGAGCTTTCCACTTGCTGCAAGAAAATCTGAGATATATCTCAGTAATAGAAGCACAATTTAGCTTCCTCTCAAGATTTCTGGTATAGCTGTCAAGGATCATACATCTTCACAAGCCTGACCTGCCAGCAAATCTAGGGTGGCAGAAACCTGTAACGCAGAAACAGCTTTTCACTAGCTCACAAAAAGCTAAGTAGATTAGGTCTAACATTGACCTCTACTATAGTTTGCTTTTTTATCCTTTAAAGGTTATATTTGGCACTTGTATTAAGAAAGATTCTGCCTCACTCCTTTCCTCTGTTTGGCCTCCTGAAATCTACAAGATCATTTCATCATTAGGACTGTGCAAAAGACTCAAACAAGCAAGGCTTCAATATGATTGCATGCAGGGGAAAAGAGTGAAAGGGAGGGATTTTTAACTGGTTTTATGCAGGATAAATGAATTCCATCATAAACGCCTCTTTCTGAACATGTTTTGCAAGAAAAAATTATTTCTGAAATGTATGCAGTTTTTGTTTTGGATGAGGGTAGATGACATCTGTTTCATTTTAGTCATTGTATCCCGTGCAGCAGTGCATTATTCTCTTCTCTACATATAAGACCAGGTTGAAACATCTGACTCAAGGGTTCAGATGCATAAAGCACTAGCCTTTATCCAGGCAAGCAAAAGAAGGAATTATAAGTTTTTTGTTTTATATTAAGAATGTAAAGCAGCAGAAGTTTACTTAATCCACAAATAGCTGTTTTGCATTTATGCATGACAGCATTTTTATAATACAATGCACAGAGAATTTTACAAATATGACCAAGTCTTCCTCTAACAAAAAAAAAGCTGCTTTCATTGAAGACTAATATACATTCATGCCTGATTTGAATTTTAAATCCTTTATATATTTTTTTTTTAATAGAGAAGAAAAAGAAAGTCCCAAACCTCTTAGATCTGAGCTAAACCCTTTAGTTCTTCATATTACAAATCCTTTCATAAAGTCATGTATTTCTTAATCTTTTTAATTCTTCAGTCAACTCATTTGAACTACAGCTGAGTGCTCATTCCAGTGCTGGGTATAATCCTTCCCATCATTCAGACAGTTGGCACATGCTTCACAGAGTCCTTCATCTTTCAAATTACCCCTCTGAGACAGAAATTATCCCTTCTTCTACAGAGCATCATGCATTTCGCAAAGGGAATGAATGCACAATATTCACAGCTAGCATACATGGCCAGTCTTTCTTTGAAATGCCAATTTCTGCTTCCTCCGCTGAAGTTTCCATCTTGTTCTTTCCCTCCTGTGTAGTCCCTCCTACTTGTAGACCCAGTCCTTTTATTTATGCTGCAACAAAAGGCTACCAGTAGTGGGTGTTTGATACAGCAGAGTACACACAGATCAATTATTTTGAACTATAATTATGATCCAGTAACCTGCTATAAAAGAGTTAACAGAGTCCAAGGACAGAGTGAAAATTTCCCATTCCCCTCATTCGTTACTCACAGGAGGTCCTGGTGGCCCTGGTTTTCCTGGAAGGCCTGGTTTGCCTCGTCTCCCCTGGAAACAAAAAAATTACAACAGACATTTAGAAATGCTGTGGTTAGGGACTGATTTGGAATAAGAATTTTAAGAAAAGATTTCTTGCCTTATGTATTAGCAAAAAAACCCATCCAAAATGAACACTCTGTATCAGTCACTGCAATTCTATCTAATGTGAGTAGTTCTAGGGTTGCTTTTAATAGTTTTAACAAACTATATTTGCATCTCCATCCCGGTCACACTTTAAAGCTTTGTCTCAAATATCAGTGCACATTGATAGGGTTATTAACAAAGTACCTTGATGAGGTGTAAAGAAATTACATTTGTATGAATACACTGGAGCTTGGGATGTACATATGTGCAATATAACCCAATTAACAAACACACATACCTTCTTCTCTGGGATGTGATAATGAGCACAAAAGCCAGAGATTTATTTGCAAAAACAACTCACCTTCTTTGTGCAATTACTACCATCTGTGTATATATAATGCACATGCAAAATCATTTGCATTAAAACATAAAGTCCATAAAAGTCTGCTTAAAGGAGATTTTGCACTCAGTTTCTAAAAACACATGCATATGTAACTATTACAATTTTTTAGTACAGAGTTTGCTTGAACAACTGTTTTCACATATGCTTTTTTTTTTAGGAAGATCAACATAAAAATGGAAGTAATTTACAGGAATTAACATCTTTATTGCCAAGCTGAAATCTGATGCACATTTTTTGGAAACAACAGCTGAGAACAACTAATATCTAGGTGCAAAGGGCAAAGAAAAAAAGTGCTATATCCATTAAGAGTAAACTTTTCCCTTGCATATGGCAAATGTACATTAATGTTAAGCATTAGGGGGGTGTCCTGGTAAAAACTTGACTTAAAAAGTGAAACAAATAAAATGCTGGATGACGGTTCACAATTAACACATAGGGATATTTCTGTAAGCTATGCTCCCTACTTCTAAGTTTGCTTCTGTAGTTTATTAAATAAGAGTGTCACATAGACTACAGAAGTATTCTCAGGAACAGAAAGTGAAATTTAGTTTTGTTATTTCCAGGTGAGAGCCCTGATCTGTAGGAAAGCTCTCTCATGCTGTGCATTTCATTAATCTTGATCTATGCTGAGGGGATGTCAGTAAGGGTGGAAAATCCCTCTCTCTCACACCCTGCAGCTCTCCAGGGCAACCTCTTGCCTAGAAGCCAGGGACTCTCCTGAGAATGGTAGGTATCTCAAGCCCTTCAAGCTGAAGAAGAAACAGAACAAAGATTGTGTGCATGTGTTTCAGCCATTGGGTTGTGCCACACAACATGTACACTGCCACCTATGAACGTCCTCAGCCAGTCAGCAGGAAACAAAACCACCTCAGCATATTTGGAGTGCCAGATTCCTGGGTCTTAACTAGCTGAGACATATGTTATGTGCTGAGCTGTTTAATCCCACCAGTACTTACACATGCAGGGCTGTAACTGGGGCAGCTAAGGGTAAATTTTTAGAACCAAAATACAGTACCAGGTGCCTAGACTGGGCTCAAGGCTCTACTGGCCCTTACTACGCACCCCCAGCACATCCAATGCTGTGCTGGTAACACTGTCCCTGCTGCCCCAGGACCAGCTAGGACTGGGAGCTCAGCTGGGCTAAGGTGGAGCAGGTTTTGACTTTGGTCAGCTCACTGATGCTGTTCACTGAGCAACTGAGAAGCTTGCCTGGCCACACATGCACAAGCAAAGGGGGCTGCAGACAGCTACATCTATCCTTTTGGACTGATCTCTGTTCCGGAAATACAGGTGGAAACTGATATTTCCTGACTTAAAAAAAAAGAAACAGTAAACTTCCCTTAGAAAGTAGGAAAAATAGACTGAGAGGTAATAATGTAATAAACAAAGATAAATTACTCCATAGTTTTAAAATAGTCCCTCCGAGTTATAATGATCTACAGTGTTGACTTCTTGAAGCACTTTCCTTTTCCTGTTTGAACTTATCTAAAGTATCCTGAGGGTGACACTTAAAGTCACAGCCGTCTAAACAAAGTATCAAGGAAGTGTCAGGAGGAAGAAGACAGGGCTTTGATTGGCAGACACAACTGTGAATGAGGTGTTAATTACACAGGAAAACATGGAATATGTTGGGAAGGCAATTTTATCTCTGTTTACAAGATGAACTAAAATGTGATTTATAACAAAGACAAAACTTGATGAACTTTCTGAAAAAAAAGAAAAAAACCAAAAAACAATAAAACAAAAACAAGTTATATAAAAAAATTGGGGGTAGTTATTTTTCACCAGCATTTATTAATTACTAGAACACATACCCAGTGAAACACAGAGGAAACATTTGCCCCACTTTTTATCCCATCATTATATTATTAGCCATTATGCAATGTTGCATGCAAAACAACTGCACAGATCAGTATGAGGCATAAGCTTTTTGTAGAGTAATAAAAATCCTATTTTTGCCTCCAAGCACCTTTGTAAACTGTCTGGTATTTTAAATTTAATACAAAAATGTATGAAAGGCCACTACCTTTCAGCAATGACTTTCAGATACAGAGACTTCAATGTTAGGAATACTTTCTGTTGACTTCTCAGCATCAGCAGGGGAAAAAAAAGTATATATATATACTATAGTAAGAGTGTAAGTAGAAAAAATTGGTTTATGTTTTTGTTTAGGGTAATTAAAACAATTAGAAGAATGTTTTTGACGAGCCCATTATGATGCTGCCTTGGGCAGACCATGATTAAATATTTACATTTTGATTTTGAGTCATCCTTCTGGCAAGAGAGAAGTAAAAAACATCTCAGTACCCTCTCTGGTTTATAGAGTGGGCTTAGCAGAGAGCCACAGTTCCCATCTCCTGCTCAGCTGTGGCTCTTGGTAGCCCCATGAGAGAGCTGCATTTATTGCCACTCTGCTGTGCAGAGGGCTGATAGCCCACACAGGAAGCCTGTTACCTTCATTTAGCTTAGATCACTGAGCAAATATTGAGGTTATAAAACCACTCAAAGTATAAATAAATGTCCTAGGAATCATATTGTTCCTTTAACTAAATAAAAAATGCAATGCCACCTACATTCACTTAGAAACAATATGTGGTGTCAACAAGTTGTCTAATGCTACTTAGAATACCTGAAGAAGACCAAAACAGTTGCTGGTTATTTCCTTTGTGCCACATATATTTTTGCTGCCAAACAATGTGATAAAAAGTTTTCTAAATGTTACTGATATTGGATGCTGCTCCCTTGACTCCTGCCCTAACTCATTTGTACAGCAGGCTACTTTCCTCTTTCCCAAAGGACAGACTTCAGCTACATCATTCAAATGACAAATCATTCAAATATCAACTGCTTGGCTATGGGCAAAAAAAGATAAAATACTAAAAATAAAGTAAACGAGAGATTATATGCTTCAGGAAACCCAGCTGAGTGCCTAGCTGAAGTATGTGGTCAGCTGCATTCTTTATTTCTCTTTTCCTTCACCCATTCTGTGAATTGAAATGACTTGATGAGCTTTGCCTGACATGAGATGGAAAGCTGTTCAGAAGAGAGGCTCTGGCCATCCTTCCATAAGATTTGTGCTCTGGTTCTGACTGCTGTCCCTGGGCACTGCTGCAGGTCCAGCACACAGTGCAAGAATTCAAAATCTGTATTGTAACCCTCTGCTGTACCATGCTATATCCATCTATTCACATCTCTCTAACATTAGAGGAGTAAGATCTCTAATCCTACTGTTTAAAAATAAGCTGCAGATTATTTAAGTATAAAATCAAGCAGTTATGTAGGAATACTGACATGATTTATGGAATTAATACAGACTACAATTTAGTATGAAGGTAAAAGTTCTTAGAATAAACCCATGTGAATTTTCAAGGGAAGGTGCTAATTAGTGGTTTTTGAAACACATCATCACATTTCAAAACAAGAAGTAGTTCTAGGGAAAGTAGAAATCTGGCCTTTAAAATCTTAACTACTGTAGTTGTTATGCAAAATTAGTGAAGTTTATGTAGTATTTTTTGCCAAGCTAAACTATGATTCTCTTGGTTAATCCTCATAACCAGACTTAAAAAGGCACAGATATAACCAAAACAGGAGTTGAGTGGGGAGTTAAAGACCCCTCACAGTGCCTGACCCACAGATGCCTGTCAGCACCTTGAGTACCTAAACACAGCCACATTGAGCTCTGGGCAGTTAAAAACTCCAGATGCCCAAAGCTGCCAACAAGCAGCCAAGTGCCAATTCCAGTGCCTACACTAACTCAGATTACAGCAAGAGCTGGGATAGCCTCTCTCCTAAATTGAAAATCTATATTGCAGAAAATGAAACCTTGTTAACATCAGTAATACAGTGTTAGGATTTGAATGTACAATTCCTTCTTCAATCCTATTAACTTTGGCCTTGAGGATGTATTATGGCAACCAGCATATTGCAAATTAACCTCTGTATTAAATGTTAAACCTGAACAAAATCACAGGAAATAAGGCCAGAAGGCAAGAAATGAAAATTAAAACATTGGCAGAAATCAAGTGCAAGTCTGTTCATCATACCCCACTAAAAACTTCCACAGAAACACAGCTCACAAAGAATAGAGCACACAGAGCCTAATCCCCTGTTTTGGGAGAAAAGTCAGTGGGGAGACCCTCACTGATGCAGAAGCCTTCCTGCTCTCAATCTTGGGTTTCCAAAATCATTTAGGAATGATTTACAAAATCTCTAGTTTCTTCATTGTGACATTAATAAAATGCTTAAAGGGAATTCCTAGCCAGGCTACATAAAACTGAAATGTATTTAACAAACAAAAAAAGTCCTTAAACAGGCATAGCAATGCCAAGAAGTCAAATGCCATGATCTCTTTTGCCAAAAAATGGCTAGACAAAATCCATCACAATTTTTCAAGTGTATCCATAAAAGTCCAATTTTATTTCAAAACCACTCAAATAGTTTTCAACTATATTTAGTTTATACCTTAATTTTTATTATTAGATATATTTCTTTCTCATATTTCTATACCTTTGCCTAAAAGACATTCGCCACAATATGACACAAAATAACTCACAGATGTGTGTTATGTAAAAGAGGGAAGAAAAAGAACCAAAAGAGAGATTTTATTTTCTGACTCCACTATATATAGAATATCAAAAGTGACAGTGGATTGGAGGATGAAATTACCACCTCTCCAACCACTCTGGTCAAACCAACAGTCCATCAATTCTCTCCACCCACGAAGAAGAATGCAAAACAATCATTGTTTATATGAACAGTGTGAGAAAATTCAGTAGAAATATGTAAACATCAGAAGGCCTAGAAAACTTTTAGAAGAACTTTAAAACTCTCAAAAGAACAGGGCAACAGACATTAAAAAAAATATTAATAATAGAGTATTTGGAAGAGAGTCTGAAATTCTAAAAGAGCCTCTTTAAAGTTATACCATTTTTGCCATTCCATTAAAAGTTACGTTTTAATTTCTACAGTGGAAATTGACAAGGGAAAAAAAAAGAATTTTTCTGATTGACAAATCTATTTTCAGCATTCTAAATTACAACTGTTTCATTCCATTTTTAAATGCCAAAGTGGGAAAAATAAATATTTTTAAGCTTTATCCTAATTTACTGGATATGTACTTCAAGGTAGAGACATTCTGGGAGGAAAACTATTTTACATTAAGTATTTTTGGACTGCTAAATGTCAGAGTGAAGGAACATACAGAACTCTGACTTAAAGATGAAATCAGATTGGAGCCTTGCCTGTTTAAAAACAACTTACATCAAAGTCAAGGACTGAGAAGATTAAAAGAGATTCCAAAACTCCAGAGATTTAGCTGTGAAGAAAATGTTTTGCATTGTGCCAGGAGGCTGACCTGCAATGCAGACATTATCATTGTTCTGTAAGGTTTGTTTCATAATTGGTTAAGTACAACATTTACTCACTGAACCAGAAAAGAAATTATGTCAAAGAAATATTTAAGTTCTATAAATCAGATAAATGCAATCTGAATTGAAATTAATTTTGATGCCATGCTAAATAATTATGTAAAGAAAATCTAACAGCTCTCCATCCATTTATTTATGAAGATTTTCCACGCTGTCAAACTAACTTTGCTCATGCTTGATTAGAAAAACTTGTAATCTCAGAGAGCAAGCTGATTATTAACGTAAGGCAAATATTGCAATTCCACAGAGTCCCTCCAAACATGTAATTTTAGTGAAATCAATGTTGAAATACTAGATATGAGAACAGATTCTTAGTTTTATGAGGTATTTAATTTATTACTAAGATAATGCTAAAATAACTTCCTCTTAAGTGAAGTATTTGGTATTATAAACACAACTATTGGAAATAAGGAAGTTCTTGCAAAAATATTTACTTCAGGACACCTGCAACATCCCAAGGAATATAGAGTCAAGGATATGGCTCTGATATTGTAGAAAGATTTTTAAATGCTTGAACCCGATTCACCACTGGAACCAGGGAAACCACCATGATGGAGAAATAATCTGTTTAAATACATATAAAAGACCTTTAAAAAAATTGTATTAATCCATAAAAATGAAGTTGTTGCTGAGAATAAGCTAGAGCTAGTCACATAAAAACCACTGAACTGTCTGAGTTGGAGGAAAGCCTTGAGATCACTTAGGATAATCCCTGTCCTCAAGCAGGATCAATTGTCCAGGACTGTGTCTACTCAGCTATTTAGTATTTCCACAGATGGAGACTCCACAACTTCTCTAGGCAGCCTGCATCAGTATTTGATGAACTTCACTATTATAAAGTGCTTTCTTGTGTTGAGATATAATTTTGTGGGTTTTGTTTTTTCTTTTTTCTTTTTTTTTTTTAATTTCTTACCCATTGCCTCTTGTCACCAGCTATTACTGAGGAGAATGTGTCTCCCTCTTCTTTATTCCCTCACATCAGATATTTACACACCGATTAGATTCCCACTGAGCCTTCTCCAGGCAGAAGAGTCCCAGCTTTCAGTCTCTGCTTCCATGGAAGTTTGTCCAGTTGCACCTTGGTGCCCCTGAGGAAGTCTGTACCTGCCTTGAGGTGGTCTCACCAGAGCTGAGCAAAGGGGAAGGGTATCTCCCTTGACCTGCTGGCAGCACTCTTTCAAATGCAGGCTGGGATATTGTTGGCCAGTTTTCTGCCACAAGGATGCACTGCTGGCTCATGGTCTGCTTATTGTCCAAACAGTTCTTTTACATAAAGCTTTCTTCCAGGTGGTTTGTTTCCAGTGTATGCTCATATCTGGGGTTATTCCTCCCAAGATGCTGAATTTTGGATTTGCTCTTGTTGAACTTGATTTGCTCTTGATTTCTTTTGCCCCAGTTCTCTGCTACATTCTGCCCCATTGTCCAGGCTGTTAATGAGGACACTGGACAGTACCAGCTCTAGGAGTAGCCCTGGGGTACACCACTAATGACTCATCTCCAAGTGGACATTGTGCCACTAATGAAAAATTTCTGGACCTTGTTTTTCAGATGGTTTTCAATCCACCTCTCCATCCACCCATCTGACCTGTACTTTGTCAGCTTGTCTACGAAGATAATGGGAGATAATGTCAAAGGCTTCGCTAAAGCTGACGTTGGCATCCACCGCTCACCTCTCATCCACCTAGCTAATCACATCATAGTAGAAAGCAATGTATTTGGACAAGCAAAATCTTCCTTTCATAAGTCCATGCAGACTACCCCAATCACCTTCTTGTCCTCCATGTGTTTGGAAATGGTTTTCAGGAAGATTTCCTCTTTCATACTGCCAGGGATTGAAGGCTGTGGATGCCAGCCTGGTCAGGGAGAGAGAAACAGTAATCATTTCTCACAGTGGCTTGTGTGAATTTTTAGGCAGTTGTAGGAATGTGATAACTTCTTAGTATAAACAATCTGCAGGTGGTGTTTTTCCACATTGTTTTTCTGTTCTTCTTAAGGACTTTTGTGAGAAAGATGTTTTTATTAACTAGCCAATCAAGTAGAATGCATCCTATCAGTCTATATAAGCCGGAGAATACTTTGTATTAAAACTTCTTTTTCTCCTCTTGCAATTTGGTCTCTTGTCTGTTCTTGTGTCATTCTTGGAGCAAGGGTGACAGAAGCCTATTGGCCCGTAGTTCCCTGTACGCTCCTTTGAGAAGATAGAAGTGATATTTGCTCTTTTCCAGTTTTCAGGAGCCTCTCCCAGTCACCATGAATATTCAAAATAATCCAGAGAGGACTGTAACGTGTGTGGCTCTATGGACTTAGACAGCTGTGTCCTCCATCTGGGTATGAAAGTTTGACAGCAAACAGCTGTCAGTGCTCCTTCAGTAGCTCTTGGGTCCTGTGCCTTGTGACCACCATCTCTAAGCGAGTGCATGCTGGACAGAGAAGGTTTGCTGGCCTCTTTGTGCCCTCCTGCACGAACTGCTGAGCCACCTGCTGCATCTCCTGGCTGCCTCTGCCATGGCTGCACCAAGTGCTCCTCAGAGTCCTCATCCTGGCACAGGCCAGGAGGGGCCTGACCTCCACTGCTGCTCAAGGACAGCTGGCAGAGTTTGTCAGAAGCTGCCAGAGCCACCCTTACCTTAGCCTCACCTGGAAGCAACAGGCATCCTCAGTGTCCTCAGAGGCTTCCCAAAACTGCCAAAATCCCAGAAAAAGTGCATAGGAGCTCAAGAAGGCATCAAGAGGACTGTAAAGAAGCAGAAACTGCTGCACAAACTGCTGTGTATTTCAGCTGCATGCTGGGCCTGGCTCTTCTTAGAGGCCAGCTGAGAATGCAAAATCATCCTGTCTTGATTTCACAGCATAGCTGTCTAATAAAATCGCCTTGATCCTTCACGTTAAGAAAATTTTTGCAATTCACTGAAGTATTATATTTTAAAAATGGAATAATTTTCAGAAAAAAAAAATCCCTGCTACAAAGATATCCAACTGAAATGAAGCATTACTTTTCAAAACATCTGGAATATTATTTTGGAAATACAAACTTCATTGCATTTAATATAGTAAAGTCAGAGTCTGGAAAGCTCCATGCAGCCTGGTAGCAGAAATTTTTAAGAATACACAGCAACATGGCAAAATTACTTGAAGACTTCAGAAAATTCTTTGCATGGGAGATGAAGGACCCTAGTGGAATTATTTCAAAAATTAATGGAATGGTGATTTGATTGTAGAGAAAAAACTCTAAATACCTCTTCAATATAAAGAAGAGGTTTTTTTAATTAAAAACCCAGGTGCTGGAAGCTAATGAAGGATTAGATACATGCTCAGTGTAAAATAAAATGCGTATTTTGAAATGTGTGATTGACAAGAAACACTGGAAGAAAAAATTCAAGGAGACTTGCAGAGTCTGTTGTTGATGTTCTTTGAAGTTGAAACTGGACTTCTGCAAAAGATGAGCTTACCTAGAAAGTGCAAGATGATTGGGAAAAGTAATAGTTCTGCACAACACAAGAATCCAGGAAACTGGTGTGGAAGTCCACTGTGGTTTAAATTCCATGCAATGCTAGGTTAGTACCCAATCTTAGTATTGTTTGTGGGTTGGTAATATTGGACCAGGGACTTTTCTGAGTAATGTGTAATTACCCCTTGAAGCTCCTGATGTCATTCTGAGCAGTTGTATAATAGTATCAAGTTGCTGCAGCAGTAACATGCCTGAAGCCAATGTGATGGACACCGAAAAATTATGTATGAATGTAGTGCCTGCCCACAGAGCAGTCTAGTATTTCTCATGCAGGAATGAGTAGCTGTTTCTACTGGCCCATTTCTTTCAGTGACCAGAACTAAAACCCAAAACTCCTGCTGAGTAAGGTCTCATGTCTAACACAAACCACTTCATTAAGGACCTTAAAAAATGCTATACAAAGGCATTACTTGTAGAACAAGAGGAAACACTAGACTTTTTTAAGAAGAGCAAATGTTTGAGGACTCCTTGAGCCCACAGAAAAACACAACATTGACTAACAAATGTGAGTGGTGAATGGCAGTGGGTATCTTGGCAAAAGGAGAAACAAAAGGACATGCTCACACAAAATTTAACTACATTCACTGATGACATTATTACAGCCCTTTAAATAGAGTATTGTATAAGTCTCAGGTTGATTAAAGAAGCAGAAATAAATTCACTATGTGCTCTTTGAATTTGGCCAGATTGTGATATAACCAGGTTATGATATCCTCTGCCATGACAATTACTTTGGCCTTCAGAATAACAGTCTAATTAAGGATGGACAATATGTGATGAATCATTAAATATCTTTTAGGATTTTTTGTAGAGCTACTAAAAATTCTAGGAAGTTTCTTTTGTGTATATAAAACATGGTAGTAAACCATGTAGAATTGAAAACAAATTCGTTCACTTGATCTCAAAACTCTGTTCCTCCCTTTTTAGTGCTGTGCAAAGGAAATGAGATATACAAGTCTGAAGATCATTATTTGTACCCATTGCTCACAAAGGCTGCTCTCCTGCATAAGCCAGCCACAATGAGAAGAGATAATGGAGATGAGAGGGAAAGGTGTCACAAGTGAGGAAAGAATGGGAACTGATGAGTCTACTCTTACAGACACAACCAATACTCTTGATAAATGCTAGATTATTAATCCATTTGTTGATTCAGAAAAGAAATATTTATGCATTTTGCTACTAGAATTGTATGAGAGAAGTAATATGATTATGAATCAAATTTTTATTTATCATCACACTGATTGTTCTCCAAGACTTCGTTACTTGAAACCTTTTAGCAAATTTGCAATTTTCTGTTAGATAAAGCCAAAAAATAGAACCTGGCCATCCTGATAAAGGGTCCTTTAATGCTGTGCAAAACTAGAATTTTCAGGGCTTCTCTGTCCTTCTGAATGATCTCCCCACACTACATTTCTGTAAACACATCACACTAGTGTACTGCTTTCTGCAAATCTTTTTATTCTTTAGGATATCTGGAAAGCATCCAGTGAGACCAGCTAAGATAGAAGATATTTCACAGACTTCTGTCACCAATTTCCATTGCTGACCATCATTTAAAGAAGTAAGAACCTAAACTGCTCTTTGATGTGGGAGTAAGATGATAACCCAGTATGACAATACAGTAGTAAAATACTACTATAATATATTACTATATTATAGATACAGTATAATATATCAAAGACACATAAAGTGACTGACATATTCAGTATTTTAATAATTATGCATGGGCTCAGATGACACCAGTAACTCTGTCTACAGTGCATCTATCAGAAAAAAGCTGTTACCACCTTATTTGAAAAAATGTATTGATCCCCTTTATACTTGAAATAAATAAACCACTGACATCATCTAATTAAGTAATGATGTAGATTTGCATTTCTAAGACAATTTGATGTTTATGTCAATAAGCATTTTAAAGTTGATACAACTTTGAACTCAAAAACTACAGTTCAGTTATCTTTATGTTAATTATAATAATAGCAACACTTACTCTATTTCTATAATAATTATTATATACACTTTTATGATGTAATTTTTTGTGCAGATTATTCCTGTGAGGTGGAAGAAATACTGTTATTCAGACTTATTCTTCTCACTAGGGGCACAATTTTCCTAGTTCCCTCTTTAGTGAATGCAGGGAGATGAGTCCCCACTCTGGGACAGGGCACCTTTGGTGTTTCTTAGTAGTTCTAATATTAAACTCTGATCTCAGCTGATATAATAAACCTCACTTAAAACACTCTGAAAATGCAAATGCATGCTGTTTTCCTTGCTTTTCTACTCATTTGCTATTGTTATTTACCTGTCACTAGCTCTAATCTGAGCCTTCTATATGTTTCTTCAATATCATCATTAACACTGTTAATTCTCCTCATTTCCTTGTTTCAATGTGTATGTATCCTGAGGTCTGTAAGTTACATGTTATATGATTGTCCTCTCAACTCCTTATTAATCTAAGACCAATTTTCAAAGGAGTTGAACACTAAAAAATGCTCCAGATGTAGGTGGATTAAATTTTGAATATAGCAAGTAGTATATGAATGGCAACTTAAAATAAAAGTTCATGCTCTCAAAATGTGGCATCCAAATCGAATAGATACTTTTGAGTGTTTCTGGAGTGGCTTTTTTTCCTCTAATATGTTGCAGTTCCAGTCTTTAGAATGGACACAATATTGCTTTTAAGTCTGAATAATATGTTGGAGAAAAAAATATTAGCTAGTTACACACTCAATAATATGCTTTAATCTTCAAAAGACAGCCCATGAGAAAAGCAATAACTTCATATAATGTGAAAGATTTGGAGGATCTGCTGAAAGTAGAACAGAGGAACATGACATCTATAATTGAATAAAAAGGAACATTTAATAGCTATTAGATGTGCACTGTCCTGTTTGTCATTAAACAGAGTAGAGATCTTGTTACAAATGGTATGTTATTGTGTAATTAAATGTATTGGAAATGCAAAAGCACATGGCAGTTGAATTAAGCCTGCCAACTATGTTGTTAATGCTTGGGCGGGAGTGGCCAGCAGAAGGAGTATTGTTGTGAGCATCTCCCTGCTAGAAAGATAAAGACAGATGCTGAGACTCCACAGTCTGCTGTCCCCTTGTTTGGCTCGAGGCAGCTGTGTGCATGGCGAGATTACAAAACCATCAGTGCTCCCATTTTTATAGGGGCTGGAGTGTGACAGCAGCTCAATTTTATGCGTGAGTTGGAAAATGTCCATGATGAAAGTATCAACCCACTAATTCCTACTGCAAAATGGAAAAAAAATTAAAAAGTATTTCCAAATCAATTCATCCACCACTAAATATAATACAGTATGTTAACTCTGAAATTTTGCATAAAAAATGAAGAAGTTCCAAGAGTGAAGTTTCTAAAACACAAGGATGTTTATAACTGCTCCTAAAGGAGAACCTGTCTTTTTGCAGATTCAGTGGTCCACAGAACAACTCTAAAATATACTAAAAGAGGATACAACTATCTTTTCACACTATCCTGTATATTTAATTGCTAACTGTAATAGTAATGGTAATTATAAAATTCTTACTAAGGATGTTGATATGCTAGTAAATGTGCTTCATTAACATTTTCATCACACAACTTTGAATTCTGCATTACTACACAGACTTTTTCTGATCAGCTTCTCAATCCTTAGTGAGAAACGTAAATAAACTCAGCTTTTGGGTCTTTGTGTTCCGCTTAAATGGATTTTAGTACTATTTTTAAAACTTAACAACCAACATAAAACATAGCTTTGGGGCCTATGTGTCATTACTCATTTTGTTCAAGAGATAGTCCTCTGTTAGCTTTATTACTATTATTGGTATCATTCAGTTAGCCTTTAAAAATTCACTGTAGTTTACTAAGATCAATCATGAGAAACACTTAATCTTTTTGCTTCAGATATTTTAACTGTGATATTGAATATCAAGATGCCTAAATAAACCAAGAATTACTGAGACCCAACTTCAAAACTGCAAACTGGGCACACACTTATTTGTAAAAATATTGAAATGCTTGAGTCTTAATATCTTCCCGAACTTTTAGGAACATACTAGATTATAAATTTACAACAGTGAATTAATTCCTGTGATACCACAATCATAAATATTTGTTATCTGCTCTAATGAATTATCAAATTCAGTAAGTCTGGGAAAGTAAAAACAGGACATAGAGAAACCAGTCAGTCAATTACTTAATTATATTAAAATTCTAAATAACCAAAGGTTTATTTAATGTATTTGGCATATTCTGCCCCCCCTGCCCCGTACCCTTCAGTCCTCTTTACTGTATTGTATCTTTTGTACACATATGTTGGGCATGACACTTGCATAATGGGTCAGTATGACTGGTTTCTGCTAATATTTTAGATAATGACCCTAAATTCCTATCTTTATATAGCTTAGATGTTGCAAAGTATAGTTCACCCCTGCCAAAAAAGGAAAAACTGAAAGTTTTAATATTATTTCAGTTAAAATTACAGCAGAAACATACTGCGTCAAACACAATACAATACATCTGTTCTGCCAGTCATTAAAACACTTTAGATAGTTGAAATTGTTAAATCTCCTTCAACTGAAGAGAAACCTCAAGTGTCAAGGCTCAGTTTGTTGTCAGCATGCCTCATACTCAGCTGCTACCTTACCATTTTTTATTAGTGCTTAGGCAGAAGTCGCACATCAAGCTGTTAGCACACCGACCAGTTGCTCACCAAGTTTACTCACCCTTTGACCTTCTTTGCCAGGTGGACCTTGGGGACCTTCCAGCAAACCCTAAAAATACAAACATTAAACAATTAAAACATTCAATGCTATTCTCATCCTCTATTTTTCTATCGAAGTAAGACTAGACCAAAGATCCAGATGGCAAGACAAGGCATTTATTTCTAATAATAAAAATTGGCTATTCCTAACAACTCCTTCAATGTTATATTAAGATGCAAGAAAAAGCACAAACAATAATTATTAATCACATTCCATCATATAAAGGCCGTATCCTTTGGAAAAGAAGAGGTAAGTCAGCACTAATTAAGCACAGTTATATTTAATTACAATATTGATAAGTGATTTATCTTGTTAAGTTAGGATGCCATAAAAAATTGACAAAAAAAGTTATTTTAAATGAAAGACAACTTACTCTACAATTCAAATTCAAATACAGGCACTGAAGGGGGAGGGAAGGCAAGGAAAGGGAACTAAATATAGCAGAAGGCCTTATGCTCGCTGGATCCTAAGAACGAGCCCTGTGCTGCTTCCTCGGCAATTCTGGCTTGGCTTTTCAAAACACTTTAGCGTCTCTTTTCTCTCTCTCTCTGTCTCTCCTGAACAGGCACTGGAGCTTTGAGTGTTTTGAATATATCCTTGACTTGTGAGCCTTCTGTCTGAACTCAGTGCAAGGATCTGCCTTTTTCAGAGACCAAATCACAGACCAGTTCTGATGCTTTGGGTCTTTAATTTTATATCTGATTATTGTACAGTATAATCACAAAGCCTTCAAATAACATCTCAGAACAATTTAAACAGTCATTCCCCCCCACTCCCCCTTTTCTTCATGAGTCACCTTGGAACACAATTTAAAAAATTACTTCGAGGAAGCAATCCAATTTCCATTATAGCAACAAGAAATGTGAAATAATTTTCAATGTAATGAGCAAAGAATATGTAACAGTTCTGCATTGTATAATTAAAAAAAAAAAAGCCTTGCATGTTATATTGCATACTCTTAGAGATGTCACACAGTTAAAGAACTTACATTTTGTTGATTTAAGAATTTGAAATATTAAAATTTTAAAATTATTAAAATTACTCAGACTCATGTATTGCTTCAGCATGAGTTGTATCTTTGGTCAAATTCAAACATCTTAGAATCAATTACACATATTTATTGACCCAGTAAGGGTGAACTGAGGCATCCTGAAAATCATGATGTTTTTAAAGTACCCAGATTTCTAGAAATGAATTTAAGAAGTTCGTTTATGATCTCTAATTCCCAATATAAACTTGAGAAAGTAAGTAGGCATTCCAAAGCTACTAGCTCATACATCTTCAAGTAAAGTCTTAAGTTGATTAGAATGCAGTCTGACTTCAATTTTAAAAAGAAGTCACTTGAAGACCTTTGCCATTTCTACCATTTCTCCACTTTCAAACACTGAAGCTAAAAATATATCTCAGACAGTATTTCATTATAGGATATTTCTCCTATCATTTGAGTTTATAATGTAAAGAGGATAAGGTGTAGGATCTTTTACAAAGCTGATGCACAACATTTCCATATTTCACCAAAAGTTTATGGAACTAAAATAAGCATGAGAATGTTGTGTCCAACAAATAATATCATGGTAAGTTAATTACAGTGCAAGGTATGTAGCTCATACATACACAAACCCATAAAGCAGCACATCAATGTGATCTCTGTAAAGCTTCTTTACTTTCTCATCTAGGTGGTGTGGAACTTGTTGTGTTCTATCTAATTGTTCGCAAGATTCTAATTCTGTGAAGAAATTCTGAGAATTCAGGAAGAGATGGAATTTTGTTTTGTTAATTTTAGTGACAACTTTATGCAGGGGAATGAGATGAAAACCTGTAATGTCCGTTTTATGGGGAGGAAATACTTAGCCTCACATATCTGTACAATAAGGCTCCAAGGGGACAAGAATTACACAAGAATGTAACTGCACAATAGTGATAATTAATAGCCAACATTTTTATCCAAGGAGTACTTTTATTATTTTTCTTCTCTTTACAATATTATTGTCAAGAAAAAGGAACCAGATAAGGAGATTTATCTTCAAGGAAAGGGAGGAGAGCTGTGTACAATTGGGAAATAGGCAGGGAGGACTCCTCTGTACAAGGAGCCACATCCTGATATTGAAACTGAGGTAAAAGTTCACACCAACCTCAGTGGGATCTTCCGTTTAAAAATTGATAGGACAACATGGGCCATGTTAACTAACACTGCTCTAAAACTGTAGTAACTTGGCCAAAGTAATGACTTAGCAATGCTATGTCTGCTCAACATTCACTGAAAGAGATCATGGAAAAATAACTGCAGAAGAAACCTGCAGGAGAAATGAAAAAAAAAAAAAACAAACCTTCTACAGTGAATTCTGTCTAAACAGATGAATAAAACGTCTACCATTGAACTCCTATAGAACTTGGCAATGGATAGAAATACATGTTTGTAGGAAGGCAGACTAAAGTATCTACTTAGGTCACATTCCTATTTAATTTCTGGAGATCTTCCTTTGGAGATCAAAGATCAGACTTGACTCCCCCCAGCCATGGATAGCACAGTTGGTTAGAGGAGCCCACCACTACAGATGAAGGGATGGAATATAGACTGGATATACATACCTATATCTATCTATCTGTCTATCTATCTATCTATCTATCTATCTATCTATTTATCATCCATCCATCCATCCATCCATCCATCCATCCATCCATCCATCCATCCATCCATCCATCTCTCTACCTATCTATGGTATATGGGATATGCTGTGAATTGTGTTCAAAACATTTATGGCAGAAGGCAATCTATTCTACAAGTACAAACTCCCAGGTAAACAACAGCCCAAGCAATTAAGATCATTGAACCCCATAATGGTTTCTCAGACCACATTTCTCAGAGTCCCAGCCAACCTGGACTTGAATGTTTTCAGGGATGGAGCATCACCAATTCTATGGGCAATCTGTTCCAGTGTTTCATCACCCTCATTGTAAAAAACCCTAATTCTTATATCTAATCTAAATTGACCCTCCTTCAGTTTAATACCTCCTTCAGTTTTATCCCTTGTCCTATCTCAACAGGCTTAGCTAAAATCTGTCCTCACCTTTCTTATGGGTGCCCTTCAAGTAATGCAAGGCAATTGAAATAATTCACTATGTGTCACTATCACTCTGATACTTTTGACCTGGCAAAAGTATGGCTATGGTGATGAGCAGAACAATGTCTAGGAACAGCACAAGGCATTGTGAGGTACAAAACCAGCCTATTTGTGTGACATCAGGCTGGCAGGAAAATATGATGCATCCTCCGAGGAGACCTAACACTCATGGGGTTTTCCTACTTCTTGGAACAGTGAATTAAAATAACACATACTGTCTATAAAGCCTGTTCCTGTCATGGACCAAGCAAGCCCCTTGGAGTAATGTACCTGAAGGAGCTTAAGGAACATGAAGTGGAAATGTCTCAAACATTACCATGTAGCTTGGAGAAAATAAAAGTCAGTAAAATGGAGATGTACTTAAGTGCAACTGAAACTTAGAAAATCTACCACAATGAGTGAGGGTGGCTATGAAGAGAGATGGTACATGATGCACTGGTAGGCACAAGAGGGTTGTACAAAATCTTGTAAATGAAGAGTAGAAACTTTTGAATCCCTTTATAAGAGGTAAACCATAAAGGGAAGGGTTGACAAGGGAAAATATGCTGGTTAGAACATAGAATAGAAAAAGCAACCACACTGGGAAAAGCATGCAGACAAATATTTAAATGAAATATCATCAAAACTTAGTCTAAGTTGATAGAAACTAGGAAAAAACAACAGCTTTAAAAAATGCTGCAATAGAAGAAGTGAGTTTTTAAAAGAATTTGTATTGAAAATATCTGTAGGATATAACATTTTAGTACTTTAACAGCCAGTATTTTTTGAAAGTATCAGGAGATAAAAACAAATAAAATTATTTAACTTGAGACAGTGGAAGAAAAATATGTTAGGAAGTTACAGAAAAATCAGTGAACAGTTCTGCCAGTTAAGCTGTTTTAAGTTTCAGAAGCTGTTAATTTGAAGTATATGAGTGTGGAGCTATCAGAAGCCACTTACTGTAGAAGGGATGTCATGTAACTCTGCAGGTAAAAAAGCATTTTTAAATACCTGATACATCACAACAAGCATCTGCAGAGACATGGTGGAGGCATTGTTCATAAATGTAATAACTCAGAGAAAGTGCCTAAGAACATACTCTCAAAAAAAAAAAAAGAAGTTTTTATCATGACCCCATGGTGAAAAAAATAATGTTAAAAAAAAGGAAAAAACCCAGCTGAAGTGGAATAGTGAGGTTACTTAAAGCTGTTGTTCATGTTACTTCTCACAGAAGATTATGGTTGATGCCAAGAGAGCAAAATATTAGACGAGTACGTATATTTTTGGGTTTCTGAAAGTTGCTTCAAAACATAGCTGATAGTTTTTGAAGCAGAAGGGTAGACAGCTGCCTTATGTACTTGTAGGTAGTGTTGCTGGAATACATTCTGAGCTGGAATACGTTTCCTTCTCAATACAAATTAAATATAATACAAATGTTAGCAATAATAATGGAGGTCTAATTAAGGCACAAAATTTATTTCATTTATAGACCGGTTTGTCTGCTCTATACACAAACTACTTTCAACCACGTTTTCCTCACTATGAATTCCAGCAAACACATGACCTCAACTTTTACAGAATAAATGCTATTAGACAGGGAGAAAATGTATGTAATTTAGTAAGATGAGTTAAACAAAGACAGAGAGAAAGTCTAAATTAGGTATGCAGAAATGTCTTGTGATAATGTAAAAATAGGTATTTTTTTAATCATTTTAATATGGAAGCCTTTATAATGATAAAACTTGCTACTTCAAAAAGACCCAGCTATAACATATATGATTTTGCCAAGCAATTTCAAAACATTATGTTGATAAACAGAAGGGTATAATTCCAATGATACAACATCACTGCTGAAACATAAACATTTTAAAAAGCAAACTGGCAGGCAGTTCCTATTGCATGCGATTGATGTAGTTTTTTAAAACACAGTCCTTGTCCAGGATAAAGGAAAGCTATCACATTGTTGAACTACATTTTCAATGATCCCTCTGTAAACTCCACAAGTGGAGCAGCACGGAATCACGGTAATCAGGAGTCAGGTAGAAAGTGACCACAGATTTCCAAATTCCTGACATAGTACAATGGGTGGTCACAGTGAATAACTGCAGCATGACTGACTTGAAGAGCACTCTCCAGCCACACAAATACTGCTTGTGGGATGGATGGTACTGCTGTGGCTGCACTGATCTAAGAGTGGCACAGCATCCCAGACAGGATGCAATGAGGTGCAGTTCAAGAGGTCTTAAAGGTATCCACTTAATCTGAAGGTGTTTGTAGAGAATAAGTTCTACTGTGCAGGTCACTGTGATCCTTCTACCCTGTTTTGAGAATATTTTCCTCTTTGGCCTTTACATATTGAGTGTAAATGAACGACTTCCTCTCAGGTAAAAACAGACTATCACACTCAGCAAGCAAAGGAACTGAAATATTAATAGCTTCCCTCCAGTCAAGATGGTCAAAGTGTTGGTTTCTCAGGTATCTTCAAGGCAGTTTACTTGCTGCAACTGTGATGCTGGCCTAACCTAGAACCCCAAACAGGAGGATGAGGAAGGGGGAGACCTTAAAATACAATTACCACAGTTTCCTCTTCTTGTCCAAAAGATTGTCCATCACCACCCACACGGAAGCCTGCAGAGCTTGCAGACACGCCTCACTGTTACCAATATGTTACAATGGGAAAAACAGCACAGGAAAATCACGGAAGGATGACTAATTTCCTGTTGTATTACCATTTATGAGGGAAATTAGGCTACCTCTAGCTTAAGCATTTCCAAACATGACCTGATCTCAGTGACATCCTTACTGAATTACCTTGAGACAGCAAGTGAAAAGATTTGTACACCTGCTCGGGCCCTTAAAGTTACTGCAGTGACCATACTGTTCTGCTGTTACACCACTTTTCTTTCTAAACTGCTTTCAATCCATTTTCTTCTAGAGAAAAGGAGACAGCATTTAGCAGAAGTATTTTAGTCTGCCAGAAAACATGATAAGCTACATTTTCTTGATCATTTATTACTGGAGCAAACAGAAAATATATTCCTCACTGATGTAATTATTCTTTGGGTTTGGCCATTTCTTTAGCTCTCTCTGTTGACTAACCTTGAAATGTACTTTCCTTCAGAGACAATAATTTGAAAGGGAAATTGGAAGGATAATTTCACAGAAGTTTACATTCATGAACCTAATACTTTTAATAAACATAAGTTTATTTGCTAAGCAAAAAAAATATAATCAAAATCCTGAGGAGTAAATCAATTTTATTAATTACATTGATGTCTACTGCATATGGGACAATTTTCAAATCATTTTTCTAATGAAGGACATAGAAATCACATTCATGCCAATTTATCAGGGTAAAAAACAAACTTAAAAAAACCCAACTTTACTGTAACGTTAAGACTTCAATCTTCACCTGTGCCTTCACTATCAGTATTACTGCATAAAGAAGATAAAAACTGCACTGTAACTGCTAAATCATCTTCTATTTCAACAAAGGAATAATCTTAATAGAACTCACTCCCATAACTAAAAAGTGCTTTTTGAAGAAGAGTATATTTGTAAGTTATATTGTGGAAGTTAAGCAATCATTATATTTAATGAAAAACAACTGAACAGTTTAGTATTTTCAGGAAATTAATACACCTCCATTAAAAAAGCTCAGATAGATAAAATTCAGATTTTCCTTAAAGTATATGTATGAAAAGATGAGATTTAGAATGAAAATGCAATTTGCATTCTATACTTTCTTTAGTTAAATAGGATTACTTTCCTTCATGTCATTATGTGGAAAGAAAGAGAAGGTAATATTTGAGTTGCTTACTACTGGAGAATGTGTGTCCATTTCTTTAGCTTCACATGAATAACTGAAGAGAACGCTGTGCAATCTGTAGCTGATGTTTGTTTAGAAAGGGGAGAGCCAAAAGTTACAGTGGAGCTTGCCCAGACCTGAATTTGCAACTTCCTCCCACAGCCGCCTCCACACGGCACTTGTGCACCAGCTTCCTTCGGATCGGTTTAACCAGACCTAGGAGCCAACATTCCAAATATCTGTTTAGTAAGCAAGTCCTGGGGACTTCTGTCTGTGACTGACTTAAGTCTTGGCTTCTGAGTAAACACTTGGTGCCATCTGGATGACTATTTTATAACTCCTGAAAGGGATAGGTTCGCAGGAACGTACGGACGGACGCTCATTTTCCCCAGGAACTAAAAGCAGCGTATCGAGTGTCGAGAGGAATAGTTATCGTATATTTTACAAGAGATGGCTGTGCTACCTTCCCTCACCTGTCACTCTTCTGACACGGCACGCACAGGCTTAAGCTGGGGATACCAGATCGGGCAAGCTGCGGAGCCAGCTGTGACCCTGCAGAACACAGTCCCCAGCTTCTGCCTCTAAAGCCCACATCTCGACAAAACCACACTACTGAGCAGTACAATCCCTCCTTTTTACTCTCTGAAGGTTCATCAGCTGCAGTACAATTTATCAGGGAACTTAAGCCTTAAACATCTCCCATATTGCTTCATAAAGTGCATATAATAAAGGAGAAAAGTTCAAAATATAATCACAGCATTTATTCATAAGACACTTGAAAAGTACTAAAGAAAAGAGACATCTACTACTTACAGAGCAATTCAGAACATAGCAGAGAAATTAAAGACAGCATAAAAAAAGGCTGAGAATCAATCAGGATTTTGGACTACTCCCATAAAACTACCACCATAAATGAGAAGAAAAATACATACATATATCTGGACTTGGGGAGTGTTAACTGACTCATAGAAACACAGGAAAACTTTACATCCTTAATAAAAGGACTCAAATATACACATATATATGTCAAATCTACAGTAAAATGTATTTGCATGAATAATGCCCAAGTCAAACAAATATACTTAGAACTATTGAAATTGCTAATTTCAGTAGGGTTCTGTGTAAATCCTATAAAATTTATCATATATTTCTTCTTACAGATTAGCATATTTTTGCATTACAATGCTGTTTCTTTTCTCTAATTCTTCATGCATGATTGATGAAATTGTATTAACAAGACTTATGTATGTACCTTAAATAAATGCACAGAAACACATGAGATACTATAATTCTATAATAATTCTGAATTCTCTGCTATTGCTACAAATGAGAAGTTTTGTTAAATGCTAATATTGTTAGGATTACAGTGTGAAATTTTCTGTTAACTCACATCAAACAGGAAGATCCAGAGCTCTACTTTGTTTTTCAGATGCACTTTCTGAGCTATGAAATTTCAATTTCAAACTCATAAAATAATTTTTGCATCTTAAAAAGTAGTGCTATTGTTTTGCCTGTTTTGCAGTTTAGCATATGCTCATCTACCTAATAGGTTGCTACAGCTGTTGGGTATTTATGAATTCTGCCATACATACTGCCTTGTATAATGGCTATATCTGTCAGTTGAAAACTTAATATATATATTTTTCCCTCCAAATACCAATCCCTTCATTCTCTTCTGTATTTTCTCATATTCCCACGTTGCTCATACTTCTGAGCTGTGTGGGATTTCCTACTCATAAGGGTTGCACAAACACTTTTAGACACAGAGTCACTGACATATTTTAGATTTTTGCAGGTGCCAGTAGCACAGACAAAAAACAAAAACAAAACCCCCAAGAACTTCTACTGCATGCTGTTACATACTTGTATAGATTACCTACAGGCAACTCTCCCTGGACCAACCAGCTGCTGCAGTGAAGCAATCCCAGTTTTTTGCTACCTTCACACTCCCTGTGCTAAGGATAGAAGCATGGTACAGATCTGTGTATGGGGAGAACATTCTGACCCTGAACTACACTACTGATGGTCTAGTTTATACAGAAATAAGAATATATGATAGACCTCATTCAGCTTACTCCACTGATGTATGAGTTCTATGGAAACACACAGGAATGGAAAAGCTGCACAGGGCAGTAGAGCTCTGTATGATGATGCATCATCATACATCATTTACCACCTGTCTCTGTGTGCAATTGCACTGGGGCAGAAGGTCAATGACCCAGGCCCAGTTGTCTAGTTTGAGCTAGACCTGGTCTCTTTTAATATTCCCTTCCTTCCTGCCCAAAAGTCATACTTAGGACTTAGTTCTAACAGTGTGTCATCATTTTCACTTCTCTTCTCTCCCTGCCCCCCAGCATAATTCATTTATCTTTTAGATAAAAATAAATAATTTTCACATTAGGAAAAAATAACAATTACTAGAAGCAGAGGATAAATTTATGACATTATGCCTTCGTCCCAAATGAATGGAACATTTTAAAACTTTAACAGTACTCATAACTGAAACACTTACATCATATTTTGGCTAAAACAGCATGAATGGTTCTGACATAGTAAGTTCTCATTAAGTGACATATGAACTGTGATATTATCTGACCTACTATTTATTCACAGAAAGATATGACATCTTCCTTTCATGATTATATATCGTAAGAATCACAGCCACACAGAAGTCACACAAATAAAACCACTCTGAAAACAGAATTTTCCCTTAGCCACCATCACTCATGCAATTAATCTTCTTTTAGCTCTTGCCAAGAGAAACACACAACGATTTACAGTGGCCAAGAGAGAAAGCTTTCCTGCTGAGCCATGTATTCCCACTCTGCTGTAATCTGTCTTCAAACTGCTAAACCCATTCACACTCACTCTTGTCTAAATCAGTTAGTAACATCCCTCTGAAGACTGCGTCTGCTTTCCTAAAATTTAAATCTTTTCTTTTAAAAGGCGACCATCAGCAAATGTACCAACACAGACAGACACCTTGTTGTGCTGGAATCAATGAACTGAAACATTAGCAAAGCATTCTGTAATCAAAGGAATGCAATTCTTTGACATCCATTTTATGAAATTGGATCAATTCAGGTACAGAAGGAGTAAGTTCAGTCAATCTGAAAGCAGTGTGCCCTGGCAGCCAGGAGGGACAAAACTGTCCTGGGGAGCATCAGGCACAGCATCACTGGCTGGGCAAGGGAGGGGATCGTCCTGCTCGGCTCTGCACCTTGAATATTTTGTGCAGTTTTGGGCACCACAATATAAGAAAGATATGAAGTTTTTAGAGAGTGTCCAAATGAGGGCCACAAGGAGAAAGAAGGGCCTTGCAGGGAAGAGCAGCTGAGGTCACTTGGTCTGTTGAGCCTGGAGGAAACTGAGGAGAACCCTCATTGCAGTTACAACTTCCTAATGAGGGGAAGAGGAGGGGCTGGCACTGATCTCCTCTTTCTGGTGATAAGTGACAGGACCCAAGGGAATGGCCTGAAGCTGTTTCGAGGGAGGTTTAGGGTGGATATCAGGAAAAGATTCTTCACCCAGAGGGTGGTTGAGCACTAGAACAGGCTCCACAGGGAAGTGGTGACAGCACCAGTCTGATATAGTTCGAGAAGCATTTGGACAATGCTCTCAGGCGTGTGCTGTGACTCTTGGGCATGGTCCTGTGCAGGGCAGGGAGTTGGACTTGACAATCCCTTCCAGCTTGTGGGTCCCTTCCAGCTCAGCATACTCTCTGATTCTTGATATCATGCTACTGACCTCTGAGTATGATTCTTAGGAAAGCTAAGTGTCCACAGCTGCAACTTAAGACAAGGAACACATTAAAAAAAAGGAAACTTAACATATCCAGGTACTTCTATCAGAACAGATGTACTAATTTTTCAATCATTTACATAAAAATTTCTCAAAAAGACTGTTCTATGGTCTTAGAGCACACATAAAATAGATATCCTCAGGTTTTTTTCCTGTCTTATCTTCAGATGTGTCTGATTCCTATTCCTATGATCCCTTCAAGGCCTGTAAGAATCTGTCTAAAGCAAGACATACTCCAATGCATCTACTACATAAAAATTGCAGGTTACTAATAGTATTTTAACAAAATATTAACTCTTCCAACACACAGTTTGTATATTCAAGAACTAAAGGATATAAATGGACCTGTTTACCTCCAGAAGGATATTAACTGTAGCAAAGAGTCATTGATCTTGGGACAAAACACTAACTACTTCCCAGGAAATAGAGATACAGGATATTATAATTCATAATTCAAAAAACAACTAGTCTAAAACATGGCAACTTAATTTTGACACCTTAAGAGTAGAATTCATCTTTATCTTATGGGTCTTTGTTATATCCTTCAATATTTGCAAGCTCTAATGGAGATCCTGCTGCTACAGTGTTGGAAATTAAGGGAGGGAAAACACAATGTATAATCATTTACACTATGAATGACAGTTGTTTTGAAGTTTATTTAGGATTACATGGATAATATGAATAGTATAGATGTGGTTCACAACACTGAGTCTGGGAGAAGAGCTATTGATGTTGTGAAAGTACAGCCTGGAATTTGGAAGATTTTCTCTCTCATTTTTTTAATTTTTAATTTTTGCCACACTCTTTTGCACCATTCTGAATTGTTTTTGAATGGAAGGGCTTTTCATCTCAGCTCATGAGCAAAACCACTAGAATTCATAGACTTCAGACAGGATTTAATACTTTTATGAAGTAAACAAGGCATGCCCTAGAGAGTTTTCTTCAGGCTTTGTACATGTTTGGGGCCTGGATTGCAAGGAAATTAGGAACATTTTCCACCATTCATACAGTAGTATCTAGCCAGAATACAATACCCTAAAATCATTGACCATTTTTGCAAGCTTTTACTGAAAAATGCTTTTCCCTAAAATAACAAGGGAATTCTTTCACTTGAACAAGTTTGTACTATTTATACATGTAATAAACAAGATAATATCCTTGTTAGCATTTGGGAGGAAACAAGATTTTTCAAACCTGCTTATTTTTTTATTTTTATAGAATTCCCTTCACAAGTCATATAGAAAATGCAGAGGCACTATGAAGAAAGGGACTTGACTTTTAGATTTATTAGTGGGATTATTCACATTGCAAATTAGTGAAAAAACATAGCATTTCTTAGGGATTTTCTTTTGGCTGTTTTTCTTTACATGTACTCACACTCAAGGTGGCTGGTCCTGGAGGTCCTGCATCTCCCTAGTTAAAACAGGAGAGGAAGTAAATCAACAATCTCTTTAGTTATAAATATTTAACCTCTAGACCTTTTTAAAGCAGCACTGCAAAAGTGATTTCAGTACAATCATCAAACATGTTGATTATGAAAACCTGCGAGTAAAGTGATATTCTCTCCAGTAATGGCAGAGATATACACAGTTCACTACAGGTGAAAGAGAAAAGAAAGCACCAGGCCTCTGCATAAATGAATCACAGCTTAAAAAAAGCAATCCTTCAAAACACTTTTCCACATGACAAGTTACAAGCTGCAGCTTACATGCACAAGGTGGCTGCTGAAGCCAGTGTGACAGTTCACATATGTAAAGAAATCTGACTGTGTGAATATTCACAGAATTAGGTCACTGAGGTACAAATCACATCTGAGACCTTCAGGTTTTAGTTCATGGGAGCAAATTAGTGCACCCAGAGAGCAATTCAGAACACCAAATTTAGGCTCCTCCTCAGAACTCCTTTTAAAATTTGTTGTGATAAAGGGTACTTGTCTTTGCATTACAGTTAGCCTGTACTTTAACCTGTAACTTTAACCCTTAAGTTGCACAAATGGCAGCAGTGAGTGTTTGCCACACACAGTTATTGCAACGTGTTCAAAAGAATATCATGCACAATCACATATACATACAACTTAATAGATTTCAAAAGGTACCTTTTCTCCTTTTGGACCATCCACACCAGGACTACCAGGGTCACCTTTTAGTCCCTGGGCAAAAAGAGAAATGCATATTTGTTGTCATCTGTGAAAAATTCTGGGACAAAATCCTGTAGTACTGTGAAGTAGTATACACTCAACAAATAGGCCTTAAAATTCTATCACGTTATTAGTGCTATCTTGAAATTCTTTTTTTTCATTATTTTGTGAACAGACACATATCTATCAAAGACCACATGTGTCTTTAACACATAATTAAACATATGAAGCCAATCTACTTTATTGTGCCCCATTATGGTAAGTAGTGAGTAGAAATGCAAAGTTCTTTTGGAGTCTTGCATGGCCAAAAAAGATAAAATAGAATGTTAGAGAGAGTGCTAGTACATTCACTTGAACTCTGCTAAAATTGGGAAAGAGGCAGAGGTGGTCAGAGAACTGCAGATTTTATGTTTCAAGTAGCAGTGCTGAACTGATGAGCTCCAGGAAGGTACAGCTGAGAGTTGCTGCTCACCTTCCAACACTCTCATTTTCACCAGTATTCACAAAGGCAATTAGAGAAATAATCTATTTCCTTCATACCTCCTTCTTTAGCTCTGCCTTCAACAGGACAAGCAATTAGTGCTGCCTAGCCTTACACTTTGCATACACAGCCATTTCACACTCACAGGATCAGAGTAGTTTTTGGGTTGGAAGGGACCTCTCAAGATCACCTGGTTCAACCTCCCCTGCAGCAAACAGGGACATTGCCAATTGGATCAGGTTGCTCAGAGCCCTATCCAACCCATTCATTAATGTTTCCAGGGATGGGATATCTACAACCTCTCTGAGAAACCTGTTCCAGTGCTCACTATTTTCATTGTGAAGTGTTTCCTACTTACACCTAATCTGAATCTACCCTCTACAGTATTTCTTATACAACTCTTCCACTAAGAAGTTCTCACCAGAAGCACCCAAAAAATCCCCATACAATATCTTTAGTACCGAGCACACAATCTTTGTTGTCTTCTCCTTGCTGCAAAACAAATGGAAAAATGAGTGGATTCAAAATACGCCCAGCAAATTCAAGCCATTCTACAGCAATGAAGGAACTTAAGTATCATGCTGGACCAGCCTACCAGGAATTCATTTTTATTTAAGTCAAGAGATTTGTCTTGTGCCTTCCCTCTGACTACTGCTTTAGAGACAAGAGAGACTGCGTATATTGAAAGTCAGAGACACCTCTACAAATTCAAAGATTTTACTTAAAAATGAAATGGCAACAATGGAGGCAATGCAAGACCCGATCATAATAAGTTGCTCCACAAGCAGACCACCATCTTTATTATTCTGGAGGTTAAATAGGTTAAGGGTAGAAAAAATTAATTTACATCTGAATTAGGGTTTACAAACTAAAGTTCTTCCCAACTCCCCTTTTGTCCTTGCAAACTCTTTTCCTCAGTTTGCAATTATTAGGAAGATAGAGACAACTGGCACGAAAATGGTAACTAACATCTGTGCCTTGGTGGGTACAGAAACATGAAATCAATGAGTGTTCTAAATACTGCGTATTTGTGCAACTTCACTTCCTGCTAAAATTACATTAATTCACCATCTGGAAGGAACATCATTTAGGACTATATGAGCATTTAAGTACCCACTTTGGATTAAATTTGTGGTTGTTGTAAATACCCCTGATTTAGCTTTGATTTGTTCTTTATTAAGCTTGCCAAATATGTAATAGTTAAATCAGAAGTAGTTTTGCTGTTTGAACTTAAAAAATGTAATAGGCAGATGGATTCAAAAACCAAGCCAAAAATTGCTTTCTTTTTACAATCTGCATATTTATGACATAGCTTTAATATTGTCTCCATTTGTTATATTTTACTTTGAGCCTCCTTTTGAAAGACTGCATAAAACACAACCAATCCATATTCTTAAAGCCATTTTAGGGATTTTTCAGGTATGCAAACTGTATGGATTTGGTTCAAAATCAATACTAGCAAATCAGCCGTGGAACAATAGTTATGAGCTTAGGAATTAGCTCTTAGGCTGTATGTTTACAGAAGATAAAAGATAAGGCTAAAAAAAATGTGCAACTCACAGATGGTGACATATATTTGTGTGTCTCTACTGAATGTAAAATGCCACTGCAGATGAAAGATGCTGAGCCTGAGCCACGCACTTTCAAACTATGAAGCTTATTTTTTTCTAATTGCTGTGCTTAAAGCTTTTAGTAGTGTTTCTGCAAGAGCACCTCAGTGAGGTGTGCAGTCTGACAGCTACTGCAGAGATGATGACCATAGCAATTGACCTCACATAAAAGGACAAGGGGAAACTACATGTTTTGCAGGAAACCTTATAGTGTTTGAAGGAGGATTTTAAAGGACCCAATGTTATAGACCCATTATAAGTATTTCTGTTTTGCCTGCATGTTATATATACATTTTAAAATATTATAAACTTAGTAAATTCTAGACATAGTGAATGCTTGCAAAAAACACATCTGGGAATGCACCATGCCTATCCTTCCCTGCAGTGACCTTTGTGAAGCTGTTGAGAGGTTTAGCTGCTGGCTCACTGTCTCTGAAATGCCGTAAGAAAGAATTCCTGTGCCAAGTCAAATCTGCAGCCCCTTTTAGCACAGTACAGTAGGGTATCCTGTCTCTGGCAGAGACCAGAACAGGATGCTTCAGTAAAATGAATGTGGTTATCTAAATAGATACAATTTGGATGATGTTAGACCAAGCCTTAAGTTAGAAAAACTCATTTTCTGCAATATTTTAGGAGAACAAGGTCAGCTCTGAAAACAAACAAATTTCTATTGATCTAAGGAGTCTGTTACCAGATTTGCCAGAAATTCAGGAACAGATTAGAAATTTCAGCAGCTCTTATAACAGAGAGTAAATTAATTGGGTATTGAATTCTCTCCCCATCTAATTCTAGCTTTTTGGGACCAATATAATAATATAAATTTATGTGTTTATGAACAGTCTTCAGCTGAAGCATTTTCTCCTCTAAAAGGACTACAGCTTGGTCTTTTTATAGGTCATGATAAATTTACATTATGGCTCCTCTATGGAAACCAATATGTAAAGTAAGCATTAGAATATGTATATACAAGACCAATTCCAAGGTAACAAGATAACAATACTGGAAATAGCAAAAATGAGAAATGTCCTATATACATACATAAAATAAGACTGATAACTTTAATGCAATTTCCAACCAACAGAGAAATTACTGGAACAAGTATATCACAAATATCAGTAAGGGTGTGAATTGGGGTCAATGAGGGGAAGATTAAATTAGAGGTAGTGTTTTTGTTTGGAGGGGATGACAATGGTACTTCTGGCAGAATGAATGAAAAACAGATAAAACAGGTAAAATGTACCACCAGCTGACACCAGGTACTCTACTCAATGAAAAATTGCAAAGATCAGCTGGACCCAAACCAGAAGACTCCAGCAGCTCCTTGCAGGAGCCAAATGTTGCCTACAGGAATTGCATCTATTTGCACAGCATAAACTGTGCTGCACACGTGTGGCAATGGAAAATGCAGTCAGACTGCAATCATATATTCAGGAGAACAGGTTTTCAACTCTAAAAGATACCTTTTGGGAAAAACATAATTTGTTATTTGCAATCCCGTGGCCTTCATTAGAGTAAGCTGGTTCAATGTCACATCAAGCAGAAATCTCCTAAAACAATACATATTATCTAATATACTGGAAATACAGTACACAACCCAACACTCTAACCAACAGTGTGCAACCCCATTATTACAGATCAGATCAATTATCTCTACTGAATAACAGAGCTTGGGAATACTCTAACCACTAAGAGCAGAACCACATTTCCTTCACAGAGCAACCTTAAAATCTAAGTCAACAACAGCTTCAAAGTCAGCTGTACAATGCCAACCTGGATATGCTGGGATAACTTTTCTAATTTAGCAAAGTGTTTTCATAGCTCCAAACATTATATTTTTTCTCAGTTTATGTCTCAGGTACTTTTAAATGTTGACACTGCTCTTTTCTCATTAATAGAATTCCAAAACTTCCAACTGGTATATTACTAGAATTAACTGGACCCTAAATTAAATCTACTATATACTTTTGTTCCTAACAAAATTCTCAGACTCTAGATATAAACAAAAATCATCACCAATATCATTTTTTCAAGCAATAGGATTATTCCCTTCCTATTCAGGTATTTCCTTGCAATGCTAATACTAAGAGAGTTCAAGATTAGACAGACAGGCCCTGAGGGTGTGAAGGTAAACAACTATTGCTATTATAACAAGATGCAGGATCCTTTTAAAAATGGTCATACTTCTGATTACCTTTTCCCACAAGGATCAAAATAAAAAGGTCTATTATGTTTTCCATCTTTCTATTGGAAACCTGGGATTCTTTTATTGCTTACTGAACTTAAGAGGTTCATCCTTTGACACCAGGTGTGTAAAGAATAAAATTTTACTTAGGAAAGTTTTAGAAAAGTCACTTATGGTATTACCTCCCCCAGTAAGAGAAATAAAAATAACCAGTTAAACACTGGGTTTAATATACATACTAGATTTTAATTTCAGATTTGTTTTACTTTTTTTCCCACTTACAAGAAAGACACTATTCCTCCACCAGCTATGCATGACACATGCTGACAGATATGATAAAACTTGCTGTTTTGACTTACTTTTGCAAAAGGATTTAATTTATATCAGAAAATAGTAATTGGCAGTATCCCATGGCATTCATTCCTACCTGCACCAGTGATCAAGAAAACAACATGACTCAAAAAAAGTCTAAAAGTTTCAGTGATAAAGATCTTCTTTTCACTTCAGATCAACAGGCAGACATATGGATATAACAGAGAACATATTCCACAGATAGTTTCATGGATATATATATATATTGCAAATTTGTCCTTATTCCACACAGGCTATGAGTGTATTTATTATTTTTTTTTTCAGATAGTGTGTCTATGAAGCTCCATTTGTTACAGTGATACAAATGACAGCATTATTACAGAATCACAGAATCATTAAGGTTGGAAAAGACTTCCAAAATCATTGAGTCCAACCTTTCACTGATAACCACCTTGTCAACTAGACCAGACAACTCATAACTCCTCAGTTACAAAAGCAGACAGGTCTCACAGCCAACTCTAAAACAAAACATCCAAAAGAATGGTGAAGGGAAACAACATCTTAAAAAAACCACAGGATTTTAGTCACAGCAATATGGCACTTGAGTTTAATGTCAAGTGGCTAAAAGAGTCTCAAGGGATGAGAGAGATACTATTCAAGCAAACTGACTGTTCAACCTATAAAAGCAAATACCAAGCTTAGAGACATGGGCATGTACTACAGGAGGACTATATTAGTAATATATTAAGTTATTTATAACTACTCCTTAGGAAACTAAAAACAATGGCAACCACAGTAGTAGTATTTATAGCAAATATTCATGTTGTCAGATGGATTTTGAATAATGTCCCAGGCTGGGACACGGCATTGTAGAACTTGGCTCAGATTACTGGAGAGATAAACTGGGAGATGTGCGAAACATTTAGACATATTCACAGTTCCCGCCTCGAAACCTGGTTCCCAATGAGATTAACTGAGCCAGTTAGCATGAGTGAGAGAAGAGGAAATGAAAACTTTCTAGGTATATCATCACTACAGCCTAGTCTACAAACCAGGTCTGGCTTCCCCTCTGTCATGCTACTTCTTTCTAGCAAGAGCTTTCTATACAGCTAAGAAAACACAAGTTAGCAACAGCAAGCAAAAGTTTTCTGTGACACCTGCTTTTCTGATTTTGATTAAAATACATTCAAATATGTTTCTACCATTTGTTCAAGAAAAAATGTTCAGTCATCATCTTCAAGTTCTTGTAAGAATGGAAACCCTCACTCCCCCAGGCAGAGACAACACCTGCCAGAAGGCAAAGCCACCAGCTTTAAGTGTTTTCAGGCTGTTTTTATACAGCAGTGCAGATTACACCAATGTAAATAGATTAACTTGATTATTGCAGAAATATCAGATGTTACATTTCTGCTTGCAGAGCAAGTTAGAGAGACACTGATAGAAACTAAGAGTCAATGATACACAGTCCTGTAAATTTAAGGACTGATATCTCCATACAAAGTGATAACTGAGTTCAAAGCATTTTATCTAAGTGTTGCAAAAAGAAATTGTGTGTGATTTCCAACAATTCAATGTTATACTGCCATATGCAGTTTTACTTCAGTTTTAATGTTTTAATGACAGTTCCCATAACAATAATAACCTACCATTTACTGACACATTGCAACAGTTCAGTAAATGTTTAAAAAGATAAATGTTCAGTATTTTTCACTTTCATAGTGCCACTATGTTAAGTATGTCCTAGAGTTAATCAGATACTTGGTATACCTTACTCTTCCTAAAAGGTTGATGGAACAAGATCTCATGTAGTAAAGAAGATCATGTAAGACCAACACAGAAATGTCACCAGAGCTATGGAAAGAAACACAGATGTGCTTTTTCCATGCTGTCAGCATATATGTATGAGAGTTCATACGGTTCACCTTTACAGACAGACAGGCTACAAGAGAATACCTCTACAAATACCTAAATGTAGTTTCAGCTTAGTACATAGTGCATGTACTCACATGAAGGACATCCACTATTACTTAAAAATAGCCTGATTTACAGCGTTAAATTATAATTACATAAAACAGGAAAAATATTTTTATGGTTACAGTGTGCATAGAAAGCCAGGTGATGTAAAAAGTGTCATAATTTTGTAGCCTGTGTTACTGCATTTTCAGTAGCCCCAGCTAGATTGCCATAACATTTGTGTTAAGTGTGTGTTAAATGCATATTTGTGTTAAATGCTGACCCTTTTATTCTTTCAGAAAAGATGCATAAAAAAGTATTACTGAATGTTTTTTCCAAGTCCTGTATCTGGATTCTAGTCCTAATGTTAGTCATTCCCCATCTGGGAGATGGTCTCTGCCTTCAACAGCAATGTTTTGCAATTGGAGAGCCAAGAGTATCCAGCATTAAAACCTAAAGTCAGGGTAACCCCCATCAAGGTCAAGAGTGAGAAGGACAGGAAGAGGGTATAAAGCAAACTTTATCTCCAGGCATACCCAATTTCTACATGCATCACTCTGCTTACATAAAGTCTGAATTGCATTTCTTAACCACCCATCCAGAAGTTTGTAACTCGACTGTTTCATTATTGTTCCATTTACCTCTGTTCCAGGAAGGCCTTCTGGTCCTGGTTCTCCTTTATCTCCTTTTTCACCCTGAAAAAAATAATATTTATTTTATTATATATACTCATGGCAAATACTAACCCACAATGCTTTTAACAGCAAAAATATTTTATCATTCTGGTCTGTTCTACATGTACATTTCTAAATGCACAAGCTAAACTATTTCTTACATTCCAATACAAATTGTTTCCAAATAAATGTCCCTGAAAAATATCTAGCACTCTGATAGGTACAGTTCTCTGTACTTCACAGTGTCATTGAACATTCATAAAGACTCACCACAGAAGAACATTCTTGTTTCTTGCTGTGCTTCAAGATTATGGTGGTGAAACAGAAATTTTCACCAGGGAACAGTTTAGTTTTTGAAAATCATAATCTTAATATTGCTTTTTTTTTTCATTCTGAGATTCGGTTTTGTTATCAGATGCTTAAAGTAAGTGTTTATTTACAAAGTCCTCGGTATTATCATTTGTCTTTGACCCATACTAGTATATGGTTCACTATTTGCATTTGAAAAATGGAAAAAACTTTTGTTCTGAAAATTTTCTTACAAGTATGAATATGAACAACATTATTAATCAAAAGAAAAAAAAATGGTGGGAAGTTTCCTTCAGGATTGACTGTAGCTGGTTCCTGAGTTTGCTCATGAAACACTGACTACAAAACACAATAACCTTTGTAGAATACATGAAAGAATTCAGCTCCATATTAACTCTAACAACCATGCTATTCTAGTTAAGACATATTTTATCAAAGCGAATAAAATACACCTGCAAAAGAAGCATAATTTAAGAGAAAATACCTTCCAGAAGCAACAAGCTTGAAGAGCTCTGTAATTGAATCTCTGTCCTCAAATGAAGTTTGTCAGATCAAAAAAAGTAACCATAAAGTAACATAATTCTGATAGAAGTGCAAGGACTGACTTAATTAGAGTCTAAGCTCTTCATATAAACCAAAGAAAACAAAGAACTCTTCACCGAATTTCCATTATCGCCAGGGGAACATACATTTGTTTGAGCAGAGCCTATTCATTATATCAGCATCATCTTCATAATTCTGTTAGGTAAATGGCATTGAGCTGAGATCATTCAGCTAACTGCATTTGTGACACAGTCCTGATTCAGAGCTATTTCTCCCGTGGCAATGACAGAGGGCATTTCATCTAATAATCAGTTTTGCAAAATGAGTGTATGATCTTTTTGAACAACTGAAGCCTACTAACAAATTAGCAGCAGCAAACTGTGAATTTAATAATCCCACTCCCAAGATGGCTTTGCTGCTTCACTTTTTCCATTTTAATACATCTTGTTGATAAGAAACTTAATGCTACATGTTAGCTTGAATCATACAGTTAAGGTTTTCCCTCAAGTATTCCCTTTCTTACTGGTCAAAAAAAAAAACTCCACCAGGTAAATCTGGTGGAGATTTACTGCAAAGTTCAAATGACACCAAACAGTTATAGGAATTTAACACTTATTATGTTAGTATGTTTAAGCTATAGAGTCCTCTTTGTTCTATGGATTAAGACACTGGTTGAGAAAGTAATTTTCTTTCACTGTCAGTTTAAAAAAATAACCCAGTTGAAATCCCAGGCGTACTGTTCTTTTTAAATAGCTCACTTAAACTTTTAGAACTGCAAAAATGACATTTTCCTTTTCATCACTGTGACATACTGAACATTTAATACTGCTTTCAGGATACTTCAACTAGAATCAGTTACACTGCTGCAATCTTGCAACAGTTATAAAGGTACATTCATATATTTGACATAATATTTCCTTATCTGAATATATTTCTAGAAGATTTACAAATCATTCCAATTTATGGAGCAGGTTTTCTTTTTTTCCTATGGCTTGTGTATCTGATTTCACACTTCAAGAAAAATGATGCAAATATGTACAGATTTGCTTCAGAAGTAGTAGTATCCTGTAAATGTCTTGATGTATAGGTGGAGACCTAAGGTAAAAGTATCTTGTCATAATTTTTTATGCAACATCTACATTGCCATAAAAAGCTAAACAGAGAGCCTAACTCTAAAAGATGCCTGTCCCTTCAGCCTCACTTATCATTTGCCTGGCTGTGAGATGAGCAGTACATGTTGGTGAATGTGCCTTTTCCTCTCCAGCAGGCAGACGATAACTTCAAAATGCCACCAGGCATTTTCTAGACACATACAAGTGTGGCTGGTGAGTGCAGGGAAGAAAGAAACCCCCCATTCCTTATGATTTACACAATATTTGGATTTAAGATGTTTCTCAGTTTCTTTGACAAAATTATAAAAAACACCCCCTGTTAATGAGCCTTGGACCTCTGCAGAGCCCCTGGTTTTCTGCCAGGTATGCAACTTTACATGAACATACCAATTTTTTAATGGAGTACACAATTTGTACTTGCCAAGCCTATCGTATGGAATGTCCATACGATGTTCTCTGTGAAGCCAGAATTCAAACCAAACAGGGGTCCAATTTTTACAATTTATTCTCACAAGAACTGAGCCAAGTCATATTAATTTCTGTCTTTATGAAGCACTATACTGCATAATTAACAGCTTCAAGTCTAGCCAATTTGCAGAGTCGCTGAAGCTACTCTGCAGTGTAGAGGAGGCTGTTAATGTTAAAGCCAACATTGTGGCTTTGTGGCAATACACCGTATAGATTAATGAAAAGAGAGAAAAATGCATTAATGTCACTTAATAAGAAGTGCTCCTGCCTGCTTATACTACATTCAGATGAGACAATTAAAGACTATTTATTGCAAAAACAGGATGACAGAACTCTGAAAGCATCAAGCCTTTTTTATTAGTTAGCTAAAACTAACCCGATGTAACACTGAATTATTTGTATTTCTTCGGGTGAATTCTGCATTCCATTACCCTGATGGAACAAGCTGATGGGATTGCTCCAGAACAACTGCTGGGAGGGGTTCAGTCTGCTGTGTGTAATAGTGGATGCACTGAATTCAGTGATAGCATTCTTTATTTAGGAACAGGGGCACATCCACAGCCTCTGCAGAATAAGGGTACAAGCCTCCAGCTCACTTGTCCACTTTCAGATTGCCTCATTTACCTTGCACACTATTTCCCCCATGTTAGAATGGCAAAGTAATATATTTTGAAATATAATACATCAAGACCTGAAAATTGAACTAAAAAGATAAAGATTTTTCTGCAACATTGCCCTGTTAATAATACAAGTAAGGAATTCCTAGTATCAGTTTTTGGAAGAATTTTAAAGAGCCATTGTTAATTAACACTTGCTGAATTACTCTCCAAAGTACACAAGCTATATAGTATCACTAAGTCAGTGTGGACACTTATAGTTTTAAGCCTGTGAAACTCCATGATTTTACCTACATATCTTTAAGACAGTTATGACTTGTCATTTTTAATACCTTTTTTTCCTGTTATGTTACAGCTCTGGCTCAGCAGAATGTTCTACATTAATTTTATTTTCTTGTGACCACTTCTCCATAGCTTCTTTTAAAGTGATCTCAGCTCATAATAATGCTTGTTGATTTTTCTTGAGTAAGTTATGAATGAAAAAAACCCTACATCTTCAGTTATAAAAACCCAACCTTTGTTTCTTTCTGTTTTTCTGACAGATGTCTGAAGAGATGGGTTTATGAAGAGCTACACCCAAATAATCTTACTGTCTGACCTTCCACAGAATATGGGATAAATCTTCCACAGAATATGGGATAGTATGCTTTAGGAAAGTGGCAATACACAGGGTAAAGCACCTCAGGACTGCTGAGAGACTGTACCATTTAAAAGGAGTGGAAAGCAAGGCAAACTAATGATTTTGACTCAGTTCAGACTGGGAGGTACTATGCAAGGAAATATAAGATTAATATAAGATGAAGCTCATTTCCAAACAGGCTGTAACCCTGTAGCACATGGCATTATTTCCTAAGCAGGATCAGAAGGGGACAGCATAATACATTGCAGAAATAAACTTCTATCACAGAAAACAAAAATCAACAGAGATGATCAGGAAGGATTCACCTTGAAGCCTGTGTCTTCCCAAGCCCATATATTTAGGATAATCAGACAAAGTAATAAATCAGGTGATCCCAAAGCTTTATAGAGATCACACAGCTCAGTAGACACACTTATCAAGAAACAATGACCAAAAATCTGCTGATTCCAAACTGTGCCTTTGCTGTCTTGTGAAAGAGTCGTAAGAAGTGTTTTGCCTGAACATACTGGATACCATGTCAAGAGAAAGATCTTTCCATCCTGCTTTTTTTACATAGACTGAGCAATACTGAAAATATTCACAATGGCTAATTACTGCTTGGTGTCATGCGTCACATTCCTAAGTAAGCTCTAAACATTTCTATCCAGAGAGGCCATATAAAGGCAAATTACCACCTCAACTAAAGGCAAAACCTTAGGCACAGAACAATCTGAATCCAGACCAGCCCAAGGCTCCAAAGCTGTACCAATGAACTGCCTCATTCTGTCAGCAGGAATAAGATAGCCATCCATTTTTATTCTTTGTAGAAAAACCTTAAAATGCAAAATTATTTGGATCAATTCTAACAGCAACCAAAGAAAAAACCAACCCAAAAAACTGCAACTCAAACCCCAAGTCCAGTAGAAGTTTCAGTGTAGTGCTCTCCAGTGGAGATAGCCAATGAACAACAAAGCCTGTAGCACCGCTGCAGAAAAGTATCTGGATATTGTTGTGGATCACATAGTACATGGAAATCTGTAACATAAAGACATTTTTAAAAGGCTAAACTCCATTCTCCATTTGTCAAATGCAAGCTGAAAAAAAACCCAACTATTCTGGATTACTTGCCACTGATGAGAAAAGTGAAAAATAACAGCTAGTTCAGGGCATCATATTTTTCTGCTCTTCTTCAAACTAGAATGACAGAAAGTGTGAAAAATAGTTAGGAGGAAAAAATTAACATAGGACATGCTGATGGATCTCAAATATGGGAAAAAATTGTATAAGTGGGACATCAAGGTTTCCAAACTGATAATACAAATAACAGATTTCATTTGTAGCCAAATGGGGCATAGAATTTTTGTTAAAAAGGCAGAGAAGTACTGTAATGATCTAAGATTAGAATGAATTTGCCTTAACTGTAGATTTTGCTTGAGAATGCTCTAAGCAGACTTGACGATACTCCATTGTATGTGTGTCTTCCTGTGGGTGAGGCAGATATAACCCTGAACACTATTTCAGGATAACATTTCCTCCCCACTCCTCCCCGCTGCTCCAGGGTTCTGCTATGGTCACTCTCTCTTAAAATATGTGTCAAAGTCACATGTCAAAATAGTTTTAGCTTTTTTTAGGATTATGTCCTTGCTGAGTAAAGATTACAGTGTTTGCAGATACCTGTCTTAAGGAGTCAAAACTCTCTCATTTAACGTCTCCTTTTATCCTTTTACAGGTGTTGAAAGACAGAGAAACATTAATACAAATGCCAACAATATACAGAATAGCAATATGACTGAGATGTTTGCTCTGTCCATGTGCCATTATTGCCAAGCACAACGATTGAATGAGTTCAGAGATGCAGAACAGCAAAATAAAAATGAAACCAAATAACACAGGCAAACCAGGAGTATACTGATAAACATATTCTGAAGAGCTAGCAATCTCTTTGGATTGAAGGACTGTATCCATATTCATTCAAGTAGCTTAGGCATACATTTCTTTCTCATACATTCTTTGTGAAAGTTCAACTCTCCCATAGCAGCATCCACAAACACTGATTTCTAAAACTGTCTATTAATTCCATGGCACCCTGACAGGCAATAAAGTATCCTCAGTCACAGTCTTATTAAAAACTCTTATAATATAGGCTACATATATAATATAGGCTATGATACATATGATAATATAGGCTATGATTGAGAACCACGCCTTAAATAATGCCCAATTCTATTATTTCACATATAGAAAATGCTACAGCAAGGCTGCCAGTGATGCCTTATTGAAAACACAGGTGAAGATTCCTGTGATCTCTTAATGTGTTCCTTACTGAATCTCTTCTTGGTTATTATCTTCAGTGTAACCCTTTCCTGTGGAAATCTAAGAGATTGCCTAACATTCCCTAATGCTGACCAGAGCCATTAAAGATCACTAATGAATGAATATTAAAAGGGATTCTGATGTACTGTGATAAATAGAAAAGATGAGATACACAGAACACCTTTTCATCTAAGAGATTTGTTAACGTAAAAGAAACGTAAAGACACAAATTCATCCTTCTGGGTATTAGATATTAGCCAGCATAAGAAGAAAAATACTGAAATTTTTGCTAATTCTTCCTTGCTACAATATATGCAAATCTAATTACAATCTCACATTTAGTTTGTTTTTCAATAATAAACGTCCCAACATAAATAATTAATGTCCTAATCATGCTTAAGATGCTCACACTGCTTTTCTTTCTGCCACATGAAATTTAGACTGTATTTTGCAAACTTTGCTTCGTATGCTATCCTGCCATGGCTCATACTGTCATGACCATTTCAATTTCTTTTTTCTTTTTCTTTAAACCTTTCAATGTCAAGGAGAAAAATACTAACAAAATCAACAATCAAAACTCCATTCTTTATGGTAATTATTTGATCATCTATTCCCAGACCTAACTTGATAGAAAAATTCTTAACCCAATATTAAAGCTTTATTCATAGAAATAAGAAAAATAGTACAACCTAAAAGCATGAGCTATCTGAAAGCAGACTTTCAGTCTGCTAGATAATATGTAGTCTTAACATTCACTTGAATATATTAATATGTTCTTCAGAAAGTATCATCAGTCTAGGAAAATGTATTTATAAGGAAGAGTCACAAAGCTTTTTCATGGTGATCTCCATTTTCAAATCCTACTTGGTACTTCAGTGCAAAAACTTTAGTGGGTACAAACAGTAGTCTAACTCCCCAGAAAGACCCTGAATATGTTTTAAAAACTAAAAAAAAAAAACTAAAAAAAAAAAAAAAATTCATTCTGAATATTAATGGATATTCTGTTCTTTACTCACTCCATCTGGCTGAGTTCTACAATAAATTCTACACACAGAATACCATTTCAATTTAAAAATTGGTGTACTGCATATAATTTATTGTGCTACACCTTTCCTCATAATCCAAAAGCAAAAGGCTTTCCAAACTATAAAGACTCCTGAATTCAGTCAGACAACTCATACATGCATCTTTCCATGCAGAGGCCATAAAGGGAACACTCATGGTCCAGTTTTCCTCTCCCTCTGCAGTGTCTCTGGCTAATCTCATCTGCAAATATAAAATCAACAATCATTTCTGTGAGTCATCAGTTACATCCAGACTTGACTCCTCGCCAAGATCATGTCTTAACTTTCCAGTACCTCATATCTAATCTATGTTTAAATTGTTTTAAATAGTTCTTTCAACATTTTTTACTTGAGGAAGCTTCCTCTTTTTGTCACTGTAAAAAACACTGATTCTGTTGGTCAGCAAGAACTGGAATTATCTTTAAGTGAGTCTCTCAGATACAATCCACATCCAGACCACAGGCAAAATGTTTTTCATCCCTCTACACAGCTTCCACTTTGATCCAGGCTATTTTCACAAATACTCCCTCAACCTGCTCTCACCTACCCATTAGGATTGTCAACTCCAGTCATCATTTATCTTCTCATTTGATGGTTCTCATGCATACACACTTAAATATCAGGACATCTGAGTGTAAAACTCAGTGCACAGTTTGGCATTGTAGGGTTTACACAAGGTCATACAATTTATTTTCATACAATAACCACACCAACTCAATTTTCCTCTAGTGTTATGAGCACAAAATCTGCACAATAGATGTAGCATCATTTCTTGTATTATCAATTTTTTAATTAGCCAGTCAGGTCTGGTTGTTCTGCAGGTATCCATCTTCTGTCTTAATTCTCACATTTTAGTTATAATAACCCTTGGATTAAATAAATGGTCCACTCTGTCTTTGTACATTGCCTAACACAAGGGAATCATAATACATGTCTCAGCTTGCACAAATCCCTGAGCTATTAACAGAGTTTTTTTCTTACATCGTTCAAGAACAAAACTAATAGCTGAATTTGGCTCTGCTTTCCCTCACTGATCTTCCCAGTAATTCTAACCTTAAGTATCTCATGTATCTATCAATAGATTAAAACCTCAAAAGAAAAAACTGTCTCATTTAATGAGCAGATTATTTTTCCATTTTTAAGTAAATACTAGAAATGGATTTGACTTGCAGCTACAATTGTTTAAAATTCTATCTGCCTTTTAGTGGGGAGGTTTCTGTTTATACCGGGTTGGTGTTAGTGTTGAATGAAGATTTTTCCGTAGGAGGAATAAACTAGTTTCTTTTCAGGGCTTGTCTCCTAAGGCAACCGAAAGCCAATCTGCTCTTGACATCAGTTGACAAATAGTATTGCTTTCACAGAACGTAGTATTTTTTATACACACATGCTTTCATGGTTTTGGCAGGCCATTGCTATTGTTATTTATACCCCAAAAGATGTTCTGCAGATGGTTAAAGCCACATCGAGTGTTTGCACAAGCTGATGGACTGCTATGTCTTTTCTGCCAAAGGCTGCACCTCTAGCTTTATTTCTGTCACATGACAACCAGAATAATAGCCTTTTCTGTAGCTGTGGCTATTAACCATCTTCATCAGGACTACACAGACAGCAGTATCAGTTATCTCTATTTTCTTAGACTACAATAAGTTTATTAAGGCCATAGAAATCCATACTTTATACCAGGAAACTGGTGTTTCAATAAAGCTCTCACAAACCCTGGTACAGTTTAAAGATGTGGTATGTTCAGTCTCCTAATGGGTATTTATCTGAGGTGGAGACTTGATCTGTTCAAAATACACCCATCTTGCTCAGTCAGACTTCACTAAGGTCAGTTCAAAATGTAATTAAAAAAGTAGGAAATTTCTGCCTTTTGCACAAAACTCAGTAAATAGAGATTTAATTCAGGAAGTTTTCTCCCCTTTTGAGAGGATCAAAATAAGCAGCTCCCACCTTCCTGGCAACTGTCCATACAATCAGCCCATATAGGTTCTATGGATACCATCCATAGAAACAATTACATTTCTCTTCTAGTTGAACCACTGTGCAGTGAAGGGTGAAAAAACAATGAGTCTAGAATAAATAGGCAGGACAATATTCTGCTGCTGAATGGGAGGAATTATCTTTAGAAAGGTCATCCTGGGAAATCTGAACTGTATCCACTGGCCAGCTACCGACAACAGGAGTTTAACTTACTGCTTCAACAGCCTTCAACAGGTACATAAAACTTAAAAGGCTACCAGGATAAAGCCTTTTTCTTTATCTGTGCACAATATATATTGGCTTCAGCATACCAAGAAGATCAGTGATATGTTCCCTGTAGACATCTAAGACAAGTCAGTCTTCACCTACTGTTGCAGAAACTCTCAGCAGGTGTTGCAAATTAGCTGCTCTTCTAATCCAGGTTCTTTGGCCACTTAAACTAAAATTTAACAATACACAAAGGTGATGAATGTGCATACTGTAAAAAGTAGCATCATAAAGCTGCTGACTGGGTTAGGTACATTAGCACATCCTTCTCTACAATTTACCATTCTTGAACTTTTGTGCAGATCCTTTATAACAGTCTTAATACCCATGACTTCCATGCCATGTTATGTCAGGTCTTCTTCAAAGTATTTTTTATGTCCAGATGAGCACAGAGTGTGGCACAAAAGAGATGATTTATGGAGAAAATGGCACAGAGTACTAGATGTTAACACTGTATTTTGTTGGAGTTATTCCAAACCTACACTGAAGTAGCTCGAGTCTGGTTTCATGAGTTCAAGAGCCATTAGAAATTGCACCACCTTAGGCTTGTTCCCAAAGTACATCTTTCAGTGTAGCTTCATCCAAAAAGAATCATACTGTTGTTCTCCAACCCCAAAAATCATCTGTATAGGTCTTCAGCACCTTTTAGTCACTTAAATATGCCTATTCTTCTGAATTACATTGTTTGCTGAAGAATAGCCACGTACCTATATAGTATATAGATATATGTACTCGAATAGTCTGGAGAAACAGAATGTGCTGGGATATAAACCCAGTAAACAGAGGCACATTTTGGTCTAAACAGTTCCCTGACTTGTTTATTTTACTAGGAATCACACAAACAATTGCAATAGCAGTGCACAGGGACACTGGGGATAGGAAGAAGCAACTGGAAAAGAGGAGATTGGGAGGAAGACCATCTTTATCACTGACAGTATTGTTAATAAACATTAACTACTGCTAAGTGGAGGGGGAAAAAAGTGCTTTGGAACTTAAATATACTTTAAGATGTATATTGCTGACTTTTCAGTAGTAACATCCACATTTGTCTTTGTGGGTTGTAGAAAGATTGCCCTCCTCATATGCAGACAATGAGTTCTATTTTTGATATATTAATGAAAACAGTTCTGTCATCTCCTCTTCTACAGTGACCAGTGTCTGTAACCATTTTGTTGTTTCTTCTTTCATCACATTGTTCATGAATTCTAATCCTTTTCCTCATGGAAAACAACTCTCACTCAAAGTTGCAAAAGCTCACATAAAGAGCCCATTGACTTTAAATTTGCTTAAGAAAAAGAGGATAGACTCAGATTACATTAAAGAAAGAAATTGTTTACTGTCAGGGTAATGAGGGACTGGAACAGGCTGCCCAGAGAAGTTGCCCAATCCCTGCAAGCGTCCAAGCCAGTTTGAATGGGGTTTTGAGCAACCTGGTATAGTAGATGACCCTGCCCGTGGCAGGAAGATTGGAACTAAATGAGCTTTAAGGCTCCTTTCAAATCAAACCATTCCATGATTCTGTAATTTCATCTACAAATTTACATCCTTGCATTCATGCCTATTTTATAAATATTAAATAAAAGAATTTTTAAAGAGGTCTCAAAGTATGAGGCTAAACAGGAGCTACAAGGCTCCATAAGCACATATGCAATTTATGCTAAATGCTATTTTCAAATATTGCAGCATCAATATTGTTTATTAGATTATCCTATTTCTTCTTCTCATTAGATACCTGTCAGTACAGCCTTTTTCATAAAGAATAATCCTCTACAACAGTTCTCAGTTGCTAAATGTGTACCATGTGTTACAGGTAAAAATTTTTATATTAATTTAAAATTAATTACCATTTATTAGCTACCAGTTAAAAAGCTTACAGTCTTGCTTCCAAACTAGCAAGTGCTTTCTCTAGGCATTACAGCTGTAATAACATCCAGTCATCCATCTCTGGATATGTCTTCACAGAAATCTCCAAAAGTGGCACAGAAGGCACCATTACTGGAAGCAGTACATCCAAAAGACTCAGCATTCTGCTCACACTGTTAAACCTCGTATCTCAACAGAATGCCCCCTAAGGAAGCTGCAATGATTCTGATACCCCAGACAGCTCATCAGAACAGGCATGGCTGTTTTTGCAGAGCACCATGTGAACTTTCTTGCCCAGAAATCCATATCTGGGCCTACCACGCAAGAAGCTTCCTACATTGTGGGTGCAATTGGAATTTGGAGAGCTTTGTGGACCAAAGTAAATTACAGAACCACAGAATATTCTGATTTGGAAAGGACCCACAGGGACCATCTGAGTTCTGAACTCTGTCAGACTCAAGTCACTTTTGAACAATTGTACTTAGTATGTGCAAATTACCATTTTCAGAGTTTAAGATAAAGATACCTTTCTAATGCCAAAAGCCCTCCACACCTGTCAAATATTACATTTCTAGTCCAAGGCAGAAAGAGGGTGAGAGTCCACACCAGCATTTATGTATTACAAAAATCAGTTTTCCGCTAATCTTGTTCTCAGCAAGACTTGGAGTGTTTACACTCAAAGAAAACCATTGTGAAGTACACAACAATCTAGTCAAAATATCAAATTATAAAGGATAAAACAGATGAGGATGAACCATGACAATCTCAATAGAGTCATTATAAGATGAAATGACATGGCAAAAAGACAAATGAAGTTCAGCGTAGATATACATCAAATGATGAAGATTGTAAAATCCTTATATCCCCTATGTAGCCATAACACCTGTGAATACAAACACAACTTCCTAAATGGAGTGACTGTTAATGACCATTTCAAAAGGATCAAGAATGATCTTGAGACCACACTCAAAGCTAAAGAGAAGATAGAAAAGTCCCTGTGGGGAGACAAGAAGGCACAGAGAATAAACCAAAGAATTTCACTGCGATATTACATAGACTGAAGCTCTTGTCTTTTTCATCTTTAAATACTGGAACAGAACTCAGTAATATCCAGAAGCAACTAGTAAGGATAATCCAATACAGAACATATTTCATAGCGGGAGACACTAATTGATATTCTTCAATTTGAAAGAGACAGCTCAGGAATATGTAATAGAAGCTTATTGATTCTCGATTGATACTGAAAAGGAGAACAGGAACCTTTTGAAAGAAGTAGGAGACACCAAATCAAATTAAGAGGAAGCAGGTTTCAAATAAACAAACGGAAGTGTTTCTTCAAACATGAAGATAAACAGTGCAATTCCTCACCACAGGATATTGCAGATGCTCAAAGTTTACATGAATACAGGAGAAAACTGTACTTTCTAGTGGGAGAAAAATCAGTTGAAAACTACTAAATTCACTGAAAACACATCTACTGAGATGCAGTCTCAAATAATTGAAGGCTGGAAGAGTACTATACTCGCTTACTTTGTCCTTACAGTTGTCCCCAGGGCACCACTTCAGGTTATCATTAGAACAGGATGCTGAGCCTGATGAACTTTAATCTGACCAAATGGGCATGTGTAAGTAAATTAAAGAGTGATAGATCTTGGGAGCTGGAACTTGGTCATCTATATCATTTAATGATAGACCCCACCTGTGAAGGTTTTTTTGCAGACATTTCAATGAATCCAATTAACATTTCCTCATATGATTCCCAGGCACAGTTAAAAAGCTAGGGACTATTTCCAACAGACACTTTTGATTAAGCCTGTTTCAAAGGGCAAGGACATTAAACAACAGGAAGATGGACAGGTCAAGTCAAGTATCACAGAACTACCTGATAAGCCCTGTTAATCTTTAGCTTACTAGGATGCCAACATGCCTGCATTTATTTCAGGGAGAGAAATAAAAGAAGGTGAGAAGAAGTGAGTAAATTGTTACAAGATGAGAAAGAGAAAACTTGTATATTTCTCTATATAGCATTAGGAGACAAGTATGAAAAAATCTCTGTTTACATTTATATCCAGCTGGTAAAGCATTCAGTCTTACCTGCATGAAACAGGATTTCAAGGATTTCAAATATTCTTCTCCCTGCCCCAATAAAGTATCTGCACTGACAGTTAACACAGGTAAGAGACAAATTTTAAGTACAGTGGCACAAACTCCACTCACATCCAAACTAGGGAACAGGACCCTAAGTCTATAATGCAAATTGCACATTCTTCCTTTGCTCCAAAGACATTAAGACCAGGTAGTGTCCATAGTTACACCAAGATTTGCAGTTTATAGAATTTACTCTTCTAACCTTTTGCTCAGACTGAAGCATTTCTAGTAGAATCTATAGTTCATAAATAGAAACACTCTACTAATACACAGTGTTGCTAACTGCTTCTCTTAATTGTAGCTTTTTAGTATTTTTAATTATAAACCTTTGTCTTCCATCTATGAAAAATAACTTCTATTTTTCAAGTAAATTGGAAGCTTCCCCAGTACTTGAGTTGTCTGGTTTTTACCACTGAAATTTATGATACAGACATAAAAATACTAGAAACACTAAATAATGACTACCTTCAAACCATCATGTTAGATCTAGGAAAGGTGATTCTTTCTTCATTTCCTTATGCATATTTAAGAAAAGCATATTGAATACTGAAACAAAAGACTACACCTGGGGACACCCTGGAAGTTTATAGCCCTCTGTGTTCTAGATGGATAGAAGGTAGACAGAGCAGTATTTTATTAGGTGTGATAGGATGAAGTAGAAAACGTTGAACCTCCAGGAAGTAATCTTGACACTAAGATCTATTAGGAATTGTCTTCTAAAGGAAATAGATGAAGCCCTATTTCCTGGGATAATTCAAATTGTACTTCAGAAAATAGTAAATATATACAAAGAACATCCTGCGTTTAGAAGAAAATTGGGCAGATGAAATTTTTTTCTACATTTAGGCTGGACAAGCCCCAGACTCCTCCTTAAGACATGCAATATGTAATGTAAAAAGGATGAAACTCTGGAAATAATAAATAACTATCAATATAGTTTTATTCTCAAAGTTTCCCTTATTCAAATACATGTAACTTTTTAATTAATATCATTTTACTGAGAAATATTAATCACAGAATTATAGTAAAATACTAACTTTACCAGAGATCAAGTGTTTACAAATGCATATCACAACGCACAAACTGTAACATAGCTCATGTCCAATGATATCCAGTTTTAAAATCCTCCTCTTTAGGTGTGAGAAGAAAGAGACTATGCTTTATGAAGGAAAAAGTCTTCTGAGTTTTCTGAGATATCAGCTAGTCCTGTGATTTCGTTACATAACAGCACACCTTGCCTCTCTGACTTAAAAGACAAAGAGGGATTTTAAAAAGTATCAACTGGAGTGACCAAAGGAAGCAATAACCAGGAGGAAAGAGAATTATTTACAGATTTAAAAAAGGAAAATGGTATTTTAGAAGTTATTTGTCTAATTTGGATATTTAGGGTGGACATTAGACAAGTTCTTCACAGAAGGAATGCCTGGGCATTGGAATGGGCTGTCTAGAGAGGTGGTGGAGTCACTGTCCTGGGAAGTGTTTAAAAAAAGACTGGATGTGGTACTTGCTGCCATGGTCTAGTTAACAAGGTAGTGTTAAGTCACAGGTTGGACTCGATGGCCTCAAAGGACTTTTCCCACCCAGCTAACAGGTACTCGATCTGTTGCAACCTCCAAGTGATGCACATACTTCTAGTATCAAAATAAGTAATAATAAATAAGATTTCAACCTCTGCAAGTTTCAAGATAGGTCTAAGATCTTGAAACCTGTAGAGGTTGAAATCCAGACCCAAACCTGTTAATCAGGCCAGATTGCTCAGGGCTTGCTGAGAAAGAAAAGTTGCTGCTGGAAAACCACTTTGGGCAACTTGTTCCAGAGCTTTACAGTCCTATCACAGGAAACTATTAACTGGACATTAAAAACAAACAAGTCTCTATGTTCAAAAAGAAATGGTCTTGCCATTCTCTGTGCTTATCAAATTAGAAATAAATGTAAGGGATACCTTGCATAATTTTGATGCTATTAACCGAAAATGACAGTCATTTAAGATAATCTCCTCTCATGTGTTTTCATGAAGCAAGTCTTTAGTTTATTCCCTTTTGTGTTACCAGGATAAAAAGTGCATACCACTGGAAGAGGAAATTACTTCTGTAATAAACAGTGTTAAAATTAAAAACCTTTTCCTAATGGCTACACAGCATCTTCCTTGCTGCATTTCCAGCCCACTGCCCTGCATGCACTACAGACACACAAACAGACCATTTCTTTCCTCCTTTGCAGCAAGGTTATGTATTTGAAGGCTGTTTGCATATTTTCAGCTGACTCTACACTAAGAGTAAATAATGCAGTCCTCCCTCAAAGGTTCTGTATTCCTGAGCACCAGTCATTCCCAGTGCTTGCCCTTCAAAATCTGTAAAATTGAAGCCATATCAACACCAAATAGCACTTTTTAATAGGACTTTTTAATTAGTGTTGCAGACAATACTTCACTTTGGAACATCTTAGTCTTTCAGTTGCAATTTCATTTTTATTTTCAGGCTACATCTCTGATTCACCAAGAACATTCTGTATTTTAAAGCTTTCTTCTAGTTATTATCAGCACCTTCTGACTTCCTATCATCATGAAATGCAATAGTCATATTTTCTATCCCATACTGTAAAATTAAAATTCGAAGCAGTATTACAATGAGAACAGATCCCCATGATTATAGTTTGCCTACTTGGCAGCAAACCAATTAAAACTGCTCTCAGCATATACTTTTTCAGTCACGCTATAAAAGGGTAAACCAATGTTTTTGTTGCAGTTATAAGACTATCACATAAGAGTGTCATTATCTATGTAACACAAAGAAAACAGAATATAAAGGAGAATTAAAATAAATTCACAGTGAGAGTATATTTCTTTTGGAGGGAAAACTTGCAATATAACACCTGCACAGTCTGTACTTCCCATACCACTACTGGATTTTGTAAGAGAGAACCAAGTCAGCCATGACCAAAAGCAGAACAAGACTTTTGGATTCCCAAAGAAGAACCAAGTGTGGCAGAGAAACCCTTAAACAGCATAAAGGAATCTTCCTCAATAATTTACATTATAGATGCTTCCCATAACTGTAATGTACAAATGATCACGCACTGTCACCTCAGCTGTCTCTGTCCCTCTGGTGTCCCCAAGGCTTGCTCTGCCAAAGCAGATCCTAATACAAAAAAACAACTATTTTCATTTGATGAAACAAGGTATAAGGCTGAGTTGGTTTCAAGTATTCAATCCTAAGAAATGATAGGGTCACTAAACCAAAAGTAGAGGATGGTTCATTTCCATGTACTTCTGCGGGGAGTCTGGAATGGCAAATACCCTGTGCTGAGGTAGCTGTGCCCCATCCTAGGTGATATGCAAAATAGTGTGTGCAAAAATTTTGTTCCTCAATGTGCAATATTAGGCAGAATTTTTGGTATTAGGAAAAACTTCCATTTTGGGCTTTGTAATTGTGTTTGTTACACACAAAGTAGTATAACTGTCTCACTTTGTGCTGCTATGTTAAAATGCAAATGTGTTGATATTTTTTTTTTATACTGGAGTTTAGTAGCTGAAACTCTACATTGTTATTCTTAAACAATTATTTGAATTAAAGCTGAACTGAATAACTGCTAAAGACCATACCCTTCAAACACATGCTTCCCACACAAATATCATGTGTAGCTTCTGATGAGAATAGCCCAAACTATTTTTGAGTGATCACTGGTAAACAAAGAACCTTCCACTCTTTTATTTCCTTTAATTTGAAGGGCAGTTGAATGCAGCATTAACAAGAAATAATAGCAAACATAATAATAAACACTGGAAGGATTTTTAAATGGGACCTCTTAATTATCATCTGAATTTATGAGACAGAAAGAAAAAAAAAATGGTCTAAGCATGTTGGTTTAGCTTCCACATAAGAAAAATGTGACTACCAGTGATTGGGTCATTTTATCTCTGCTTTAAAATAAGGGAAATCAAGCAAAGAGAGTGGCAGCAACAGCTGGAAGCATGTGCCTGTGCTCAAACACAATTTATACATAAAACTCGAGGAGAGCACAGCACAGCTGCAGAGCAATTATGGGGACAAAAAAACAAGAAAAAAAAATCCACAAACCCTTCAGAAATGATGAATAATGATACTACCAAGGAAATAAGATCTGTCATTGGAGTTAGAAACACTCAAGCTTAACAAGTGGTTTTTTTCAGAGGTTGAATCCTCACATTATAAATGTTAGTTGCTATGGATGCTGGTTTTTACTTCTGATCCTTCTTTCTTCTTGGCTACTGGGATACTTTTTTCTAAGAAAACCTCCACATTTTAAATCTGCTTTGATTCTGTTAATCCATAGCATGCTTTCTTTAAAATATGAACACTGGAAAGCTGTCTGACACGTCTGAAGAGGTATGGTGGGTGAGTGAATACATCCATGTCCAAAACAGCCTAACTCACAAATATATTACACTTTTTTAAATTCAGAAGCTGCCACCTACTCTCTATTTTCATCAGTCTGAATATTGCCAGAAGAGCAGCTTCTGTCATTCTTCATCTTTATGATATATAAATTCAGCAGAAATGCTTTTCTGCACCCTTTTTAGACAGTGGGCTGAAGCACAGAGAAACTACCTATTTCAAGAAAAGATTCTTATTTCAGGTTGCCTAATCCAGACCAGACAAAATTAGTGAGAAAGCAGAAAACAGGCATGAACGTGTTCAAGAACTGAAGCTACAACCATAAAGTATCACCTCTGTTACTTTAATTCCTATTAGACAAGCTAGTGTCTGGCTCTTTCTTCCACTTGTCCCTGAACACACGGGTTTTTTGCCTTTGATTGATGACCTAGGAAGACTTACCTGTCAGAAGTAACACAAAAAGATTGGGTGGCATCATCTGATGCCACCCAATGCTGGCATTCTATCAGCCAATACAGCCTTTCACAAGGCCAGTTTAGCTCCCATTTTATTGAACTATTTCCTGCCACTGCAGAGGCTCTGTTGGTTCCTCCAAAAACTTTTTCTTAGAGAAAAAAAAAAATCTAAATGAAGCCCTGATGGCACTCAACAAATGCATAAAGAACTTCTCATTCTTAAGCATTTACATGTCAAAAATTTAAGAATTTTATTAATTAAAGGGTTAAGGTAGACAGTCAGAACAAAGTTCTGCTTGGTTGGCCATATATCATATTGTTAAACCAATAAATTACATGGACAGAATAATTTACCTTTTCACCTTCTTCACCTTTATTACCTGGAAAGCCACGTTCACCCTGGAACACAAAAGGATAAAATACAAATCTCAAACAAACATTGTTCAAGTAATTATATTCTTAAAATAATTTTACTGCACTGAACTTTTATTATGAGACAAAAATGAAGTAATTTGGATACTGATTGTCTCTTATTCAAAAAGGTGTGAAATGTCTACAAAAAATGATATGGCTTTCCATAGTTTTGTCAGTTAATAAGAGTCATTTATTTTTCCATTCATCCTAAGGGATTTTCTCAGATTTAAAAATTCTCAACTATTTATTGACTCTAGATCTGCTTATTAAAGTACTTCTATTCTTCTGCAGAACCAATTTTAATACATTTATTCCTATTAATACCTTCATTTTAATTTTTAAATATAACTAGTCAACTGTGAAGGTCTCCTACCCAGATCAACTGAAAAAATATACAGATATGATTTATGAAAAGAAAACTAATTTCTTTTACTTTGAAAAGCATATCAAATTACCCAAGTATTAAACACAAACCAAAACAAAGGAAGAAAAAACACAAAAGGGGGGAGTTTTAAACTATTAACTCAAGCTCAAGTTATTTCAGCAGATTGAATTCTTTATTTGATGGTATTTCAATTAAAAGGCTATTATAATGCTCTTTCCAGCTCTAATTTCTTAACTTTTAGCTCAGAAAAGGATCACTGCATACAATATTACTATGTTAACATCTTCATCAGATGCAATCTGCAGTCTGTCTATATTACACAAAAATAACACCTGCTCTAGGTTTTTATTAAAGCATATTTGCATGTTTTGTGAGACATATAGAAGACAGATGGGCAAAATTATATACAGACAGCACAAAAACTACCTAATTAAAAAATGCAAACTTTTTCTTTCTCCCTCAAATAATTTAGCAAGAGATAGTTTGTATATCTTTCCCAGTCTCCAGAATTAAGTCTCATGGCCTCAGTACAACTCACATGATTTTTATACATCTGTAGAAGAAAAGAGTGGAAAATATCCAAAGGAAAGATTATGGTGTTTTTAAAGTTCCTTTAAAAAAATTAGAGCAATGTCTAAACATTCTTTCATCCTTCAGAGAGTGTAATTTCCTTAAATAGAACTCTAAGGTTTAAGTGAGGTTAACTAGAACAGCTGGCTGTAACTTGCAAAATTTCTAGCAGCATTTTGTCAAATCTTTCAAGTAATGTATCTTGTAGTGATCATGTACTACACATCTGGGAATTTAATCTAAAGCTTTGGAGGTGTGAAGAACTATAAATTATCAAATAGTTCTGGACTTTTCATCACTTCCTACAGTGGCTGCCTTTTACTTTTTTCTTTTGGAGGGGGTGGCTTATACAATCAACAGCTCAATTTTAGAAGCAAGCCCAAGAGCAAGCATACAAAATGGTATCTAATGAAATAAACTTTCACATGTCCTCACCTAAAAATGAGAGGCTAATTCCTGAAATAATTTACAAATGTATATGATTTCAGTTCAGTTAATCTAGTTTCCTTTTTTTGCGAAAAATCGTGTCAGATATTCTTTTGAAGCCCCTTCCAACCTGAGTTGTTCTATGATTCCCATTCTTCCCCAACTGCTGAACACACAACACAGCTAACACTCTAAAAAAACTGTGGCAGTGTTTTTTTCATTTAACTTTCCCATTTGTGTTTTTACTCAATCCCAAATTCATTATATGAAAATTATTCTAAGATAGAGTCAACATTTCTCTAGTTTTAGCTTGTATTCATTGCCTCTCATCCTTTCATTGTACACCTCTGATAGGAGTCTGACTCTGGTTTTTCCACACCCACCCAGTATTTACAGACAGCAATGAGTCTGCACACCACCCACCACACCCCACTTTCCAAATCATCTCACCTTAAGGCTGAACAAGCCCATCTCCCCCAGCCTCCCCTCTTACATCATGGGCTTTAAGCCCTGGCCATCTCAGTGGGCCTCTGCTGGACTCACCCCAAGGAGCAGCTCTTTACCCTCTCCAGGGAGCTCCAAAGTGGATGCAGAACTCCACACGTGGTCACAAGAGCACTCACCAATCACTCTTCCTGGTCTGCTGGACATGCACCTGCTAAGGCAGCCCAAGATGCCTTTGGCCTAGTGCAAACAAAGGGCATCCTTTGTTTGTTGGAGAACTCCCAACTCCCTTTCTGTAGAGCTGCTTTCTAGAACTTTGGCACCTGGCCTGTACTGTAGCATGAGGGTATTCCTTCTCAGAGGCAGGCCCACGTGTTTTCCTTTGCTTGACTTTAAGAGTTCTGTGATAGCTAATTTCTCAATATCGTTCCTTCCCTACCTTCTGGTGCACTGTCTACTTCCCTGCATTTGATAAGATCTAAGAACTTGCTGAGAACCCTATCATGCATGTTATTAATAAGGACATTAAATGATATCCAGTATTGCCTCATGGCAATTGACACTTGTTTTTAGGTAGCAGTCAGACTGCATAACATCTTTCCACCTTTGACCCCAGTCTTCCACCCACTCTGCTGCTCATTTATCCAGTCAGAACCCTGTAGATTCTAGTGTAATTATGTGTCTGAAGACTAGGCCAAAAGCCTGGCTGGAGCCATCCACTGCTCTCCCCTAATCCACACTGACAGTCATTTTATCAGAGTAGGCAATCAGGTTGGTCAGTGTGATATATCCTTGGTAAATCCATGCTGGCTGTTCGCAGTGACCTTCTAGTCCTTCCTCTGTTCAGACTTGCCTTCCAGGATTTGCTACATAATTTTTCCAGGGACAGAGGTAGAGGTGACTGGCCTGCAGTTCAATGGATCCTTGAAGATGGACGTGATGTTTGCTTGTTTCCAGTCATCAGTGACCTTCCCTAGTAATCATAATTTTTTGATAATGACAGAGGGCAACCCTGCACTCACATCAGCCAGCTGTCCCAGCACCGCTGGATGCTTAATGTTTGGTATTGTGCAAGCATACAAGTAGCTTAAGTGCTCCTTAACACTCTCTTCTGTGGCCAGTGGCTCATCACACTCTCTGCTAACATGCTTAAGTAAACTGGGAGGCCTGAGGTCAAAACTTACTAGGGAAAAAAAACCAAGGTGAAAAAAAATTTGGATACTCTCAGCCTTTTCCACATCCCCCACCCATTAAGCAGCAGGTCAACCTTTTCTTCAGTTTTGTTTTTGCTATGGATACAGTTAACAGAAGCCCTTCATGCTGCCCTTAAAACTCTCTTAGTAGTTTCAATTCCAGATGAGTTTCTGGTTTCCTAACTCCATCACCACATGCTCTGGCAGTGTCTCTATGTTCCTACTGGGCAGCTCACCCGTGCTTCCACTGCTTACCTTCTTTTCTGTCTGAGGTCAGCCAGAAGCATCTTGTTCATCCATGCTGGCCTTCTGCCATACTCACTCAACTCCCTGCATAACAACATGGAGGGCTCTTGGGGTTTTAGGAAGCTGTCCTTGAAGAATAACCAGCTGGGCTCCTCAGATTTGCAGGACAGTTTCAATCATTCCTTGGCTTCCTCTTTGCCAAACTCAAAAAAATTTTCTCCTTGAAACTTTCCTCAGATCTCTTGTTTTCTAGGCCCCTGAACACAAACCAATTCCCTGCTGGACCCTCTCTGGTTTCTCCATATCTCTTGTAGAAGTGAGGGTGGAAGACTCCCTCAAACATGACACAGCATACCAATTATTTAGTACACTTTACTAAGAAAGAATGGAAAAGGAAATTATTGCAATTTTTAATATTTTAATTCCAAATGAGACAGTACTAAGCTTTTAACTATACTAGCAGCACCACCAAGCAAAGAAGTGAAAATATCCCCCCCTGATCTGCTAGGTACAATTCTAATTATATCGTCCAAAATGTAGTTTATTTTATTCCAGTAGGGGAATGCTGTTAGCTCATAACTAAGTCTCATGTCTACATCCCCATCATTTTCAGCAATGCTGCTGTTCCACAAGTCAGCTATTGCCTGTACCAATGACCAATGTTAGTGATCAACAATGCCTTATGTTTCAGAAATAGCCCAGACTTTTTTGCACATATTCTAATTAAAAAAAAAAAAATCCAAATAGAGAAAATAAGAAATATAGTCAGCAAAATGTAGGTAAAGAAGTTTAGGAGATTTTCACTTGACAGTATAAAAAATATAACAGTATTAGGCACTGGTAACTTGCTTCAAATAATTGCTGCAGAAATAGAAAAGTGAAATTTAAAAAGTATCACATGGTATGATTAATATAATTCTCCTTTGTGTGGCAAAATTCTCATATTAAGTTAGGCAAAAGTTTTCATGGACAATCATTGATTGCTTGTCCTGATATCACTGCAGGATTGCTGATCTGATTTTCAGTGTTTTAAATATGTCTGCAGTACAAGTCAGTGGGATCCTGGCTTTGAATGTAGAAACTGATGGACTGTGGTAATCTTGTTGCTGAACAAAATGCTGGCTACCTCGTCTGCAGAAAATAAGTTCCTTCCTTCCTTCCTTCCTTCCTTCCCCTTGTGCTATATTACAGGAAGTGTCTGCCCTAAAGATACACAAATTGCATCAAGGTCATGTTGCAGAACATTTTGTCAAAATTTTAATAACAACAAAATACTGAGGAATTTTTCGTGTGGTCTCTTAATTTGTTGAAGCAGAAGAACTATTTCCCCTACAATTTTCTAAAAGGAATTAGCTGGACAGGCATTAAGATTTAATTCCAAATATTTGCCATTAAAAGCACCTGCAATCAACAAAAAATCTGACCATGAAAAGAGGCAATTTTAACAAGTATTACCAGCAAGGTCTATAATAAACATGTCTCTTTTTGCAAGTTCTGGCCTTCCTATAATATTCCACTTCTGGAAAGGAGCAAAAGATTAAAATGGAAGAGTGGAAGAAGCATTGCTCCTCATCTCATTTTGTTGAGATCTCAAGACTCTCAAATTTCAATTTTTTGAGTCTGTAATCTTGTAATTGAAAAGACCTGTACAGTTTGAAGAATTAGGCAACTGGTCTTAATGCAAAATAATATTGCTGGGCAGGTTTGTACCCTAGCCCCACATGTCCTTTCTCTTTTGAAAGAGAAGTCAATACTAAAGTTCCTCTGTCACATTATATAACTCAGAAACTGGATATGTAATTCAAGTACCATTTATGTAGATACTGGACAGCTGGCAAAAAGGATGTTGAGACTGCAAATTATTAGAATGAAACTTTTTTTTTTTTTGGGGTATTTGTTTGGTTTATCTTCTATCTTGGAGCCAGTAATACTGGGTTTGCCAGGAGCACCTACTAAGCCAGAGTTTTTCCCTGAAACAAGCTGTACACAGACATCATTTTAAAGGCCTAACTCATGACTGAGCTAAATTAAGAGAAAAAGGCATCTGGACATGTATTGCTTCTCATTCCTTTTCTATGGAATAGCTGAATTAATTTCTAGGGTTATTTATGTCTCCTATCTTGTATTTGGTTAATATGTCTTTCACTTTCAAAATAATAGGCCATTAATAATACACATTATCTAATTCTAATTCTGTAGCAGATACAGCCATAGGTTGCTTCAGACAACTGGACAACAAAATTTAGAGAATTCTGATCACATGAAAAGCTTTCTCAAGCTTCATTTCAGGCCAAATTCTGAAGAAGACAGTCCAGAAGGCATTTGTGTGCAAAAACCCCAAAAAGTGTACCACAGCTTCCACTGTCTGCCCAGTACCTCTCAGGCACTCGAGCACACTGGGATCTACCCTTAAACCACTAGGTCCAACAGGGAGCTGTAAGCACAAGGCTGACTGCTGGTTTCTAGGCTCTGCTCAAAGAGCCATTTCAGATCTTTCCTTCTTCTCCAAGTGCCCAACTTACTCAGCAGGAAGAAAGGCAAATTTTGATCCTCTGCAACCAGGCAGGTTTGCCCTACTTCCCAAGTGAATGTTTTATATGGGCTGTTAATTTACTGTGCCCTCTAACGGACATTTTAAAAAAAAAAGCAAAGTCATCTGTACATTTGACTGTCACCCCTGGCTCCCAAATGACCTTTACACTGACCATGAAAATTAAGGATCTGATTTGAATTTGCAAATTCCATTCAGGGAACAAATGCTTAAATGCTACGTACAGAAACTGAGCATAAGCAAAACCAAACACCTTGTTAATCAAAAATGTTTTATAAAAGGTAACTATTCAAGCTGAGCAACACAAACTTCCTCCTCAATACTTGAATAAGGAGTATTTGAACAAAAGAAAACCATAAATCAAGAACTTTGAGTTGAGGGCTATACAATTCAATTCTGCATTTAATATATAGCTTTACAAGGAAAATATATAGTTAAAAGCCTAGTAATATCTCATTTGGAATTAAAATATTAAAAATTGCAATAATTTCATTTTCCATTCTTTCTTAGTAAAGTGTACTAAATAATTACAGACCTAGTGAGAACCTGGCTCTGCCACTCAAAGCTAAGAACCACCCTCCATTTACAGATTCATGAAATATGCCACCATGAATACATTAATTTTTTGTCATAATTAAACTACAGTTACTGAGCTGAATTCTGGTAGAATTCATTTCTGCTCATATGGCTTCTAATAGCAGCTTAGAAGTCTTATTAAAAGAATCTAAAATGAAATCCTTTCTCCATTCCATTCATAGATCTGAGGTCCTTCACAGAAGTTGGCCCTAGTAACTTGTACACCACCCAGCTGAGTTTTCTGTCCACGCCAAAATTCACCAACAAAAGAAAGATTTGAAAGTTCCCTTGCTTGATTCCAAGCCAAGTAGGAGACAAATGCCTCACAGACACAAAAAGAACAAAGACAAAAGAAAAACTCCAGGCTCTCTTAAAAACAGAAAGAGCCAATAAAAGAATGATTATTCATCAGAACGATGCAAATAATTAAGCAAATAAATACAAAGCCCTCATGGCATACAATAATTAAAATAAATTTTAAAATAGCTTGCTAAAATGGTATTTATGTATGGTACCACTTATGGTACAGTTTCCAACTTCTTCTTTCCAGCTCCTGTCTGTAACAATACATAGTAGCGTACTGGGGAAAAACTCTAATTACTCATTACAAGTAATCATTAGCCCTTCATTTTCTCCGGGTGTACAGGATGGATTGTGAAAAATTCTTCATATTCTGCTACCAGATAATAAAATTTCATCTTCCCTGCTATATTGGATCACTGTAAACTAGAAAAACATCCCCAAAACACAATCACAGGTTTTTTAATGAAGACAAGCCATAGGTCTTTTGTCTTGCTCTATGGATTACTATTTCTTTAACACAACAATGCAAAAATACACTTTTACATCAATACCATCAGCATTGATTCTTATTAAATCTAAAATGATTGATGTTGTGATTGCTTTAACTCTTTTGGAAACGTGTAATGTACATGGTCCTTAATATAATTTATTGAGTTTTTCAGTTTATAATTGCACTGCAACAGCTTATAAAATTAGAGAAGAATTTTGAAGGTAGAATAAGATGCTTTGTATGTGTGTATATAACAACATTCTTAGAATGGATTTACATCAGTGTGTATACCTTGATTTCCACATTTAGCTATTTCCTGTTTCAAATAAAGGACTTTCACATTAAAAAATTGAAAAGAATAAAAGAGTGGCTGTCTTAACATACAAGTGTATGAACTTTATCAGGAGCATTGTTACCTATACTGTGAAATAATATTGGAGCAAAAAATTAATTAGGAGTCACATTATCTAAACACACACAAAAAAAAAAAAAAAAAAGGCAAAAGAAAAGGAACCAAAAAAACCAAGTGTTGAAAGAAACTTTCATCAATCACTTGGAATGCATTTTGCTATTTGGACTATTTTAGGCACTGACAAGATTTATAATGGCAAACATGCTGGAACTTCATGAGATTCTCTTCAAGGCTGGGAAAGAGAAACAATTACTGTAAAATACTTTAAGCATTTTTCAGACATGGTTCTATGAAATTAAAAACAAACAAAAAAGAAACCCAAAAAAGCCACCAAGAAGCAGTCAAATGCTTCTCCATTCTCGATCTGAAAACCAAACATTTTTATTTTTAAACTTACTGAGGCACTGCCAGTAGCTTGATTTACTAAATAGGCTTGATACTCCAGGGTTACTAGCAAGAAAACTCATCTTAATAGAAGCAAAATCAGCACGGTCAAACACTACTTAGTGTTTTGATAATTTATGGATATGTGCCTTCCATTAGTCTAAGTATGCCAGACCCTTGGAATAATCTAATAGCCTGGTGTTTTAAAATGAGGACAACTATTTTTAGCATTGCAGAAATGGAGCGGAATGTTCAACAATTTACTGTCAGTGGGCTTGAGCAGCATCCTCCCCCGTGGAGCACGTACCCAGCCGGTGCAGAGCCACCAGCAGGGGCAGAGCTTTGCCTTCAACAGATAAAAATCCCACACCAATTATAGTCCATTATATGACACCTTTCTTAGCCTACTGGAATATTTCCTTGTTTATTTAAACAGGCTCATGTTAATGGTTAGGATCACCCAATAGACTATTAGTTATGTAAAAATGTATTCAAAATATATTTATTAAAACTTGCTCCATGAATTTCCTGGATTAGTCATGTCAAGAAGTTTCTGCTGAACATTATGACATTTTGGCTTCACTGCACCTACCAAGCCTTTCATTCCCTCTTGGTTACTGCTGAGCTACCAGCACTTCCTGAGTTCTTGTTGCAAACTTGATCCGTGTGAGCAAGAATAAGATCCTCCCTTAAAATAACCTGATGAAAAAGGGCTTGTGACAGGTAAATAGTTCATTTCCTTTGCTCTGTCCTGCTTCCACAGCAGCCCCAGTGGAGCAGATAGTTTGGCCAAGGGGGTCAGGGCATGTCAGAGGGCTCATGTTAAGTAACTGCTCAAGAGAAAGGCAAATGGCAATAACCCTCCTGATCTTATTTGCATATTATAACATCGACTGAGTTCAGAAGGCACCAATCTTCCTCATTCCCATCACTTCCTGTTACCCATCTTTGGGACAAGACCAGCTTGCCTATTCATTCAGTCAATTGGGTGTTAATATACCCAAAATTCAATGACACTTGAAAATCAAGGTTTTGATGCTTTATATTCAGACTAAAGAATCAGTTGTAGGCAGCCTCAGAGCATCAGAGAACATTGCCACAGGGGTCCTTACTCCAGACTGTGCTCTCTTTAGTTGGCATTGTTTCCTTTTTTTGCTATGAGCATGTCTCAAAAACTATGCAAATCACACAATATCTATATTCAAATACATAAAGCATGTCTATAATCAAATACATAAAACATATTTTCATACATAAAGTACATAAGTAAAAAGTTTGTTCCTATATTTTCCCCCACGGATTATTTCCACCCAAAAGAAGAAGACAGAGAAGTTGTTCTGAAAAACCAAACATGAAAGGATCACTCCATTTATTGACATGTACAACTATAGCCAGGTATGCTGCCTTTTTTCCCCCCTTTTATTCTTCAGTAATAAACAGACTGAAGTATTTGGGACATATGTCAAAGACTGGTTTCTGTGCCATCAAAAAAGTATCAGCAGGTCTTCTTTCTGCCTTTGGCAATTGCTAGTGGTATTCACTACTATTGCATGTCCTTGAAGAGGTGACAACTTAAAAATACAGTGCAGACACAAATTAAACATGGGCAGGATAACAATCCAGTTCATTTGACCTACAACATCATACACAGAACATTAAGAAAAAGCAAATAAAATTCACAAGAACATTTCCCGTAGAATAGTGAGAACATGCAAATAGGCTTCTGCCTGAAAAAAATTCTCAAAGATTTAAAAGTTCTTATAGATGAACAGTTTAAAAATTAAGTCTAGCCAGTTGAATACTTCCATTATCTGAAGCAATACAGTTTAAAAAAGTTTGAAGCAATATTATACTGATGGACAACTGATAGTTTACTGCAACTATGTTTTTTCCCTTACAGCAGCTCTGTCAAAAGGAAAATTGCCTGACCTACACACCATCTATTAATTTACTGCTAATCCAACCATAACATAGTGTTAAAGCAAATCCAAATCCTATTAAAGTTTCAACAGAACTGGAAAGTCATCTAATTGGCCTTGCTCAAATAATTTTGAAATGTAATAATGCTAAATGTATGTTAAAAAGTATTATTCAATATGAACACATTGCTGAGATCTTTCAAAAAATGACTATTATACTCAACATAATCGTTGGAACCCCAGGTTTATATTAGGAATGTAAACAGCATTGGTCAACCTCTTACATCTCAGAAGCTATTCTTTCTAAGAGAACTATTATCATTATCATCATCATCATCATCATCATGAGTATCCAGTTCCATAATCTGAAGATTCAGGAGGCAGATTCTCAGCTGGTATAAATGTAAGTTTATGCTAAAAAAGTCAGACCCACATACCATTAAATACTAACTTCAATGTTTAACCACACAGATATGAAATGCAAAAAAGCAGTAGAAAAACTAATCATTTAGGCCAAATCAGAAACAAATAGAACTGCATATAGACTGAAATTTCTAAGAACTAAGTCACATCAGTACTTTTCCTGAAATGCCATATTGTTAGTGTGCTTATAGCTGCAAATCTGTTTTCAACCACTGATAAATAAAGCAGTTCAAAGTACAATTTCCAGGTCTCCACTTACACATAGATTTTTAAGGCTTTTCCTGGAAATGTCTCTCCTCACTTCCTAAACAGTGCTTTTGACATTTACTGTGTTTTGGAGACAGATTAAGAGGATATACCAACCACATATCTAGTGCTCAAACTCACCTAGACTAACCTGGGAATCTGGGATCAGCAGATCTACTGTCAGCACAGGAGCCCTGGAGCTTAAAGGCAAGTCTCAATTTCCACAAATTCTGACCACCTCTGTGGGTAATGATGACATCTCAGCCTAGTAGCATTGTAATTTTCCCTATTCTTAACCTCTTTGAGGCTTATTAGCCTACTTTGCATACTACATCTGGGATGCCTGACAGAAAGTAATCTGTCCACTATCTGAGGGACACAAGTTTTTGCATGATTTTTTAACCATCCTCTCATTAAAGCCTAATGTTTATTTAGAGAATCAACACTACTCTGACATCCATTTCTCCAGCTGCATTCCTTTCTCATTCTTCTGTGGTTCAGCAGAAGTATTGCCAGTACAATGTATTCTAGAGGGTGGTATTTCTTCTGGCTATTTGACTGCACTGGCAGTATAACCCTGTCACCACAGAGAGTCACACATTTTTCTTAATAGATCCTGAAGTCTTACCTTTTTCCAACTCACAGATTTGATACCAGAAGACAAAAATATTCAGACCAAAGTATGGAGAAATGGGATGGGGAAGACAAACTGGCCACAGCCACTCTGACATTGCATATCTTACCTGCTTAGGTTCCCATTAATCAAAGATGATTGGCAAAAACATCCTGCTACTCTTCTATTTTCATTGCTGCCTTTGCTACCAGAGCTATCATAGCACTGACTAACAAATGCCTTCTTCTCATTAAAACAAAGCCAATCCCTTCCCACCCCCCCAGACTGCCACTGAGACATTATCTCTCCAATTATGCAATGTGCAGTAATGCAGCTTACAATAAAGGTTCAGAAATTCATTAAGGAATAGCATTGTCCACATTGTAGACAATTCCCATCTGTTAAACAGTTTCCCACCTTTGCTCTTCCCTTGTGGCCTTGGGTGTACCTCTATCAATACTGTATGCTCCACTGGACAGGGAATTTTACTCCAGGTTTGTGCTACTCTGTCTGAAAAAGTCCCAAAACCTTGTCATGTTATGGGACAACACACCAACACAGAGTATATGGCCACAGCCCAGAAGCTTGGCACTCTCCTTCTATTCATACTTTTAAAGTGAATTTTCATTTTGCGAGGTGGACAGCTAAATCGTTATTTCTTGAGGTACTATTGTCAATAGCTACAAATAATAAGCTGTGCATCTTCCATGTGTAAAGGTAACAGATTACAACTATTTTAAAAAAGTTAATTATGAATTAATTTCTCCTGTTTAGAGTCTTACTTCAAAGTAACATTATGTTATTTTCATGTGTGTGAGACAATCAGAAGAACTGTCATTCACAATAGAAAAGGAGCAAAGTGAAAGGGGTGTTAATTCTGAAGAAAAAGCATTATCTGACTAGCTTCTCAGTATCTGCAAAAAAAAAAAAATCTGTCTTGTGTGAGGTACTTGTTAAACACAAATCAAACACCTGTCACCCAGCTGGGCCACGTGTGTCACTGCTGAGCCATCTGCAGGAGCACACCCCGTGCCAGTTGCTTTACTTAGTGTGGCCTGGGAACAAGAATCCATTAGACAAAAAGTCAACAGTGGAATTAGCAGCACTTTTTCTTTTAGTGCCCTTCCACTTACTTGTTTGACTTCTTGTGTTTCTATTTTTGGGAGCCTCATGCCAGAGAAACAGTGCTGACTGCTGATTAGACAAGACTTGGCCCAGTCTCAGCGTGTCACATTAATTTAATTGGTTCAGACTTGAAACATGCAGTATGGATCTTAGGTGTTTATAAATATGGGCTGGCAGTGAGAACTAAAAAACCAAAAATACATTCTGGTTTGCAATACCTGTGAATGATTTTACTACACTCATAAAACAGAATCTTTATTTCCAACAATTTGGTATCTGTGAATTTAAAAAAGCAAATTACATTGAATTTGGAATATAAAAACTGTGCTACAATTTTAGTGTGTTTAGGGGCAAGAAATATATTCATTGACATTAAAAATGTACATATGAGCTGTATTTATTTAAATAATATAACTCACCTACTAAAAAAAGGGCAAAGGAGATTTAACAGGCCACAAGTCACAGCAGCCAACAATATTATCTACAACCTCTCTATAATTTGTACTATGTATAAGTTTTTTACTGTATGAAACGAAGATTTTTTTTTTAAATCTAATGTGCTTCTCATAATAGGAGTTATTATCCAGGCAGAAAATACTCTTATCTCTTATATATAATTTAAATGAACTTAACAATAACACAATAAAATAATTATCCTAATATAAATCAATGATTCATCAGATAAAAAAATCTAATATTCTGTGAAGTTCAATACCTAGTGCCATAAAAGAAGACAAACAAAACTAAGCAAAATGTGTCAGACAAGATGTACAATGTGGCAGTACAGTGAGAAAGTTCCTTCCTCCCCAGTTAGCCCATTTCCTGCAACACACTGCTGCCAACTTTTACAGTGCAATAATGGGTACTTTAAGCTCTGCATTCTGATGAGATGTGGAAAATTCAGAATATCAGTTTCAAAACCTACAGTCTCTAGCCCTCAAAAAATGAGGAGGAAAAAACATACAAGATTAAAATCTATGTGCCACAGAAACCTCCCAGAAAGAATTCAATAAATACAATTTATGAACAATTGAAGAAGGATCCTCAAGCCTCCCCCTGCCCTTTCAAGCTCTATAAGGTCCTGACTGAAGCTTTTCAAACACAGTTAAGAACCCCAGAGCCAAGCAGACTCACAGCTAGAGTATTCATGACTCTGATTAAGGAACAAAGGGCTGCATTTAATGACTGCATTATTTAACAACTGCATTATGTTTTACTTCCACGTTACATAAGGGGCTAACAAAGACCTGCCCTGAATGGCACTATGCCACACTCTGATTTGCTCCCTGTATCCCAGAGCCCTCAAAAATGAATGGTGACCTTTGGTTGCTTTGGCCACACCTCAGATCACATCACAAAGGCAGCTGCTGCACTCCAGGCCCCCAGGACGAGCCATGCTCTGCTGGTTATTGGAGTTGCAATGCAAATCCCAGAGGGTATATATACCTCCCACTCTTATCTCACCAGCGTCACTCGCCTGCAGGAGAACACAGCTTTGATGCCAAGCAATACAAGAAATGTCTGGCTCCAAAATCACATTTGTACTTCTGTTCTACTGAGACATACTAATCTGATTTTGAGGGAACCCATGAGAGCACAGAAGACAATGCTGTAACTTTCCTCAGATGGGACTGAAGCATATTTCCTTTCCCTCAAAAAGCAATGATTCTTTAATTAAAAAATGAAGCCTTTGCTCACCAACACCTACAGCAGTTGCCAGCATCATTCCCTCCAGAATGGAAATAACACCCAAGCAGTGTCACTGCACGCCAGGTAATTTGATTCCACAGAGCTTTCTCTTGAGAACTGAACTGAACTGCTGTCGTTTAGCTTTAGGAATTGAAAAACCGGGGAGCTCAACAGTTCCTGGAGTTGTGAACTGCAAAAATCACCTAATAAGGCAAAAATAAGTCAGCACAGCAGACAGCTCTCTGGAATCAAATTTATGATCAAAGGCTATTCAAAACACTTTCTTGTAATGCTAAGGAGAGAGCAAGAGCAAGCAGGCAAGAACCATACATGCTGAAGCAATGAAACAAATTTTGGAAAACATAATGTTCTAAAGTGCATTTTCCAAGTAAGATAATTTGTTTTTATTTTTAAGCATATCAATGTATCACAAATCTATTGAGACCTACTATTTTCACATGCATCCATCTCTTAAAATGAGATGTATACTAATTTTACACTAAGATATCATTGAAAACACAAAAAGAATACAAAACTTGTAGAATTTGTTGCTGCAATAGATGGCATCCAATTGCCTGATTTACCAGCCATCACCAGCAATTCCCAAGCTCAAAGCTTTAAACTTAGTGGTAATAAAGTTTCTAATCGTTAGAAATTCTTACAGCTCACAACTCTCTTTGAAAAGATTTCTGATGTCAAATATTTCTCCTATGTTACTGATTATGTTATTTTGTTTCTGTTAGAGACTCCAGAGCAAAGCAGCACAAATATTTTTCAAAAGTTGTATAACTAACACAATTTATGTCCATACATGATCTCAGAATATTGAAATATAACTGATTAGCAGTGATGGGAGCTCATAAATTGGATGGCACTGAATAAAAGACAGATAAACTGAGTAAGATGGCTTTAAGCAGTACCTATCCAGTGCTCCACATGCATTTTGCAAGTTTTCTCAAAGACGCTGATGAGTTACTTTGGAAATACCCTGATCCCTGTCAAGGATCTGTACAGGACATGAAATGTGGAAGGCAATATGTCCAGAGATCTTTCAAGACAGCTGCAAGGAAAAGACTGAAAACTCAACACCAATGTCTCCTCAGATTCGTACACTTACATGAGTGATTAATGCTCCAGAAGCATATGCTGAACTGGCACAACAGTCCAAATATCCATGGCTCTTCTGAAAGTCAAATAAGCCCTGGAAAATTCTAGAGTTTACATGGTATAGCTGGAGCAATGGGCAAAGCAGATCAATGGTTACAAGGATGTTCATGATGATGTTTTGATTTGGATGTACATTTAACAAGTTTCCAGTTGTGGATTTCGTGATGCAGCTGGCCCTGAAACCCTGACCCTTTAGTAACTCAGTACTGAGATGTGTATTAAAAACATCTCTGAAAGCAATCAATTTGAAGTCACATGCTACAGTAGCATGGAATTATGTTGTTTTTTTCTCTCAAAATTTTCAGTTCATGTATATGAATTAAATCATATTGGAAAACAAAGTACTGGACATTTCTAAGCCATGTTTTATATTGAAAAAAAAAATCTTATAATACAGCTGTTTTCAAACTCATTTTCTCAAGTACCACTACGGGAAAGGAGAACTCTTCCCACCAGGCAATGCAAAGTGGACTGTTCAGGAAGCTATCTTGATAGCATTTATACCACAAAAGGTATCTATATCACATTTTGTGTAGCCTTTTACTAATTATTTCCTTACCTCTTCCAAATAAAAAGAGAACCCTACTTCAAAAGGATAATCAAATTTATCAAAACTGAAATCATCAGTGTTTGGTTTCCAAGTCAGCTAAAACTGAAGACAGCACAGTGATATTGGACTTGAGAAAACTGAAGTTCCAGATAACCATAGGACACAGTTAAATTAAGAAAAACAACACTACAAGCAGCTTTATTTATACCAGTACTATTATCTCCTAGCTCACAAAATATGTGATTTCATGTACATTTTGTTGGCTCATCATCACAAATACATGTGCTTGAAAAAAAAGGACTAATCCTTTTACAGATACCTTCTGAACAGTTTCATGCAAAAAACATTTCATGTAAATCTCATTTTCAATACTCGAAGTACAAATAGCACTCATACAGTTGGTAGAGCTCTTGAAATGTACACTTGTTTTTTTCTCTGGTCTGTCTTTGATCTCCATCACATTTTACATGTGATTTTACACGATCTCTGTCACTGTGAGTTGTATACTGTGAATTTTATACTATGAATCATGAGAAAGCAACTACTATAGAGGTTTGGATAAAGGGGAATGGACAAACCCAGTGTAATTTGGTAAATATACTGAATATAAATCTAAGTTGTGCAGAAATAAACACTTTTTTATTTACATAAGCATTTCTTTCTCTTTTTAGTCTAAACTATTTTATTAATATACTGCAGGAGGATCTATAAAGTGTAGTAGCAAATGCACACCATTGAATATCTCATTGCTTCAAGCTTACATGCAAGACCAGCTATTCTAAAAAGCTTACTCAATGTATTTAATATTTTAGGAATAGTGTTCATAATCTAGATTGCAAAAAATCTATGTGAAAAATTAAAACAAAAAAGTTAAGCCATTTGAAAGTCAAATATTCAAAGTGAATGTTGTCACAAGTATTTCACAAAGTGGAGCTTGTAGTCTCCATCACTATTAATTGTACCATGAGGAAGCAATTACTTTAGAGGTTTGGATAAAGGAGAATGGACAAATCCAGTTTAATTCGGTAAATCTGAATTTTCTGAATTATTTTACTGCCTACATCAATTTCACTTTTCAGAATGTAGTCATTAATAAAGAAGAAAAATATTTTTATAATAGAAAAATCAGAAAAAAATTGAGTCCTTTGAGCCTTACTGCCATCAGCACATTCTCAGAAGCATAAGGCATTTCTGGCTAGCAGGACTCATAACACACGTAAGCCACAGGACCTCTAGGATTGAGTCCAACCATTAACCTAACATTGATATCTCCACCACTAAACCATGTCACCAAATGCCACATTTTTTGAACACAGAGGGATGTTGTCTCAAACCGTTTCCCTGGACAGCCTATTCCAATGCCTGATCACCCTTCTGGTGAAAAGTTTTTCCTAATATGAAATCTGAACATCCCCATGCGTGACTTGAGGCCATTTCCTCTTATCCTGTCACTTGTTACCTGGGAGAAGAAACCTACACTCACTACAATCTCCTCTCAGGTACTTGGAGGGAACCATAAGGTCCCCAACTTCCCAAAAGGATTAATACTTTGTAACAAAATACCTGCCACAGGTAGCAGCTAATCTCTCAGAACCAGGAACTCTCCTGCTAAAGTTTAAGTACACAGAGATTGTCTACGCCCTAAAATGCTATGCCAAAATGCTTGAGAAATTCACCACGACTGTCAAGGCATCACAGACCAGCAAAAAATAACCCTGTAACCCAAACAGGACTCCATCACTTAGCATCCAGAACTTAAATAAACTTTCAATTTGGAGCTTCGTTGCCATGGCATTATTTTAGCCAGAAGCAAAGAGAAGAAAAGGATTTAATTTATTTGGATCAGTGTCACAAGAAGTGCAGGAAAAAGAAATTCTCAACTATAGAGAGGAAAATTAAACCCAGCTTGTTCAAGTTTACAAAAAGCTACGAAGGAAAGTAAAAAATGAGCTTCCTGTAAGTGAGAACACTGGGATTGGGTGCTTGGTGGAATTTTTTTTCCCCCTTATCCTCAGAAAATGTCTAACACATTTTTAAGGCTTGAAGACTTCATCTTCTAATCATGGTTCAAAGTGCTGTCAGATTGTGTGGAAAGCCTGGAAATACACCATATTGGGAGGATCACAGAATCATAGAAAGGCTTGGGTTGAAACAGATCTTGAAAATCATCTAGTTCCTACCCCTCTGCCATGGGCAGGGATGCCACCCATTAGACCAGGTTGCTCAGGACCCCATGCAACCTGACCTTGAACACTTCCAGGAATGGGGCATTTACAGCTTCTCTGGGCAACCTGTTCCAGTGCCTCACCACCCTCTGAGTAAAGAATTTCTTCCTGACATGTTATCTAGAGCTCTCATATTTCAGTTTAAAACCATCCCCCCTTGTCCTATCATTATCTGCCCTTGGAAAAGGTAGCTCTCTCTTTTTTTTTTGTTTTATAAGCCCCCTGTAAGTAGTGGAAGGATCCATCACATGATATATTTTGTGCAGAGACCCAACACAAAACACATGTCATGGAGGTCTGTAACAATCCACCAGTGGGTGCTATGGAAAGGACCTGCACACATTCAACCTATATGGAAGATGACATTATGACTTCAGTTAGGGAGAAGCCTGTGGGTCACACCAACAGAAATGTTGTCTCTCCATTGCAGTAGTACAGGAACACTAGGAAAATCATTAAACTTTTTAAAACAGAAATACTTTACAGCGATGCATTGACCTTGCTCAGGTTACGCCTGTGATGTGACCCACAGCAGTGATAGGTAAAGGCCATTCCTAATGGCTGAGCAATCAGTTTTTGTTGCCATAATGAGTCTAACTGCTAGATCAGGATTGGTTGATTTCTGGAGCAGATAGGTGACTGTCATATTATATCTTAAAGCAGTCCAGTCACCTCAGACCTCCACTTCAGGGACAGATTTAATTTCTCATGCCATAACTAGCACTCTGGCTACAATCCCATTACACTAAATGGCTTCAGAAGTGTATCCAGAGGCAGTTTCACTTGCTGATCACCAAAAAGTAGGCTAACACGGTGCTTCTTCAACACATTTCTTCTGTACTCATAGCCTTTGCTGAACATTGCCAAAAGGACAGAGCCTAAGGTCTCATATATATAGGGATTCTGCTTAACCACAACTTCCAGTTGTTCTTGTATCATAGTTTGACAGATACATTGAAGAAGAGTGCCTAGAAGGCTGAGCTAAAAAGCAGTCCTGATTGTAGGAAAGGGATCGTGCCACTGTATTCCATCTCTTCTGATAGTCTACAGAGGAAGCAAATTTCCCTCCAAGGGAAGACTACTACCCTCTTATTTTAGAATTATAAACAAATACCTCAGAATTATCTCCTTGGATAATCTCAAGAGTTTATCCTGTTGCCCCAAGTAGGTTTTACTATTTAAAAGAAAAATCTCTTAAGACAGTGTCCTGAAAAAGGATGGGGAGAAGGAACTAGATAGGTGGACATCAAATAGACAATCACATATATAATGGTACTATCTACTGTGTTGTGACTCTGGGGGCCTGAGGTAGGGCTCTGCAGGGTCTGTGTAGATTCTTGACCCTCTAGATTGGTCATAAGCACCAGGACGCCGACCTCTTTTAACCCAAAGGCAGATAAGACAACAGGCATCTTGTGGTGTGCCACCAGTCAATAAAAACCTCATTTTTTACTTTGGCAGCTTACAAGAACTGCATCAGAAAAATCCACAAAACTGCTGAATTATGGCCAGAACATTCCTCTGGTTTCTTTAGGGTGTTAAGGCTATTCTTATATTACCCTAGAGTCACCAAGCCTTAAACTCTGTTCTCTGTATTAGCCTTCAACAGATCCAACCTCTTAATTGGCAAGAGCTTCCTAGAAGTCTGCACCACTTACTTGTGCACCTATCAGCCAGCAGACTGTGGCAAAACCACTGCAGCATTTAGTGAATGAGAAATTATGTTGTCAGTGACAGTACGTCTTGAAAGTGACAGAAGGCAAAGTGTCACATTTGAAGACAGACTGAACAATTTTCACACTTAAGATCCTTGAAAGTCAAGGCCATATATAAAGACTCACAGATGTCTCACCATTTACCCACATATTGAAAATTAAGGATATGAGCATCAAGCACTGTTCTGGGAGATTCTCCTGTTAAGATTCTCTGAAGTAATAAAGTCCATTTTATAGTATTGCTCTAAGTTTAGTTTCTCACTATATCAGGTATGTTTGAGATAATCAATCTAAAGAAATAGGATTTTCAACAGCCAAGTTTATCTCATTCTAAGGTAAACATCTAAAATAGGTCAAATGAATTGATATTGTTGCTTGTGTATAACAACATGAGTAAAATCTATTGCTTCTGAACCTTTTCCCAGGGAATGAAGTATAAGCAAAGGAGTACTGCAGTGGATAGGTTTTGGGAGTATTATCAAGAGCACCTCTATTCTTTGAAGCCTCAATCTTCAGTTAAATTTTAAAAGAAGTATAATTTATTTTTCCTTCTTGTTTCTAGCTAGTGACACAGGGGCACATCTGCACAAAGCTCAGAAATATACAGTGCAAAAACATAAGAAAATCCATACTAAGCAATTTAACATTTCCAACAATAGATAACATGTGCTGAAGTATTTGAAAAGATACATATGCAGCAGTAACTCCTCAGAATACTCTCCTAGCACTGCACAGTCTGCACCTCAACACCCTGAAATGTAGGAGATGCCTTTGCAAACAACAGTGCTTAGAGCATTTTTATCATGGAATATGTTGAGTTGCAAGGGACTAATCAGAATCTTCAAGTCCAATTCCTGGCCCTGCACAGAACACTCCAAGAATGCCACCCTGTACCTGAGGGTGTTTTGTCCAAATGCTTCTTCAACTCAGACAGGTTTGGTGCTGCTCCTCCACTTCATTATCTTTAACTCTATGTACAATGTTAGCATCCGGAACACCATACTTAGGGGAGCAGAAAAATAAAAGATTCTATAAATGTATATAGTTCTTGATGCATCACCTGGGAGAGAACACGTTAGCACCTTTCACAACACGAGGAAAATATTCATTCTAGCTCCAGAAAGGAGCCAATGCCCACAGCACTGCAATACTCCACGCAGACATGACCACTGTGGCTAGCAGAAGCTGGATAGCTGGGTCTCAGTTCCTTCATCTAGCTATGCATGTGCAAAACACTTGGCTTTTTTTTTTTTTTTATTTATTTTAGAAGTTTTAAGCTTTGACAGTTTTGCATTTCATGGTAGTTCATTTTTAGATCACAGTTCATTTGTAATTTGTATTTTATATAGGCTGAATTGAAAGAGTTGTAATATTCAGAAAAAGTACAATGTCTGGATATTAAATAAGATCTGACTGTTGAGCTTCATGTAAACTAACAGGAGCTTTGGGATTTGGCCTGACAATGAATTTGCAAGGCGCTTAGCAAAAAAACCCAAACAATATTAACCATGGAAACTGTAATAATAATAACTTGGTCTGGAAAAGCAACATAGCCTGGTAAGTTTATAGCAAGATAACATCAGAGTAGGAGCTATGGAAAGAGCCAAGGGAAACCACAGCTTCATTCTAGATCAATCTCAATCTACAATGCTTTACAATAACTCTTTCCATTAATTCACATCTAGGAGCACAGTAAAATAAAACACTGTCTATCTGGATCAAAACAAAGGTTTCTCCAGTCTGTTATACAGAAAAGTATAACAGGGTAGCCATAAAGACTCCTCCTGTGGCTTTCCCAGATTCCAGCCTCTTGAAGTACAAACAGACTGACACACTCAATGGAATTTTACTTCACTAATTTTCTAATACATTTTCAGACTTTTCAAGTTCTGTAGTAGTGTTCAAATGGTAATATTGTAACAGGAAGAATGAGCCTGAGAAGAATGAGAAAGAATCTTTTCTTTCTATCCTTTTTGAACCTGCTATCAGATAGGTTTGATGCTCTAATTTGCACAGTGAAGAATAAAATAAATAAAGAAATCCCTATTAATATTTTCTGCTCCATTCAGGACTGTACTGAGAACAGAACATTACACGTTTTTTCTTAATTGTGCCTTTTTCAGATTGAAGTCCACATTGTCACACTTTAACTGGAAGAGTGCTCTTGATCGCTCTTGACACCTCTGAATCTTTTCTGGTATTATTAGAGTCACACTGAGATGTGAGAACCAGAACTGTATACATCGTTCAAGTTTCAGCATAATACAGACCGATACATTAAAAATGGTGATATTAAAACTCTTTTGCTTTGTTCCCTATTCTCTTCCTAGTAATTTGACTAGTGCTAAATAGTGAGTCCATGTTTTTCTTGATCTGTAATTCCAAATCACTTCCTGAACAGTATGGCTGGTCCAGTCTGGCATGAAATGCATAATGCTTCCTTTGTTTTCCTCTTCATCTGCACTTGCCTATTGCTTTCTCTGAGTTTTACATACCACTTGGCAATTCAGTTCTTTAATGTCGCAAATTCCTTTGAACATCTTTGCAGCCTGCTTTCCATTTTTTTACCAATGTAACTTAACATCAGCAACAAATACCCTGATTTTTACTCTTAACTTTGCTAACATCTACCTCACATTTTTAAAAAATCACAATCTGAGACAGAAATAGTAAGTAAAAATAAAAGATAAATTCATAATTTTGTGTCCTGTAAACCCACAGATTTTAAGCCTGACAACAACAAGCTGTTTCTTCAGTGTTATGAAGCTTGTCTCTATACTGAAGATTCTAGATATTAGACTTATAGACTTCCTCTAATATAGGTAAGCAGCACCAAACCCAGTAAGAGCATACAATTGTCTTATTTGGCACACTAACATTCTGAAATGAAGTGAAACTTATCCTTGAATACACCAGTAGGCTGGCATGCCTTCTTAGCCATGGCTATTCCAAATTTTTGATTAAGAAGTCAGTGGTGTCTCTGACACTCTTGGTAGAGTCTCAAGCTCTACCAAGAAGACTGCTGAGTGTACAAGAGTTCTTATCTAAGCTCTCAGACCACAAAATGAGCAGGTGGAACAAGTAGCTTCCTTTAGCTCTATATATAACCCCCACTTCTTGGGAAAAAACCCCACCAAACATGCACATCTGCAGAGAATACAGCAGCTTTTTCAGCTGCCACAAAAACATGGCAGTGCAGGTAAGACATTAAGGTTCTAACAAAAATGTTCTATCCTCCCATTTCTGTACACAATTACAGAGAAGCCACTGATATAATGAACAGTTCCCATGAATTAAATCACAACTCAACAAACACGAACATACCTTTTCACCAGGCAGACCTGCAACACCGTCGGGTCCTTTCACACCCATCTCACCCTACAAAACAAATTGATCAATTAGAACTCCACAGACTTCTGAGGTCAACAACTACTCAGGTCATATCAGACTCAATAGAAAAGCATCTTCTACCTGATTTTTTAGTAATGCAACTGCTGTGGAGGAGGATGCCTTACATGTAACACTAAAATCAGCAAAATAAATGCATTTTAAACACCTATAACATCAATTAAGTTCTTCATCAGACAAATACTTGCACATCCACATTTCCATAAAAGCAAGTCCACTAATTTTAAAGGAATTCATTGCAACAGAAGACTGAAACCAAGAGGGTGCATTTTCAGTTCTACACTGAGAAAGCTCAACGTGTAATACAGATTTGTACAAATCCATGTGCTCTCAATATTTTTGAAAGGCGTTATTTAAATTTCTCTCTCTCCCTTTAGAGAAACCAAACCCCAAATCATAAGCAATCTATAAGAAAATTTTAGTTTTGAGAGAAAAATGACTGACTGGTCAGGAGAGTTATGGAAGATCCCAGCAGCTGTAAATTGAACCATAAGTCTTAAAAATGACACAAGAAAACATCAAATCCAGAAATGTTGTTAAATAATGTAAAGTATAAGGTTTAAAAAATTAAAAATAAAAATCATTTGGATTCCATAGGAATACAACAAAAGCACTGAAACCTTGTAGTGTTCATTTTAAAACAAAACAAAACATTAGGTGTGCCTACTTCTACCAAGAAAAGAACATTCTCCAGCAAGAATAACATTATAACAGTGGTCTGAAATGAAGTTATTAACATTTCTGAAATTGAGAAAGAATTATTAGCCTTTCTGAAGTTGAGCAGTAAGATTGGCCAGAAGTACACAACAAGAGTTGTATCAGAATCATAAAGGTTAAAAAACCCCTCCAAGATCATCAAGTCCAACCTTTGTCTGAACACCACCATGTCAATGAGACCACAGCACTGAGTGCCATGTCCAGTTGTTTCTTGAATGCCTCCAGGGAGAGTGACTTCACCACTTCCCTGGACAACTGATTCCAAAGACTGACCACCTTCTCAATGAAGAAATTCTTCCTGATGTCCAGCTTGAACCTTCTGTCACACAGCTTGAGGCCATTTCTTCTCATCCTGTCATTGGCTGCCTGCCTGACTCCCACCTGCCTACAACCTCCTTTCAGACACTTGTAGAGAACATTAAGGTCACCCCTGAGAATTCTTTTCTCCAGCCTAAATACCCCCAGCTCCCACAGTCACTCCTTATAGCACTTGTTCTTATTGAGCATGCACTTGAACCCCTCACCCACACCATGGATAAAGATATTAAACAGCTCTGTCTCAAAAATAGACAAAAATCCTGTATGTGTGAATAGAATGAATCCACTGGCACTGTGAGAGGTAAAAGTTACCTTATCTAATCACCCACAGAGTCATTCTCTTATCTATGCATCCTCTGTTCCCTTCTGCCACTTGCCAGTGTTTTAATAGACCAGTACCACTGGCAATACCACCAATACCACCTTCAGCAGTGTATTTTTATACACTGTGCAGGCTAAAATTACAGAGCCTGCTACATGCCAGGAAACCTTTAGCCTGTGTGACTTACTAGCCAATTAACCAAGGTATGTTTACACTTCTGTTCCACTAACTGCAGACAGACTGCCCATCTTGAAGACAATTATTTTCCACTGCAGATTAGATCTATCTTCTAGTTGTGATTTTAATAACCACAGGTGGAAAGGTGGTAGTTTTTCATGCCTTTATGAATATAAATATCTGATAGTATAGGTATCTAATAGTATTCATAGAAACAGTACCACAGACTAAAACCAAAAATATAGGAAATGCATCTTCAATATTTTTTTATTTTAATGGTATTTTCCTTCTTGAGGCCTTAGAGTCTTTCACAAAAGCGAAGGATAAGTTGCTGGGAAAACAGCTTTGCAAGGTGGTGAACAGTAGTAGTACCAGGCTGGCATTTATAGGTTATGAGGTACACACAGTGCAACAACAGCCAAAGGTAGAACCAAGAGCTGTAAATCTACTGTCAGGATTTACTAAGAGTGACAGTAAAAATCCTTTTCAACTGAGCTTCTTGTGGGAGGGCAGTGTTCAGCCATCCCCAGGAAAGCAGAGCTCCATCATATATAGTGGTGACTTGGGGAGATAAATGGTGTCACTCCACATGTTCCCCCTCTTCCTCCTTCTTCCCACTGCTTTATGTACTTTATATACTGATCATGGCACCATGTGTAGGGCATGGAATATTCCTTTGGTAGTTGGGGTCACCTGTCCTGGCTGTGTCCTCTCCCAGCTCCTTGTGCACTCCCAGCCCTTGCTGGTGGGGTGGGGAGGGAGCAGAAAAGGCCTTGACACTGTGCAAGCACTGCTTGGCAATAATGAAAACAACCCTGTGTTATTAACCCTGTTTCCAGCACAAATCCAAACCACATCTTCATACTGGCTACTGTGAATAAAAGAATAAAATGAACTCTGTCCCAGCTAAAACCAGGACACAACATCACCAGAAATGTCCAGGTTAAAAAAAAAAAACAAAAAAACAAACAAACGAACAAAAAAAAACCCACAGAAAACAAAAAAGTGTCTATTAGCAAAAAGGAAAAAAATTAATTCACATTCAGAGAATGTTAGGAGAAAGGAAACTCATTCCAAAGGCAACATCACTCCAGGGTTTCCCTGGTACTGTGGGACCAGCAGAGAGTATATAGACAAGGAAGTATTATCCCTGCTACTCCCAGCAGAAGCCCCCAGCTGTGTTCTGTCCCATCAGTGTCAGAGCTCAGCCTCACCAAGGCCTGAGCTGGTTGTCACTGGTTTAACTACTGCACCAGTGCCAGTGACTGCTGGCTCCCCTGCTCCAGTTTCAGCTCTGGAATGGCCCCACTGGGGAAGTGTGACATTCCCCCACACCTCTGAGCACCTCAGAGTGCTGAGGACTTGCTGCCACCATCTCACTCCTCAGGAAGGCAAACTCAGGACTGAGATGAGTACTGGAATGGCAAATACGGTAACAAAGACAATAAGTCACATTTAAGAATTTTTTATAAGAAAAAAATTGTTGCATTGCTAATGATATTTCCCCTTTTTAATTTGATAACTTGGGTGATTAGATGGTAAAACATAAGTGGGACTACCCATAAATTCTTAGGTTGGTAAGCATGAAGCATTTCATTCTGCTTATTCTAAGATTTTATTCTACTAAGTATACTGGCAATTCCTGACTTTGTCATAACTGACAGCCAGCCATATTTTGCTCAATTTTCTTCTTTTTCTTGAATTCCAGCTTCTAGGTCCCTATCAATAACCTCAGCAACAAAGACTGGAACCATTCTCAAGGCTGCATAGCACAATAGATATGTGTTAGGTGGAATCAAGTAGACTGGATTTTAAGAGGAAAGTCAGAGTAGCAGGAAAGAAAGACTAGCAAGGAAAATAGGCAGAAAGAACAGTTCAGCCACTTCATTTGTTCTCCAGGAGATCTTTTTTCATATCATTCTATTACAAATATTTTCCTACTGCAATAATATATTGCATAAACCTATCTCTACCAATCCTAAAATAGCCTTTTAAATGTCTTTTTTTAAAGCAAAATTTAAATTAATGAAGTTGAATAGCAATAAATTTCTCCATGGTGTGCCTCAACAGGCATTTTAATATTTGAAAGCAATCTGCCTCTGGCTTTTTGGTCCCTACTTCACTTACAGCATTAACCCATGACCTATTAACACAGTTAACATTGGTTTAATGTTATATAAAAATATTTAATTCTGTTTAGATCTCAATTTAAAATATTTCATGGGCACTCAATCTGCTTAAAATAAATAAAAGCAGAAAACATAGTTATTTTTTTAGCCTCCTTGAGAGAGAAAATCAGTTTATATATTCAGCATATATGTAATCATTCCAATTATGGTCACCTATATTCTGTCTTTCGGAAGAATTTCTACATACTGAGGACAAAACAGGATCTTTACAACGTTATCAAAAGACATTTGCTAACAACAAATATATTTGTAAGATTCTGAGTAGCTAAATACGATGCTGAAGTAGTACAAATTGCAACCAAATGGAAAACACAGTAAATATCTCACTCAGATCAGCAGAAGAGAAAACCCAACTCCACAGTAGATATCAAAATGTGCTAAAATCACAGGAGACTTCCACCTGATTTGTGTCCACTTGCAACTTGTGAAATACACTGTGCTAAGAATCAAGCTGCCATGAGAATAATAGAGAATATTATTTAGGGATAGTCCAAATTGTATGCTTAGTAAGTAGTAAACAAAGTTGGTCCAGGCAATTTTTTCACTTTTAATTGCTGAGAAATTAAAGAACAGCAGGTGGTCCCTTGCTGCAGAAACGGATCTCCCAGCAAAAATATCCTGCAGAGCAAACCAGCTATTTCATGCCTGAAGGGTGGGAGATCAGAGTTTTGAATGAAGAACTGTCCTCATGAAGTCATAATGGAAGGCCAGGTATACAAATAGGAAAGTCATTCACACAAATGGCATAATTTGGATCAGTGATGCTCCTGTGCATTCAGATGCACTGCTTGCCAGGGATATATCAATATTTGCATGAATGCTTGTTCCAGTGGAAATATGGCACCCCATCCATACTTTGGGCCTGCAATATACTTTGAATTTTGGCTCAGACCTGTTCAGAGGTACTAAGATGAACCAAGAGTACAGGAATGGAGTGGACACAGGCTAATAATTAAGTTCAAAATGTCTAAAATGGCTTATAAATTATCACACTTTACATTAGTGATAGCTTAGATGTTCCTGAATAGTCTGACCTTAGGGAGTAATGATGTTAGACTGAAGAGAAGGGCAATTTTGAGGGGCTTGAATATAGCCTAATATCAATCTCTGTCAGTAGAGACTTCCTTGTCAATCCCACAGCAACAAAAAAAGATGTCAATTCAATCATACAATTAATTAAGGTGAATGGGAAATTGGAATGTGAAAGAGAAGCTGAGCACAAGCAAAGGGGGAAATGTGCTTAGGAACCACACACAATTCAGAGAAGACCTGTTTTTTTCATAACTAGCCAGCAAAGTTATCAAGAAGCTGCCTATTTCGTGTATTATATATTACAAGACACTCAGCCAGAGTCTGTTAGTTTCCTTTACATAATCTGACAATAGGTCATGTATCCTACATGTCTGGAATGTTCTGGAGCCTTTCTGTCTCTTCAGGTCTAATTACTGATGTAACAAGGCCGTCATTGAGAATGAGTGTTACTGAAAACTTGCGTAAATGCAGAGTCAATGAGAAAAATGGTATTAAAATCTCAGAGAATGTTGCTTTCAGCTCCATCATGGCAGGCACTATTTAACACAAGATTTGTTTGCTCCCAAAGGTCAGTGAGCCAATCCTGATCACAGTCATACTGTGCCCTCCATCCAACCCCCCTTCCCCATCCCCCCAAAAAAGAAAAAAAAAACACCCACTGCAAAGCTAGGAAGTAACAAGTACTGGTCAATTATAAGAAAAGTTCAAATTAAGTAGCTTTCTACCTGTTTGGTGTACTACTCCTGACTTTAACCTGGTGATTCATTTAATTTTGTGAAAGGATATTTATGAATGTCAATACACTCTCTTTAGGTTAAACTTTTGGGTGCAGTGGGGTTCATTGACTCTCAGATAGTTCCATGCACAGAGAATCCATGCAATGAGGCTCTTTTTTTGTAAAACAAGTGGGAGAACAAAACCTTACATGCTTTGTTTAGAGGCACTCTGCTTAGCATGGTAAATACTGCTAATTGGCAGGGAGATTAAATGGCAAAAAAAAAAAAAAATCAGACTTGTGAAGTCTGCTTTCCCAATTTAGTAGCAATGGTCTAAATGGATCAGGTCAGGAGCAGAAGAACTATTTCCCAAATAAATGCTAGGAAACTCCCAATGCTGCTAGCATAAGCTAAAACTAAAAACTGACAATTGTTTAATACACTCCAGATAAAAATTTCATGATTAGGTCTGAAAACTGACAGCAGTCCCTCTAGGTTGATCTGGACTATAGAAACTAACATGAATGAACTTTTTTTTTCACCTAAAAACACAGCTTGTGTCAAAAGTGAAATATATACTGGAGGGGAGGAGTTGTGGTGGGGGGCAATATACTGTGAAGGAATGTTCTTAATTTCAACCAGCTGTGTAGATAAGCCTTCTCAGAACTGGACCCTTTTCAGCCACATACTACAGTTATCAGAACTCTCTTGGCTTCACAAACAATTTAATCACATATTAAATGGTGTGCTGCAAGGTAGGATGTTGGGGCAGGATACCTCTGGATTAGGACAGTCTAGGCATCTTCCTCTCACACTGCATTCCCTGAACTCAATTGCTATCTCACTGTCTTTGTGGCAGATTTTCAAAAGTTTATTCAATTTGCCCCCTCTAATAGCACATGGAAAACACATTCCCAGACATGTCTTAATTCAGCATCCTCCAATAAAATTTAAGGAATGGAGTGTGAAAGGAAAACATCTGATATGTTGACCTATACAATAGGAAATTCCAAGCTACATAGCATAAGAATATAATGGTAAGCATTACAGGAAAATTCAGAAAAGGCACAAGGAAAGGACCAACTGGCCTGTCCTAGAGACTTGCCAATGTCAGATTCTTCTCTCTTCACAATTAACAGTTTCAGGTAGGAGTGTTGTTAAAAAATATAGGGAGGTCATATTTCATACCCTCCTACTGATGATTGCAAGGATGATTCCACCACATGGGATTCTGGCCATCAGCAGTGATGTACACACGTGAGATGGAAAAGTTCTTGTCAGATTATCTCCATACCTTCTGTATAAGGCATGGTGACAGGGCTGGGGAGGCATGTGCTTCCCAGGCAGGTAAACTGTGCTCCACAGAGCTGATGAGGTGACCCCAAAGTGGGGAAGCTGTAAGAGGTCTGACAGGGAGCTCACACACAGAGCCAGCCACTGACTGATAAAGGATCTACCCTGTGCTCAGGCAGATTCCTTTAAGGAATAACAGAATCCATATAATTCCCATTTAAGAATGATAAGCCAATGACAAGGCTTGAAAAAGAGAATTCAAGTGATATTTTACCTTTTCACCTTTCTCTCCTTTGTGGCCTGGCAAACCAGCTACTCCTGGTAATCCTGCTTCTCCCTGATTTTAAAAGAAATAAAAAAGTCAACAAAGCAGATCTCAAATATATTTGGTTAGGTTTCCTGTCTTTGTCGCAAATGCCTGAAAAAGCAAACGACTCAATAAATATAGTGCAACACCCAGGAGAAATATTGAAAGAAAACAAACATTATGTAGAATATAATTCATTCTCAAGTAAAAATATTTACACTAAATATAATGCCTAAATATAATTCTCAATTTTACCATGGTACTTTATTGGGTGTATACTCAAACAATTAAACCTTACTGACATCTCTAACTTAACATTAAATCCAAATGTACTGTTTTTTAACTGGGAAATACAATGTAAACATGTTACAATACTACGAACCAGTAAGATTTTTTCATGACTGAAAAAAAAAAAAAAACCCCAAAAAAACCACCAACTGTTTTTATATCCAACAGGATTAAACAGCATGATGCATTAAAAAGCAACAGGAAAACTTTATACTTTATTTGGAAAGCAGTAGCATCTCTGTGTAGATTCTTGCTGCATCCCTGGAAGCGTGTATATTTTGCTGGCATGAACAGTCACTGGTGATGAAGTTGTAGCTAGTAACCTCTCCTCATGTGGGCACTAAAAAAAAAAAAAAAAAAAAAAATTTTCTGGTTTTTGGTCCACTTTGGTTAACAGGTAAATACCATCCAACTGCTTGTTTTAAGTTATCTTCTGTTTTAATACTCCTGTACAAACCATATACAGAAAGTGACAACAATTTCCAAGCAGAGAAAAAAGCTGTAAAAAAATAAAATCTAGATATTGAGATCCTTCTGTACTAAAACTGATGCCAGTTAAAACTGATATGACTGTCCCACTTCTTTCTTCCAAAATACAGATGAATAAAGAGGAAAAAGTCTCCCAAAATTAGATGTAATGAAACAGAAAATGTTGATGGGGATAAAGAAAAAAGATAGTACTGCATAGTCTCATCCTCTCCTCTGCCCTGCTTCTAAGTGCAAAATATAAAAGTGAATGCTGAGAAAATTTTTTTTTTTTTTTTTTGGTAGTTAAATACTTCTGGCATAGATAGTTTGGAAACAAACAAAAAAGCCCTGAAGCCAAGATTTACCTGTCTCTGACTCTGAGAACTGAGTCAACCTGAAGAAATACTACAGGACAAGTCAACAGAACCTGCTAAATCTCAGTAAGTCTCATTAAGATGTAATGAAGTTTTTTTTTGAGCCTTCTGTCAGAGAAATTCCCACAGGATTTTCTGCTTAGCATAGAAATTTTTTATCCAAGTATAAATTCCTTCCCTTAAATTACTCAAAATGTAGCTGTTATAGTGGGTAAGGAAGTTGTGAAAAAAATAAGTCAGAAAATGTAATGCTAGTTTTAATATGAAAGTCATTAACAAGTAGTCCACCATTTCTTACATCTTAAACATAAGACATACAAATGAAACTGCTTGTGCTTTTAGCTACATAGATGCATGAATATCTACACGTTATTGATAAAGCCTATTGTTAAGCTTTTTGTGTTCATATATAATTCAGGTTTGTTTTGTTCTTGGTTTTTTTGCTACTGTGTCATAACTGCTCAATAAATTCTATTTCCAAGCACAAAGTGGAACATACAGAAATTCCATTCATTCCACTTTTGCATAAGGTTATGCATTCAAGACAAAGTCTGCATTACTATCAAGAATATATTTAGAAATATAGTTGAACTATTAATCATTGTTAAAACTGAAATTTCCCCCCTGAAATTAGACCATGTTTCTTTCATGCTTCTCAGCACCAAGCAGTCTTGTGCTCTTTTGTTCTTGGGCAGATTTTTCTCTCTCATTCAGGTACACTTTCCCCTATCTCTTTGTAGATGTAATCAATCAGTCCTCCTACATGCTCTGGGCTTTTTTTTTGCTGACTACAACCTTGGTGGTGATGGCAATGTCCACTGTCTCAGAGGAGCCTGATCTTACAGACTACTTACAACTAGCAGGCCAATAATTAAACACAGTGTCTTTCTGAGGCTATTTGTGGTTTGGTTGGTTTTTATTTTGGGTTTTTTTTTGGGTTTTTTTTTTGTTTTGTTTTTTTTTTTGGTTTTTTTGTTTTGTTTTGTTTTGTTTTTTTTGGGTTTTTTTTTCTTTAATGGGTTAGTGTCGTGGTTTGACATGGAAGTGAATTTTTTCCAGGAAGTTGGGTCAAACCAATCAGTGGTCAGGTTTGGATATTGGCACCTGGAGTGACCACTGAAAGTATGGACACGCCTCTGAGAACACAGGGGGTTAAAAGCAAGAACTCCCAGGAGAACTGTCTCTTTTGGTTCCGGTCGTCAGAGAGTGCAGGCTCTCCCCTGCCCAGCTACGGGCTGGGTGGGGGAGGGGAAGCCACGCGGCCTTGTCCAGGTAGGCCGAGGGGCTGAGGGTCTGGAACCGAGCCAGCTCCTGGACGGAAGGGTGGAGAGGAGCGGAGATGCCGTTGCTCCCCCCCCCCCCCCCCCCAAGAGGGAAAGAGACAGAGAGCCTGGCAGCACCTGGAAATTTGCCGGCAGAGGAGAAGGAGAAGGGGGAGGGATGTCCAGCGTGGGAGGCGGAATGCCGGACCGAGATATCAGCCGTCCAGGGAGTCTGAACGTTTAACCCTTTCCAGGAAATGAGGGCTTTTTAAAAGTATTACTCCTCCTTGATTTGTAGTGGAAGAGAGATAGTCCGGGACTTGAGATGTTAGAAGAAGAAATATTTAGGTGGGAGGAGATGATGAAGTAGCTTTTGGCTGGACTTTTCTTGTTAGCCATGGACTGAACCAAAATCTCCTGCAATAGAGACTGCAGTGGTGACCCAGGGAGACCTGTATCAGCTTCGAACAGCACAAGAATGGCAAGAAACGAAGAAAGCTGAAGAGGGAATGGTGATACTCTCTGTCTTCAGGAAGAAGATGAGTCCTGTTTTTGGACCCCTCGGCCCCAGGGGAAAATGGGGGGGACTGTAGTCCCAGGATGAGAAACTGAACTGTTGTATTTTTGGGTCCGTGGCAAAGCATCCTTAAAGGAGCCCTATGAGCAGTCTGTCCATGCACGGTGGTGAGAGCACTGTGCCATGGAATGGAGAGTGTCACACTGGCAGATTTTTTTTTTCCGGGCGGTTGCCATATGTGACAGGGAAACACAGGGGGGCAGCTGTGTTTCCTGTGGGGGGTCTGTGGTGCAAGAGAGACTTCTCTCTCCCTTGATAGTTTAAGCATAGATTACCTGAAGGGTGGTAATTTGATCAAGAATCCCGGGTGATGTTTCATGGCTGGGTGTTTTTGGAATTGGGAGGAGGAGGGGTGGTTTAAAAGGTCTTCATCCTGGATTTAGTTTATGTGTTTTCTGTATTAGTAGTAGTTTAATAAAGTTTTTTTTTCCTTATTATTAAGCTTGGGCCTGCTCTGCTCTGTTCCTGATAACATCTCACAGCATTTATTTAGAAAAGGTGCATTTTCATGGGGACACTGGCATTGCACCAGTGTCTAACCATGACAGTTAGATTGAGCAAAATAATTACATCTACAACTTCAAGCTATGGTTCTACTGTCTTCCAGTTTACATTGATTCTTGTCTATCAAAACAAGAAGGAAAAGTAAACTCTTTAAATCAATGTTTTCCCTCATGTTAAACAATATATACACATCAGCATGTGCATTCTAAAGAAGAAAGTATTTCATAGAATCAAGGTTGGAAGAGACCTGTAGGATCAAGTGAAACCATCAACCTACCACTACAACTTTGCAGTTATCAAAAGACCCATTCCTCCATTTTAGTGTACTAAAATAAAGAAAACTCAACACCATCCTATTTTCCTTCTCTTCCACTGTCATGCAGACTCTTTCATGGGCTTTGCTTGTATCAGCTATAAAGCTTCACAAGATGCAACTGTTACTGAAATGGCCTCTGTTGTTGGAAACCATTCTCAAGCCATCGCAGTGATTTGTTTCCTACTCTCTAAGGCTTCTTCAGTTACTAATTAGAAATTAATCAATGTCAAGGAATGCATTTAAAAAGCACTAGCAGCACCTAGTGCCTTTTGCTGATGTTCCACTGTACCATTTACTTAGGCAGCAAAAAACTATGTACCATGACTCTAGATATGGAATTCATTTTTAGGAGGTAATTAAACTATCACCTTTGTTGAAGTTTTTTTACAGCTCTTTAGCAAGAAACAATAAAGTAATTACTTTTGTATTAACATTTGAATTTTAACAGATAGCTTACCAAGTCTGCAGATATTTCACAACATGTATCTTCTGTTGCAAGTTGTGAATTACAATAAACTGCTATGTGGTGAAGTTCAATCTATTAAGGAATACAAAAGAAATTAATATGAGGTGTAAAAAATTATGCATTATGGCATGCTTTTTCTTATCTTGGGCTAGTAAACTTTCTCTTTGAAACACTGCATATTTCTGAAATGCTAGAAAAAGACAAATCAAAAACAATTACACAACTCCTCATTTAAGGAACAAATTATGCAATCTATTACTTTAATGTAAATCAATTTTAGATTTCATTTATTTTCATGTAAGTTGCATCCATCTCTATTGCTTTGCTATATTACACAGGCATTTTAGCCTTGTAGACATCCTCTGCAAACCTTCTCTTCAGGAATGTAATTTTCCTCTGCAGGAAACTAAAAAAAAAGGTTTGATAAACTCTCTATCACATGCATCTATTGCTTTGGAGAGACCTTTGCCTGGACATTGCCACTAAATCACCTGAAGAGCAAAAATCACAAATTCTGTATGTAAAGCTTTTGCTTCAGAGATTTGTTTTGGGTGGATGGAACAATGAGAAGCAAGTAATATTCTAACTTGTATTCTTGTCCTCATATTCCTCTTTCTGCATCAGTTCTATATCCTCCTGCAATGTTAGCTTGCAATTACAATGTGCTATTTTCCTCTGGAACCCTACAGTGTACTTAACATCGCTGAAGCTTTCTGGTGGTCACTAAAAACCCCAAGGCAGATGTTTTAAACCTGGTAGCTGCATGTCACTGTACTTAAAACAAACTGATATTTCCTGAAGATTTCAAATTACTCTATGTGCTTTCAAGTTACTTTCCTCCCTGCGTGAGGAAACCGAAGATAGCATCCCTGGGACAGAAAATAGCCCAGAATATTATGGAGTTTCCTTGGGTAATTCTTGTACCAAAGGCTGCAGGAAACAACCTCTGGCCACTTCCTAATCCCTCCCTTTTGGATAAGGGAGAGACAACTGTGCCCCTATTTCTACATAGCTGAATTACTCTAGAAGACCTCAATACAGAAGTAATCCTTAATTATTTTGTGTCTTCCCTTTATCAAAGACAAAGTGTAACAGATGACTGATATAAACCTATAAATAAATCTTATTAAAAATGAAAGAAAATAATTAGGACTGCAAGTTACCTTTAAACATAGAAATAATATATCAGTGGTAATTAGGTGGCTCTTTCTTTAAATTAAATACAGAAAAACAGATCCTTAAAGCAGGACTGAGTTCTATGCAGTTACTTTGGCAACAGCTTTGTCTTAGCAGATGCTACATCATTGAATAATGTTTAGAGAAAAAACACTTAAGGACTTCAATTTAAGAATACACACTCAAGAATAATGACTGGGTTTGAACATTTTATCTACATGATTCTTTACAACTGTGTTAGTAAAAGTGTGGCTAAAACATTATTTCAAGTTATCTGTTTGTCCTTTCATACTACTCACATCTACAGGCTTATCATCCGCAGCACGAGAAGCAATCAGTGTCCTTCCCTGCAAGTCAATGGTGAATTTTTCATCAGTCTGCTTTCTCTCAATTAAATTACAATCCAAATAGAGGGAAATGATCCCTGACTGCACGCTAATACCAAGCTTATGCCACTGCCGATCAAACAATGGATAAATTTCTCGACTCTTGAAAGTGTAGTGCAGTATATTTCCCTGAGAGGATTTGGTCATATACTCCACCACCTTTTTTTTACCATCCAGGAGGACAGAGATCTGAAAGCAAGACAAAATAAAATAAGTGGTTATTTAAAAGTTATAAGGAAGAAGCACATAGGTAAACTAGATATAACAAAAATACTTCAACTACATACACTGGGGAAGAGTCATGTTATAAAGCATTCTTCTATGTAACTTGGTAAATACATATCAGCTATGAATCAAAACATGCATTTATTCTATTTTGCAGTCTAAACTGAATAGATTTTGCTAAATTTCAGTTATTCCTGCCACAAATTATAAATTATTTCGGAGCAGTCTGTCTATTTCGTATAAACTTTAGCTAAATCCATTAATGGAACATCCATTATTACATGTGCCATATTACATGTGGGAAAAAAGAAACTTTTTGAGGAAATAAATCAAAGATGACTCTAACCTCAGGTGTGTCATACTGATTTAAAACTTGCCATATATACCAACGCTCTTTCTTGGTATTTCGCCGTACACGGAACGTAGCAACCAGAGAATATTCTTCAGGAAGCCCATTTGGAAACACTTGCCTGGAACAGGAGGGAGGAAAAAGATTTCTTGTTATTCTTATATAAACAAGCACTGCTTAAAAGGAATGAACAGAAATAATACCTGGTGAAAACAAGAAGCCAAACACTTGCTCCCACTCATACATATTCACAGGTCTCAGCATTGAGAAGTGCTTCTTCTCAAAAGTACAATTCAGTCTTTTTATAAGAATAAATGACTGGAAGTTTTGTAATTAGTTTTTGGTCTAATTTTTTTAGCATCTGTGATTAATAGGAGTCCAAAAAGAAATGATGCAAAGCGAATGTCCCACATGAAAGTATTTAAAAATATGTCTTTTCCCAGTTTATTGCTTGGGATACTTGAATAAGTTTTGTAGAGGATTTGTGGAATAATCCCCATCCTTGGAGACTTTCAAAACACAGCTGGATAGGGCTCATAATAACCTGATCTAACTTTCAAGTTGGTCCTGCTTTGAGCAGGGATTTGATCCAGTGACCTCCATGGGCAATGACTCGGACATCTTGAGCATCAGAACAGTTGGACTTTATCAAGCTTGAAAAAAATAAGGAATGTATTTTAGAACAAATGATTTACTATTTTTTTGATTTTGGTATTACTTTCTTACCTAAGATGTGTCAATGTCTCCAAAAAAGTCTGACCTATCACAGAATGCACCTCAACACCACTTCCATGAACCCTTTGGAAAGTTTTTATTTCACAAAAAATGAAATCTCTACCTCAACTCTACTTTGGTAACCATTAAATATACACTAATTATGTATTAATTAAATTATGATAGTACAATCAACTTATTTAATTTGAAGCTTCTGCATTTCAAATTATTTATTTTCTAAGACAGAAGTGAGAAAATTAAAACCAGAGATCTCTACACAACACAGGAGTAGCAAAAGTGTTCACATTGCTGTTTGCCATCAGCTAGCCATGGTGCAAAAAGCATTCCCTGGATCAGAGTTCAGGAAACCTGACTCCCCACGCAGCAGAAAAATTTCCTTCATTTTATTTCCCACAATCACATGAAGCCAATGGTTTAATTCTAAAAAAAAACCAAAAAAAACCTGATGGGATTACAATTATACAGCAATGTGCTATAAAACTTTTCTTAAAAACAAAACAAAGTAAAACAAACAACAAAGGTGGGGGCAAAGAAAGAGCAAAGCACTACAGCTGATGAAACAATAGCCCCACAACCCTCGTGGACATTGTTGTACTTAGGAGCTCAGGAAAAAATGCCTCCTGTGCAGAGAAGCCTGCTCTAAATCCTGCCAAGGAGCTTCTTTATGGACTAGCACCTATTTAAGTCCCTCATGTGGGAATCACACTTCTTTGGCTTATTTCCCACAGCTGATTCCTGTTTTATCCTAGGACCAAATTGGCTGCTGTCCCACATTGTTAGTGGACCCATATGCTGTTGTACAGCTATAGATGTCGGAATGTCAAAAGGCAAGGCAAAAGAGAATAGGCTTGGCTGTACTTAGACCTAGATTTCATAGTTTGTATTTCAAATATAGCATAAAGAACATGCTTCATGATTTATATCTTCACTGGGCATGAGTGTGTGACTGCAGAACAATAAACTATCTGGACATGGGACCAGCCCTATGATTTCCTGCACCCCAGGCAGGCTAAGGAGATGGTATCTCAGGCTTACAGCTGTAAGCTAGACAGGATATCTGGCACCTGATGTGGATGGGAGCATTTGATTAGCTCTCCAAAATCAATTAACTTTCCCAGCTAAGTTCCATATTGGGGACACTGGGGAATTCACATTAATGGACAAAGGACAGACAACTGTGGAAAAGAAATGCTCAGAAGTCTTCACCAAATGAAAAGAGGGGAAACCATGATTGTTACTATAGGCCTGGAAGACAAGCAGAAGCAGTCTTTGGGTAAGGTGACACTATTTTCTACACACCCCCACCCACCCACCACTCCATCGCTTTTCACTGCATGCCTTCCTAACACTTTCACAGCCATTTAGATGTAAGACAGTATTAAGTCTTCTAAAACTGTGTTTGTCTCAGAATTTTCTCAAATAAGCTTGGTTGTGTGAGTACACGTGATATAAATTTACCTTCCTTAACTATTTACCAAACCATTCAGGAAACAAACGAAGAGCTAATGTATGGGCCAGCACTACACAAACCAGCAGGAGCTCACTCTAACTAACTTCCTTTACCTTTGAGCTGACAAAGAAAACTGTATTGAGAGAAGTGAGAAAAGCAGACAACATCAAATTAATTCCTAAGGACATTACCAATTTAAGTGAAGTCAACTAAAGAGGCAAGATTTAAGCAGAACTGGACCAAGGGTAAATTCAGTTAGATTCCAAAAATAACTTAGGTAGGAAAGTACTTCTGAAGGTCAATGGATTTAACCCTGAGCTTAAAGTAGGGACAACCAGAAAATTATATCAGGTTACTGTAAGTCTTGTCCTGCTGAGTTTTGGAAGTATCTAGAATGGAAATTATTCCACAACTCTTTGGAAAACTTGTTCCAGTATCTGGCCAACAAACAGCACAAATTTAATATACAGCTACCATATACCAGAGATATAACTTAACAGGAGCAGCATCTTTATTTTGAGAAGAGTTATCATTGGTGCCTAGATGAAAATTCCTGGGTGACCAAAAAATCGTTAACAGATGCTTTAAAGTACACACTTGACAGTCAACCCTTCTAGCTAGATGATGAAAATGAAAAGGAACAAAATAATGGGATGAAATATCCAGAAAACCAGCAGGCTATCTGCTACCATACACAATTTCCCCTATGCTCTTGCCCCTGAATGGCTTCAAGTGACTGTAAAAGAATAAAAAAGCATGCATTGAGCATTGAAGTGACTAAGGTACAGATGATTTATAATAAGATACTTCAGTGATATTTAAGTATTATTACCATGGCATCTTCTACTCTGTAAAATCAGTTAAAAATCCTCAAAAATAGGCAGAGTATGTACATGTTTTAAACAATAAATATAATGATATTTGATGAGAAAAATAAAAGACCAAAAAGAAAAATTAACATAAAACTTCATGTTGGAACATGAGAAAAGCCAAATCAAAATTTCATAGAATATTGAATTTGAAATTCAGAAGTTCTTTGAATGTTTACTATACTGTTTCATCTGATCACATCTACAAACATTTAAAACCTGAGAAAACTTATGAGGTATTATGTACAGGGTGAAAACAATAAAGGAACAACATTAAACGTTAATAAAAAATTCAAAAGCAAGTTGTTCCACAAATCCACAACCCAAAAAGTACTCCAAGACAGAGTATTTAACCTTTCCACATGGCACAGTATAAAAACAATAAGAAAAGCAGAGACAAAAAGGGTGAAGGAAGCCTACACCAAGCTCACCTCAATGTCTACATATGTACACACAGCACAGAGAATGTGAACTTAAGGTAGTAAGTCATGATGTCTACACCAAAAGCAGTAAGAGAGATGACAGGTTTTAAGCAAGTTATAATGTTACAGAAATATGGGTAGCAACTGGTAAGTGTACGAATTTATCCATAAAGACAAGACACGAGAACTTACAAATTAACACAGACAAGCAGATGAGGGTATCCTTGACATCTGATCTCTCAACCAGATGCCTTTTTGGACAACAGTGTCTGAACAAAATTACATCATCAGAGTTGGGAGAAAAAAAATCTGAGCTCTCCATGGAAAGCAAATATCCTATTCAGTGGAACAACAGTTAAGTTCTCCCATTCTTGTTTAATTTCCTTACCAAACCAGACATCCTTCCCAGATGACTACTCAAACTTTTAAGGCTATTAAAAAGGTGCTCTCTTCCTCTTCTGCACTCAAACCACTCATGACTGCTGTGGTTTGTGTTGAATCCGATGCTGTCCAAGCTTACTGTGTGTGATTGAAGCACAGGCAATGGCTTAGGCACCTCTAGGGACATGGGCAATGTTCTGGCATCTCTACATACATCTTTGAGTCACAATGGAACTTGGGTGGGAGTTACATGCCTGTCTGCTTAAGCCATGGTGCTTCTAAGCATGCCTGGAATTTATGCCCAGATGCCAGGGGAAATCAGTTGTCCAAAATTATTCATTTTAGGTGCCACTAGGGGTTGGGTGGTGCTTGAGAGTGGGTAATTTGAATTATTCTCAGACTCAGGCACCCAGAGTCTGATTAAATTACACTTTAGGTGGAATTTTGACAGTTTGATTCTCTCCCTCTGTCCATATTGTCAGCAGTATATAATAAAAAATTCAAGTTGACGAATGGAGCACTGTGTTCTCAAAGCAAAGCACACCCTTGGTGGAAACTACTGAAAACAATAGCAGGAATTGAAGCACATGAACTGAATACAGAGGTTTGAATTTACACCACCCTGGTCTGCTGGGCTGAGATGTACTGCAAATTACAGAGGCCTCAGCTGGCAAATTGAGAAGACCATCAATAGCCAGCAGGAACATTCCCAACAATACAAGGTTTTAGATTATACACAGATATGTTACAAATCCATACATTCAGGTCTTAATATTTCACTGGTTGAAACATGAGGCAGATGCAGCCAGAATGGTAACAAACACACATGTTCTTGCAACAACTGTGTGCCACTCTGTCAAAGCATATGTATACACAGAATTGCAAAGGCTTTTGCTGCATTCTCCTCTTTTTTTACTGCATCAAATGTAGCCATAATTTTTCCTAAAAACAGGTGTATACTATGACTGTACATTATGAGGTTACCAGAAGAGCAGTTACAAGAATGTTGCATGAACATTACCACTGCATTTGTGCATACCTTCCACTGTTTATAAAGATTAAGTATAGAATGTCTTCTGGTAAAATATTTTCTTTATTCATTTGTTTCCTCAAAGGTTCTGAAATGCATATACCAGCTGGAACTCCTAGTGCTAGCATACTAAAAGAAGTAATTATGAATGAATTAACTGTGTATTCACTATGCTATAAACAGTTTTAGTTCTATCTTTGTAAAGCAGCATTGAGTTACCCATATCAAATTTAGTAAGGCAATCCTTTATTTACCTTTTGTTTTTATTTTTAAAAAAAGCACTAATGGAAAAGCAGCATCTATTTTTGAATCCCATGAACTCCAATTGTTCCATATCGAATGAGAATACACTACAGCATATGATAAACTTCCGTATTTACAAGTATCAATGAAGCCTCCAGCTTGCTGTATATCTTCCAAGAAGAGAAAGATGAGCCAACTTGCATTTCCTGAGAGTGAAGTGAGAGATGTTTTGAGTTTATGGCAAGAGATATCTTTTCCAGCTGACATATACAATTACCTGGTGTATGTCACTTGTAACATGACAATGTTACAATAATTTGGTGACCAGAGCTCAAGGAGTTGGTTTAAAAAACTTTCCTGTGTTGGGTAATGATTTATTTCATACTTCATTGACAGAGACACCGAAGTGTTAACTTTCTAATGTTTGCAAAGGGTTTAAACTCAGATCTGTTATGAATAAAAAAAGTAAAGCTCAGGTGCACCAAATACAAAAGTCTCCACATTATTATTAATATTTCTACAACAAATTGGTATATTTTTGATTCTCAGTTTTTTACTTAACTTGACTGATACTACAGGAGAACAGAAATCAACTAACTAGAACAATTTAGCAATCCCTGCCTAGAAAATGTATTTCAAATTCTTTTCAAATAAAAGCTAAGAACAGCTGTCTTTTCTGTCAGAATAAGAAATAATTTCCTTCCCATCCATCTTCCTCAAATCACTTTAAGATGCACTGTATAGTTTCATGTTACATTAGGCCTCAAGTTGTTTTCATACGACACATTATATGATGCAACTGAAGGGAAACTATTCAGACAGCTTAAGAGTTATTAATTACTTAGGGAGAGCTCAACCCACTCATGAAATGTACTGCTGAAAGCAAAGCTGCAGATTATTTTAACAACGAGAAGAGGGATTTACCTAATATTTCATATACTTTGGCATGCCTCTGCTTTCATTTGCAGAACAGGTATAGGTTAGCTGACTCTTAATGTACACGTTGTTCAGGAATTTTTTGGAGAGAAAGTCAATTGTATTGATATCAAAATTTTAAAGGGCATTTGAAAAAACATTGGTTTGAAAGAGGCACAGAAATACCAAAACCATTATGTCTGTGCAAGGTACTTTTACCCTAGGGTTAACAGCAGTATTCAGTATCCTTATTTACAGGAATTACTGGTGAACTCCTGGCCCTAAAGAAGTCAAAGGTGAAGCTTCTTTTCATTTTAAAGATATCAGAATAACTGTCTGCTTTCCAAGTTTAGCCTATTTCTGTGTAGTTTAAACTTTCTGGGAAAAAAAATCAGCAGTAATAAGAACAAGACAATTAAAAGCAGTAATACATAGTAACAGATATTGGAAATACAACATTTTTCTTCTCTTTTTCCTAAGTAGAATTCTGCTGAATTTTGATGATGTTTTTAGAAATTTCTGGTCAACAAAGAATTTTGGAGTCTTATGTTGTGGAAGGCAGCTTTCAGCAATTTTGATGAAGTTACACACTTGCTGGTTTGAGCAGCATGGGGCAGAGGGATATCAGAAAGTGCTGTCCAATTCCATGATTCAGGGAAAACAGATGGAGATGAAGTGTTTTCCCCTGTGTGAAAAAACTAGAGACCCATGTTTTTGTTTCTTTGTTCCCCATCTCTCAATTTGTTTGTTCTCTGGACATCTAAGCAAAAGAAACACTCTGAACACAAGATCTGTGTTCAGTGTAAGTAGTGGCAACATCCATTTACACTGAAAATATAAAAATAACCGAGAGACAATAATTTGTTTTGAACTCCAATCATTTCTTGTTGAGAATTATGCTCTTTCTAGATATATACCTCATTCTGCTTTCCCTTTAGTACTGACATGTAGAATTTCAGACACGTGCATCCCCATCCCCAGTTTTGTAATACGTTTCTACTACTGTGATTCACTGTAGGGACTGAAACCACCCTGCACTCCTGAAAACATGGTCTTATTGTTCAGTATGGACATCCCAGAAACATTCAGTGCTTTTCCTTACTCAAAACCACACTAGTAAATTGACTGCCCCTAAAGAAAAATTCACTTAGGATCTGACATTTCTCACAAGCAGCACACACACACACACACAAAAACCAACCAACCAACCAAAAAAAACCCAAAAAAACAAACAAACAAAAAAACCCCACAGAACAAAATTTTCTAATTTTCTCTTTGGAGATTAATGGCAGAATCTAGAGAAGTGTGATGATCTGTCCTTTCCTTCAGTGGGTTTGTGATTGTCTCCAAAGATAAAGTCTCCGTTAAAAATTTAAAACTAGGATGTGCTTAAAAGAATGGCAGAGATTTAAATTGTCTTCAGCTCGTTCAAGAATTGAATCAAGATTTTTTGCCTTTAGAGACTATACAAAAATGCCACTTTTCTGTTCTAAATACCCTAAAATCAAACTGTGGATAGCAACCATCAAGAGAAGAGGATGAAAATTTAAATAGTTTAAGAGGACTTTGGATATTTCTTTCAACATCCACCCATATTTTTATTTTGACATTTTAGGAGCTGTTTTCTAACTCACATGATCCTTCTAGTTAGCTCCCAGAAATGGAACAAACACAACAGGTCTAGTTATTAGTCTGTTATTTGTCAGACTCTGAAGTCAATGAGATATTAAGTTCTTATGCTAAATATGATTATCTACAGTGGAATGAAATTATTCAGCTGATCAAGAAACCTTCTGACGATGTTAATGAAAAAAATTATGGTAACCTATGGCAGGCAACTGACAGAGAAAATTGCTCTGCACACATTTTTATATGCTTCCTACCCTGTTGTAGGAAGCAAGACCTATTGTACAGTATTAAATATTTGTATATTTAAGTGGTTGCTGTTATCTGGAAAAGTAAAGAAAATTCAAACTACAATAGACAATTTGTCCATTGGAGGCCATGAAGACAGAGGGAAAATGCACTTCATACTATGGAAAGGAGGGATGACATCAGGAATTACTTGGCTTATATATCCATATAATCTTCCCTGTAGGAGGAAGAAATCTAAGCATCCATTTGTCCTCAGACATTTGTACAGATATGTAGAGACACTAACTGATTGCACAATGGTCTCTTTAGTTTGATACAGAGGAGGGTGACTCAGCTCCAGCAGAGCTTCATGCTGAGAGACTCACACCCTTTTACTTCTCACGCTGGGGTTTTGGAAGGCACCTTGTGTGTTCCTGCATGACATCATGCTACCCAACCTAAAAACGTTGTTTCCATAGAACACTCAATTTCTTCCTGTTTAGTCTCCCCTCAACCCCATCCCAGACTTCTGGTAGCTTTTTCAATGAACCAATGGAACAAGTACTAGCGAAGTGAACTGCTGATTACACTTGGAACAGGCTCTCCCTTTCCTTCCCAGGTTCATTCTGCCAAGTCCTAGACAACCCTGGCTGATGGTAAAGGGCAAACCATCTCACAGGCCAGCATTCCTCTTAGGAAAATGCTGAGCACTCACAGTGAACCTAACAGCATGGCTGGTAGTGGAAAGGGAGAGCTAGGACTGCTGTTTGGAGTGCAGCTGCACCAAACTAAGCAGTGCTTTTTCTTGCTAACCCCAAATAATTGTCTGGATAACTAGCCTCCTCCTCTTCAGCATGCAGGACTGCCTATAAATAAACAAACTCATTCCTGGCTAAAGTTGCAAGCAGGCTGTGCTAAGATGTGCTTGAGAAAAATGGCAGAGGCAAGACCAAAGGCACTAGAGCCTACAACTCTGTTATAAATGGGTGTATCTACCTGCCTTGGCTCCAGTTGATCTCCCCAAAAAAGAAGGTGTAAGTAGTGAAGATTGAGTACCAACAGAAGAGATCTGATCTGAGTAAGAAAGGTTAATGACACCAGATAGCAGGGGCAGACCTGAAAAAGTAGCTGTCAGCTGCAAGAGTGAAGCTACAGAGAGAACATGCTTTTGCTTTAACACCCCCTACACACAGCATGACTAGCCTATGCATATTTAAGCCTGGTCTTCTGCTTACACTTAGAAGGATAATTAGATAAATAAGGTGCTTTTTTACAGTATATAGAAGCTGTGAACATTCACAAATTTTAAGTGAATCAGTAGGGAAATGATCAAAAACCTTATTTGCACCACATCAGAAGACTTACTAGCATTTTCAGAGACTGGAAATTATTTTTATTAAGTCTCAGGACTTAGACTGCATAATTAATGTCCAGTTTAAAAAAAAAAAAAACAAACAACAACAAAAAAACCAAACCAAAAGTATGTACAGCTTAGTCTACAACTCTCACATTTTCTCTAATAATGAGATTTTTTGTAAGTTACAGATTAAATGGGGTTAAAAATAAACACAGTTTAAAAATACCCACATTGCTATCTGCTGAGTCATAACTATATTTAACAAGATGGACAAAAGACCTGTGACTTGCTAACCCTGTTACTATCAGATCCAGCTGGGGAGTGTTCAGGTATTCCTTTTAAAGTGCTAGGAGAGAAACAAAAACCAAAGCTTATAAAGAGAGATGGGTCTTGCATCTGGCTCAAGACAGAGTTGTTGAGAGGATACCTCAAGCAGTGATATGGATAAGTCAATAAACATTTTATTTAGGTGAATTCTAAGCTTCATCAAAAGAAAGGAAAAACCAAACCCAACTTGAAAGAACACGGAATATGACCGGGAGCCCTTCTCAGACTGGGGAGTTGGTCTAGGTGCCTTATAACCAAGCAAGGAAGCTTGATATGGCAGGAATTCACAAACTTTCCTCAAAACAGTGAGGAAAGCTCACTGCTCCACAGCAGAAAAGCTTTGCATTGAACCAATGCATCAGCTACAGCAACTTGAGGTTAAATCATCCATGTAATTTTCATGCAAAATAACAGAAATGGAATGAATGATCATCAATTTTTTAACAGTAAGACTGAGATTAGAATTTGTACCTCTGATAAAAATTCCAAGAACACTATATTACCTACTGTACGTATCAGACTAGTAGAAAAAAAAAGTAGAAAAGTTACAACAGTAAAGAAAATATTGCTATTATCATAAATATTTTCATTAAATAAAATTGTAATATTTAAGCATGCAATGAGATTAAAAAAATATTTTGGAAATTTTAAAAAGGAAGTACTTAGTTCCCTCATTACCCCATTACAAAACCTGCATTTTGATGAATTCACTCTTACCCCATGATTTACATGGTTAACAATGGAATTACATACCAAATATTATGGGGAACTATATTCTTAAGGAAGAGAAACTATTTACAGAATAGTTTATAATACAATCATAGAACCCCAGAATGGCTGAGGTTGGAAGGAACTTCTGGAGGTCATCTGTTCTAAGCCCCCTGCTCACACAGGATCACCTAGAGTCAGCTGGGTAGGAGTACACATTTAGTTGTGTGTTAGAACAAAATCAGCATAAGCTTCTTAAAAAGATGACACTTAATTGTGATTAAAAAAGTTGGGATGCTGTAAGGAATGTATTCTTGGGCATAATATGAATTCATGTGAGTATTTCTAACTTATTTTTAGGGAGAAAAAAAGAAGTAAGGCTATGTTATAACTCTTTGATCTTTCAAGAACTCTAATTGGTTAATGAGTCATGACTTTCCTTTCCATGAAATCATATCAGCTATCTTGAATCACTAAGTGGTTTTTTTTAGTCCTCCTAACACTTTCTCAACAAACCAATCTCAAGCTTATGTAATTTCCTGGTAGCATAGCGTATCTGTCTCCACATACTAACAGTAATGCAATTATTTATCGCTTTCTAAATTTAAAAAAAATTCTCTGGAAAGAAAAATAGCCTATTAAAAAAAGAAATAATTTCAAAGTTTATGCTCCTTTTTGACTTAACAGATATCTGATGGCATTTCCTTTTCAGACCTTCAAGTTATCATATACAGCCTCACTACTAAAGTACTGCTAGAACTTCCATTTTATATTTAGTCCTTTTGTAATACATTTTCTTCCAATGCCTCTGTCCATATGATTATCTTATTAGTTATTGTCCTTATCATATATTGTTCACAGTTCACATTACAAGATAATGACATATGCTAAACATTCTAATTCTCAGCAACTTAATCTCAGAGGAGATATCAAAAAAATCAAACAAACTACTGCAATAGAAGATTCACGTCCCAACCCCCCCTGTTTCCAAATACCACTTTTACCCATAAAATGAGTGAGAATTATCTACTAATTCTGTACAAGTCACTGCTAAATGTCCATCTTGAGCAAGAGCAATAATTTCATGCTGCAATTGCACATGCTGTACTTGAAAGTGCATCTACCACGGAGTGTCCTCAGCACAAGAATTGGGCTGGAATGGCACTTCTTCCCTGCAGCCTTGGCAATCAGGTCCTGTTAGTGTATACACTCCTGGTGAATACTATTATACTTTTCGTTTCATTTCATAGATTAATTTAAACTGGCAGTCACCTAGCATTCTGAACTGCTCATGTAAGAGACAGATCCAGTAGTAGGAAAAAAAGTTGTGTACAGTCATGGCCCCTCGGTAATGTTATTTGTGTTGTCACTTCTCAGGAGTGGTCCAAAGCAAACGCCATGTGCCTTAACCAATGGATATATTTGGGATATGCATTCAAAAGTATTTGAGTAAATCAATACTGCTCAGCACAAATTATGAGCATACACAGATCTTACCAAACTCTCACAGAATCATAGACTCGCAGAATTGTTAAGGCTGGAAAAGACCTTCAAGATCATCAAGTCCAACCTAGCACCACCACTGTATCCACAATAAACCATGTTCTCAAGTGCCATATCCATATGCCTTTGTACACTTCCAGGGATAAGGGCTTGACCACATCCCTGGGCAGTCTGTTTCAATGCTTTACAAAACTTTCAGTGAAAAAAAAATTCCTAACATCTAATCTAAGCAGAACTCTCAGCAGAGTTCACAAAGGAAACTTAGTAAAAGAGGTAAATCAAAGTCTATCAAGAACTTCAAAAGTAACATTTTTAATATAGGTGTATCAATAATTAGTAGTCTAATCCCTAAAATAAAAGATACATGAATTTTTCCTATGAAAATTAGAAGCACAATGCCATATTAGGAACAATAATTAATAAGTTATTCAAAGCCTAAATTGTCGTGCCCAATCCCAGAGTATTTTTAGGATTTTTTTTTAAAATAGAATTTTGAGATACTGGAACTAGTCACACTGACTAAATCCAAAAACAACATGATCTCTTGCATGTGGTTCTGTTAATATACCAATATCTGCACATCTTGTTTGTATAGATTACAGATCGCTTCTCATGTTGAAGTTTATTAAATCATTCCAAGTTTTGAAATGAGTTTGTGGCATGACAAATATTCACTTGAGACAGGCAAGACTGCAATCAGCAAACTTTGTACACTTAGGACTGAACTCAAATTGATACCCAGACCTCTAAGTGAAAAACTCAGAGCATGGACCATACTGCCCACTTAACATCAAAGAAGTATTTTAAAAATTTTGTCAATTTATCTCCATAAACAAAAAAATACTTTATAGCATGATGATAAAAACTGCAAAGAGCTAACCACATAGAAATGCTAGAGGCCAAAAATCTTTCAGAACCAAATGAAAATAAATGAAAATCAGGGTAATGAAAAAAACACCAGACAGTTTCACTCTGAGACAGACCATGAACTATTTTTAGATATAAAACCTAAAAACTCAGAAGCAAGGTGGGGGAAGGGTATGATATCTCTACAACATGTTTAAACAAAAAGCCCCAGTATAAGCACAGATATATCAGCACAAACATATTTTTGTAGGTGCAACTTTAGTTAAGAGGAGAAATGCCTGACAGCATAGCTAAAGCAAACTAGATTACACAGTATTAAATCACAAAAGCTAGAAAACGAAAGATCTGATTTATTACAGGGTTGTTTGTTGTTTTGGTTTTTTTCCTATTGGCTGATAAATTACTTTTGAAGCATGTGGCACCATTGCTTCAGCTAGAAAAATTAGATGCATTTTATAAAGACACTTGAATCCTCTCAGCTCAATCAGCAAAACTGATAAATGATCTTTCAGTCTCTATATAGAGCATAATGGGGCTACAGTGTATCCTCAGCTGCGTGCATTATGCCCAGTACACATCACTGAATTCTGTGTGGTTGCACACAGCATGGCTGCAGATACCCACAGCTATTCTGGTTTTCCAGAAAACCTCGTCTATACCGATTTTGCAACCGCGCTTTTGTTCTAAGACTGTCAAATGCAGATCTTGTTAAACACTTAGATCTGCATCCTCCTTGTAAATCATTTTTGACAGATTTTGCTTCAAAAAAGGTGGCCAAGATAAAGCAAGAAAACACTGCAAAGATTTTAAAAATCAGCACATTTGGCAGGTAGTAAGAGGCGTGTAAACTTTTCTGAAAGTTCCCACACTCTAGAATTACTTAAGGCTCCTTCAGTTAACATACTGGTAAATTGAACAACTTTCTTCAGAATTTGTGTCCAAGTTTTTGAACAAGGATCACTGAGAAGCACCTAGGTAAATTTCTCCTACTGAATCTGGAATTCTAATAACACAACAACTTTGTCTTGCAATTGTAGTATCTATGAAAATCTATGCTTTAGATTTTGCTATCTTAAACAAGAAATCTGAAAAATAGTTTTGGCATCCATATCAGATGAAAATAGAAAGGAATTCCCTACAGGAATACATAGCAAAAGTGAAATTGCAGATGTTTTAATCAGAACACTGGGATTGTTTTCCACAGGGCAGGTTAAACCATTAAGGTTAACTCAACTCAAGGTAGAGTTTCAGGGTTTGTTTTAGCTAAAGGCAGTGCTGCTGGGGTTGGGGACAGTCTATCTTGTTCCTTCCCCACTGTAACTGCTGAGGTGACACAGCCACAGGGATCAGCTGCCAGCCTTGCTGTACAGAGAGGCTGATGCTGATGTGGAGGAAGTGAGATGAGGCTGAGAGATGGGTGCTGTGAAAGCAAGCTCCTCATTTTTCTTCCAAATAATATTTTTGGCTTTGCTTATTTGGATTTGTTTATTGCCTGCTATGAGGCACATGGGATTCCACATGAACACTGCTTGTCTCCTGCACACTCTCGTTGTGGAGCAGTGCCCTTAAAGCACACACCTCACAAAAGCCTCTTCCCTTTATTTGCAAGTGCTTTACAGAAAGAATATCATCACTAGGAAATAAAAGGAAAAGGATGAAGTCTGCTTCATCCAACAGTGTTTTACCAGTTCAGCTGGTGCGACACTGCTCCACTAAGTGCTCCACTCTCAGGGGAACACACTACAGATCAAAGAATTCTAATTTGTTACAGTCAGTAGCTTGATTAAAAAGATTTTCTAACTCTCTGTTCCCTCACAGTGTGCTTTTAATCTAAGTGCTATACATTTTTAAATGTACTCTTCCTCTCTGCCACCTCTGTCTTCACCTTTGTTTTCCCAATTCTTTCTGCATAGTAAATTACATGTTAAATTGTAGGATGATCTAAACTCAATATGGACATCAAAATCCATTAATACTTGAATGTTGAATTTTATAAAAATTGCCATATTTCTTGTAAATTTTTAGGTAGAAACAAGCCCCAAAATGCAGAAAGACATTGACAGGTAATTATTCTTTAAAAGAAGCATTGGTCTGTCATTTTACATAGTAAGAAGCCCCATTTTTCTCTTTAGTTGTGAAATTAAATAATTGGTATTTATGAGGTGGGTACAACACCAATTTGTTCTTTCAACAATAATCACTGTCTTTTCCTTCTTTTTAATTTATAAAATAGATTAAGTGTTGAAGTTTCTGGAAATAAACACAAAATACACTATTTCAGGATAAAAGAAAGGTTGAATCACTACAGCTTCTGATCCACTACTTTAAAAGACCTGAAGAAACATCAGAATTTGTACTACATTCAGGCTCCCACACTCAGAAAGCAAATTCCAAAGGCAAGGCCTTTTTCTTGCAAATACCCTGCAACCAAAATACCAGACATTTCAGTCTTAGCATTGTTGGCTCCAACTGCTCAAATGGCCTCAAATAAACACGTGCTATAGTAAAGGAGAGGTGTTTTCTTGCATAAACATCTAATATTTTAACAGACTGAAGGCTAGCAGGATTTTGTGTGAGCTGGTTTGAATAATTGTAACTACTGCCTCAAAACTGGGATAATACCTCTGCCATTTTCAGTCACACTTTAAAAGTCTTCAATGAATTGTTTTGGAAACCAGTGATTATCACATGTATTTATTCTATACCATTTATAAGAAATAGGTATAAAACTTCCTAAAATGCTTTTCAAGAAGACTGTTGAAACTATTTCTGCTGCTCAAAACAAATGCCATGTACAAAAACAATAAAAAGTCATGCCCATGAGGACCTTCATGGAGAACTGAAGTTTATGAAAGGAAGCCAGTATTTTTTAGTTTGGTGAAGAGAGTGGTCCCAGCAGATACAGACAGCAAAGCAAATGGTTGCAAAATCACGTAGAGATAGGTGATTTGGGAAAGAAAATTGCTAGCTATGAAAAGGCTTCTAACAGTGAGCACAGAAACCGCCTCACCTGATGCCAGCAGTGCTCTAGGAAAAAGGAATTCCCGCCACATTTTTTTTTGCAATTAGAAAGGTTAGCACTAAAAACGAACAGAAAACCCCACATTATTCATCACCAATTTCTGTTCTTCACAGAAAGAATCCTCCTGCCTGGAATTTACTGAGGCAAGTGGGAATAGTATTTCTTCCTCCAGTAACTAGACATCCCAAGGAGGTGAAACACTTTCTCTGAAATATGGCCTGAGCCACAGCTCTTCTGGCAGCAGTGAGTAACAACTTTGCTGGTGGAGTTTGTAGTCCAAATACAGTAAAAATCCAAGCTCTTTCGTAGTATCTTACCACGAAAGGGGAAGAATTCCTAAAAGAGTCGTGAGAGTAATCCCAACTGCTGTAACTCAGATCATTTAGCAGCCAGCTATGATAATCTCCTCAGTAAATTAATATGGTTTGTCAAGCCAAACAAACTACAAAATAAGAAAGCTGTGACTGTGCCATGAAGATTTGCTGATCATGAACATCCATTTCAAAAACATTCTGAAACTCAGCCGAAACCAGCTTATTATCTCCTTTATTGGTGCTTTCAGAAGAGGAAAAAACTGACCCACCCCAGAAAAGTGCGAATGAGGAACAACTGATGTCTGATGCATCTTTAAAGAAAGACAGTGAAATTAATTTATCATAGGGCTATTTACTCTAAGGCAACTGAAGAACAAATATTAGCCTAAAAGGCTTCACACCCAGAAGTACTGAATACTGCTGGCAGGTTTAAAGGAATGCTACCAGCACAGAGCCCTGCTCTCCTTTGTCAAGCTCTGTGCCACTCTGGAATACACTACATGGGCAGTACATGTTGAAGTCTGGAGAAGAAATATGACTCTATAAGGTATTTGTTGAGATAAAACCAAACCATTGTATAGTTACTCTTATTCTACGATTCTGTGAAAAGCTCTGTTACACTGCTTTACTCAGGAATAACTTCTGTTAAAGTTCACAAAGAACTTCAATAAGCAATTCACAGTTTTAATAAAGAAAGTATTACTGGCATTACATTAATATTTTACAGTCATTTACATAAAGCATAAGAGCTATCCATCTGCTATCACAAGACAAAATATATACAGAACTGCATCACAAAAAGAGATAAAGACCTACAGCTGAAGTCCAACATAAATAAACATAATCAATTTCCCAAGCTGACAGTGCATTGTAAATTATTTACAACATATAAATAGGTGAAACACTACTCCAGGTCCATTGAAAAAAAACCAAAATGGCATCAGAGAAGAAAAATGGCACAGCATAGCTTTCTATTACCCACACTACAACTGAATGAATGAAATGCAAGAGGAGATGTGCCAAGTGACTTGATACTTGCTAGTCAGCTTAATCAGATACTCTCAATTTCCTGCAGGATGGATAACAAACACTGTTCTGCTGCTTACTGCACACCACGTCTACTGAAATATTTTCTGAGGTAGAATGATCCCTAAAGCCATCTAATAACACGAGGAGTCTGGAACCACACAATGCAACATAATGTAAGAGAAGTAGGTTTAAATAAAAATAATTAATTAAAATATATTGTACATGGGTAACTGAGATAGTAAATTATAAGGTTATGAGGACAGATACCCAAGTTTCTGACTATCCTTTATTGTAACCCTACCATGTAAAAACCCAAAACCTGACTTCGTGCTCCTCACTGCCATCTGCCCTTATTTTAAAAAGACATCCTAAAGCTTCAGAAGAGTTTAAAAAGCAACATACTTAAAACAAAATTTTAAAACTCTATTTGTCCTAAGTGTTCTCTTAATATCAGAAAGCCATTTTATATTCAACAAATTGAAATAATTAAGAATAGAATTCATCTTTTAATGACATGCATTTGTGTGAAGAAAGGTTAATAAAGGATGAGCAAGATTATTGCCATGAATAACAAGGATTTAATTTTAGAAATTTTGCAGTGCTTGAATGTTATTGAAAATACTTTTAACCCTTTTATTGTTCAGGAAGATATATGTATGAGGTACTACTTACTTGCACAGCAAGCTGACTGACAATCTTATCTTGTTCCTTATTATCATCAATAACATGATATTAATTTTCTGCCTAACTTTATTCATATATTAGCACTGATATGCATTTTATTAATCATCATCTCAGTTGCTTCATCCAGCTAATTTTTTCATCCATTAGAGATGCATATTTCTAGGGAAAACTAGAAAGATTTTCTCTTTAGCTTTTTCTTTAATGAGGACGCACAGAAGAAAATAACAGGGACACTGAGCAATGTGAGAACCAAGAGACCATGAAAGCCAAGCCACCTCCTTTCCAGGTTTACTCCTAACTGAAACTCTTTAGCCCCTGCCCAATGAGGAAAAACTAGCTAGCCAATTTTCTCTCCTTCCAAAAAGCTGATGAGATAAAAATAAAATAAAATAAAATAAAATAAAAAAAAAAAAAAAAAAAAAAAAAAAAAGCAAGCGCCAAGCAAAACTGCTGTGACTTTCCTGGCAATAACTGATAGTTAGGGCTTTGTTAGCTCGCAGCTATCAGCCATGGTGTGAATTCCCCATTTTCATTGCCTTCATTAATAAACTGTTTTCAAAAGAAGAAAAAAAAAAGGCATTAGTATTCAGGCCTACTAAATAAAGCCAAGAAAAAAGCTTTATGTTTTTCAACCTCAACATGACCTCTCAAACCACTTCTGAAACCACTCAGAAATTCTTAGAAATCAGTACTTTAAATCAAGAATTTTCCTTCAAAGTAATATGAATTTTAAATAATTAACTCTTTTGCATTTTCTAGCTCCTCTCTGCTCCATTTTTGGCACTGATTTTCTCACTGTTTCAAAATAAAGTGAGTTCACAAGATACGTTTCTTAGCACTACTTAACTTCTTACTCTTAAAGGAAAATTGCTCCACATTTTTTGTTATTGCCTTGATTTTCTACCTTTCTATAGTCTCATGTTTCCCTCAAATTCCCATAAATTGGAAAAAAAGCTTGTAAAAAAGGGAAAATTATTCTTTTTTTTTTGAGGAAAGTTTTCTTACTAAAAATGTCTCAAAATATTTTTAGTAAAGACATTTATGGGTGGTACCTACTATCTCCTGTTACTCTTCTAAAGACAATCTGGATAATACTGGAAAGGTCTAATAAAAGAAGAGCACTCTTTGCGTCAAGTAATTTTGTCCAGTCAATTTTCCTTCAATAGCTACCATCCACCCAATGTATTTAAAAAAAAAAATAGTGATTAGTTTAACTTTGCAGAATTACACAAGCATAAAATCTTGCACTTACAGTATCTAATATATCAGAAAAACTTAGAGAACTTAAATGCTCTAAATTGCTAGATAAATTCTTTCCATAGTCACACTCCTCCCACAAAGATCACTTTGTTTTGTGTCTGGGCGCCTCCAACTCTTCTCTTCTTCCTTCCCCCTGGCCTCATGCTACTCACAGTCCCTCTGTGCTATGCCCAGGATCCAAGCAAAGGGGAAGTCCAAGGACCAGGTGTGGTTTTTTACTAGGCAAGCTGGAGCCAGACCTCTTGCAACAGAAAATACCCAACCTGAAGACATGGGAATACAGTTGCTTCCCCCGTCATCACAGGAACACGCTGTACAGAAACCACAGTCCCATGACTCAGAGCACATCTCAACCAAGGAGCTCTGAGATGATCCTCTCTCTCCACTGAGCTCAGGGAACTTGAAACTACATTCCTAACTGCTTCTTGACATTTCCTTGTCCCTATGCAAACTGAAGTCCATCCAATCCAATTGTGCCTTATTCTCTTTCACTGTCCTTTTGATTTTTTATGCAGTCTCTGCTTTTCATCCCATCCTGTGCCAGAATAGGATTTTGCCTCCTTTCTCCTCTACACTGAGTGCCCACTATTGTGTTGCTGCTCAAAGGGAAAATGTGAATACCAGGAAAATAAAAAAATAGCATTCAAGGAAATGATGATACTCTCTCTTTTTAATCTTGCCAGCAGTAGTGAGAGAGAGGACAGACAACTTCACTGGGGGGAGATTAATATAATACTTCCTGTCATACCATGAAAGTTATATGTTTCCTTTGGTTTATAAATATTAATGTATTAACAGTAGAATTTTCAGTATTAGAATCATGATTTGAGAAAGTGCAATTCACAATTAACTTACCATCTAGGTACTCTCAGATTCCAGAAGGAAAGTACACCAAAATCAAAATGCTTCCCACAGGAAAAAAACTGAAAAAGGCATTCTTTGGATACATGTTCAGTGATTCAGTTAATTAGTAGCATTGAGTCTGAGCTCTATCTTTTAAAAGCTAAGCATCAAAGTAGTATCTTACCTTGTATCTCTAATGAGAGGTGCACTTCCCAGTTTAAAGCAGATCTTTTCCCCACCACAAGATGTTTGCCTTAAAGAAAAGCTTTCTGCCAGATCAAACCCTGTAAAATAGAACACAATACGATACAATTATAATGGAATTTAAAACCGTAAGTAAATAATCATTTTTAGCACACTTGAATACAAGCATATTGGCATTTCTAGAATATAGACTGACAAGCTATTTTGAAAAGTAGAACTTGAAGTCAGAGAAGCTTTCAATATTCATTTTATTAGAACTATTCATGCAAAATTCACATGGTAGATGACTTTAAAACCTGAAAAATGAATTTGCTTTTATCATCTGAATTGATAAGAAAGCAGGATGACTGGGAAAAAAACAGAAATTAGAATGGGAAAAAGTTAGAATGGGAAAAAATGGAAATTAGTGTGGCTGCCAAACTTGAACCAATACTTTCAAGGAAAAACTTGTTCTGATTTTAATGCCACCTTCCTGGGAGCAGCAGCAGCAGCTTTTGGTGCTTGGGGATGGCATTCTGTCCTAACCTTTCAATTTTAAAGCCAGCTTCAGACAGACTATAATTACATGCAGTAATCATTACCAGCTAATTAATACAGATATCCATATTAGCTTGGTCATTTACCTGATACACCACGACTGTCTCTGTTGATTTGTTTGAGATGACGGGCAACTGTTTTCATTAAAGGACACACAGCACCTTCAAGAGAACACAGTTTAGTATCTATGGTAAAATGTTATCAAACTAACAGGAACTGAACAAACTATCATGGCAGTTATGGTAATATTGACAGGAATGTTTCTTTTTGTTGCTTTAGGATATGAAAAGTAGTAATAAACCAAATTACAAAATCTAAACAAGAGCAGATTTTATACTACACTTCCAACAATATAAGCAAATAGAATTTATATCACATTTTAATTCAGCTGTTTGTGGTTAAAGTTCATATAAACTTTATATGAAATATAGCCAGAAGAAAACCATTGAATTCTTACCATGTTGTTTCCATTTACAACACTCTATAAAGCAGTAATATCTGTTCCAAATTCTTTTTGTATTTCTCACTGTATTACTAGAAAATATTTTTCCCCATTCATGAATATGAAACAATATTGTATTTGGGGGAAAAAAGCACAAAAATTAAGTAGGAGAGTAAGTTTGGACCAAAGTATTTTGGTAAGCAAACAGAATGTTCTAAAATTTGGAACATGGTAAACTGAGGTTAAATCTAACTGAACCCTTAGATAAGACACTGTATTATTAATATGCAATACTAATTATTATTACTTCTTATTTACATTAAGTCCTTTATGCTCTTTTTTTAATAGATATACAGGAATGCCCACTTTTAAGAAGGAAATACAGGAAAATGTCACTTTTGTGCAGGGGTCAGAAATAAGGCCTGCTATTTAACAAGTTTTGCAAATAGCCCTGCTAAATTCTAAAAAAAAACAACTAGCACATTAAAGATGACAAGTTATGATATTTGGCCTGTCAACTTATCAAGCACAGAGCTTTGTGAGCTGATGCAACTGAAAAAATATCCAAAGTGTTTCTGAAGCTGCTGAACAGTGGAGGTCAAGGCACTTTCCAAACCATTAGTTCAATGAAGAAAGTAAGAAATGTCCTACCATTAACCTGGAAATCATCTATATTTGAATGTTTCATGAGAGCATCGAGACCAAACATTGTTATTAAAAATAGCTATATTTGTAACCTTAAAGCATGTGAAATTTGTCATTCATTCTGTAGTTATGTAGAAAGCATATTATCCTTCAAAACTCTTAAATGTTATTAAATATATTTTAGTATTTGATCTGGACTAAGAATGGTTAATTGGAAATAACTAGTAAAAGTGAAACTATATCATCTAATACAAACATAAAAACACCTCCTGGTGTCAACTATTTCAAGAATAGACCAGGCTAAACACTTTTTTTTTTGTAAGATTCATTAATTTTCATGTGCTTTGCATGTAAAATTACAGTTACAACTAACAATTGACTACTACAAGTAACATCACAGATAAATTTATTTACTTCTAAGGCTCTAAGAGAACATTTTTTTTCTTTCCCTTATATAGATCCATCAATACATGGATATGCATGTTTTTCCCTGTACAGATAGAGTTTCATGATAAATGAGATTGCATATATATGCATGATAAACTCTGTAAATTCCTGTTGCCCAGAAAAGACGCTGAACTGTAAAGAATATTCATGTTGAAAACTCTGAAGTGAAATCTTTCATCATTCTTGGTTAGCAGGAAGTTTTATACAGTGAGAAAAGCATTTGCTGGAATTACACAGTAACATAGCAATTTCAATACACCAGTTGATATATACACACATGGGACAGAAACAGGCTCACCTTAGGTGCCCTTTAGTTTACAAACCTCAGCCTTCAATCAAATACAGTTTATAGAATTCTATACACAGCCACTCTAAACCAATGAATGTTGTTAGGGTACATTTACATAACTATAGCTCTAAGAAATAACCTGGCGTAAAGGAAGCCATTTATGGCTGAAGTCACAAAAGAATGTCAGACATACATGGACAGATGTTTTTTCTTAAATCTACATGTTTCCTAAGGGGCTTTTTAAAAAATATTCAATAAATTTCAAGGCAGATGCTCTTTTTGGTTAAATTCTTGATAATACTTAGAAGACCAGACAAAGAGTATTTATTGATTTTACCCTAAACTGATGTAAGCTTTAGAGAACCTGGGACACAACTGTGCTTTTTTTTTTCAGCATTAACTTACATGAGCAGTGAAAGACTAGAAAGTTCGAGTCCATTCCCCACAGCCACTTTCTTCCAAGTCTAAATAAAGACTCAAGCCTTAATTTTTGTGTTATCCAGATGATAGCAATGATTCCTCACATGCCACAGACTGGACCTATTTTTATCAGTGGCATAACAGTCACAGCATAGACAGGCCATTTAAGTGTTAGTTATTTATTTGTATTCCACATCCTCAGAAGAACTGAAAGAGTTATGGTGAATCTTCTACTGCATGCTGCTGATGCACTCCTTTAGTTCAGTGCTATTCCTTTTCTCAGAGAGCTGAGGGAAAACTCTCATATAACAAGACCAAACTCTCTCCATACCAGGACTGACAACTTTCATTACGACAGAGTGATGAAAATTCTTTCTGCAGTTAAAGCTTGTATAGTTAACCTCTTCCATGATTTTTAGACTGCTAGCGGATCCTTAAATTTTCTTTAGCCTGAGACAAAACAGGCAATATGCCCATTCAACATGTGAGCAGCTGAACGGCAAGGTCTACATGAAGATATTCAGGAAAGAAAAAGAAAAGATAAACCCTTACTGCTAATCCAGTGGGAAACCGTGAACTTATCTGGCCTGTTAAAATACATTACTATAAAATTCATTAAATAGTAAGAAGAATAAGCTTGATAGATTGCTCTGCACATGATAAAACTGCATCTGTGTGGACTGAACTAACAAATTCATATTAAACCAGTGATATCATAGGTCAAGTTAACTAATCTTTAAATCAATGAGTCTACCTATACAAAAAAAATTAGCCTTGGTCTTTATAAATCAAGGGGTTCTAGCTATGAGCTTATTAATATAAAATCAATCCAACAATCTTGAAAATATTAATTTATTCAGACCAAGCAGGTACATCACAGATCATTGTCTTCACTCTCACTACTATGATTAGTAAGAATTTTTAGTTTGTTTCCTAATAGCATAATGAAAAAAAAGAGAAAAAAAAAGGCATTGCATCTAAACATATCTGTTGCAACATGCACGTTCCAAATTCCTGGAATGATCAGGACACCTGTTGAAGCACACTGCAACTTCCATCTAGGCACTGTGCTCAGCTTTCCATTCCATGCAAATGAGGACAGAAGAGACTGTGGTGTGTGCTTCAGTCTCCCTCTTACTTTTGTGCACTTCCTGAGTGGGAACTGTAACTTCCAATGGGCAGTCTTGCCTTCTGCAGATTAGTGTAACCTGTAATGGCTAGATTCACTTCACAAGTACCCATGTGCTACTTTATAATTAAACTTCACATTCAGGTGAAGTTTTTAGCTGCCGTCTACCACCACTGACATGCACATTGCAAAGACACTAAAATTTCCATCAGTAACCATGACCAGCCCAATGAATACGGTCAAACAGCAAAGCCCAACCTAATGTATACCCATATCCTTTGTTGACTCAAGCGCTTCAGGCAGAAACGCATATTACCCAAGATTTTTCTCATACTCTTACTGGATCAGGCTTCATAAACACACAGACATAGGCAACTTCTTCAGAGCTAGCCACACACTTGCAAATATCAGCAATGATATCCAGTGAGTCCACCTCAAACATATTCCTAATGAAGGTAAGCAGATCCAGCTGGCTTGCTTTCAAGGTCAAGAATTCAGATTTCTTACATATCTGTAGCCTCAAGTATATAGGCACCAGGAAATAAAATGTCATTTTTTTGTATTCTGCTATTTTACTCTGTAAAGAAGATTATATTACATTACAATGTATATGTTAATTAAGACAAGGGTGGGAAGAATGAAGGGAACATGACATAGTAAAGAAGTCAACTTCAAGTCTGATGACTATTTAGACGGTTATGAAGTAATGTCTGCATTGGCAGGCAGAAATAAGAAATACAAGCAACACAGCTCAAGGATTGGGATACTCATGCTAGGCCCCTGGAGAGCTACATTCTCCCATGACGAAGAGTAAGTAGTGACAAGCAGAACTTCATATTACATGGGACAACCAGCAACACTTCACCAAGGGCACGTCTTGCATGACTAACTCAGTGGCCTTGTGAGCCACTGAGTGGCTGTGGAGTGACTGCATCAGTGGACAAGGGAAGAGCTACGGATGTCATCCAGATTTCTGCAAGGCCTTTGACATGGTCCCCACAATATCTCTGAATTGTAGAGACTGGGATTTGATGTGTGGACTGCTTGGAGAATGACCAATTGGTTGGACAGTCACATCCAGAGGGGAGTGGTTAACTCCTCAATGTCCAGATAGAAATCAATGGCAAGTGGTGTCCCATTTGGGATCAGTGTTATTTAATTAATTAATGACATAGATGAAGGGATTGAGTGCACCCTCAGCACATTTGCAGATGACACTAAGCTGAGTGGTGCAGTTGACATACCTGAAGGACAGGATGTCATCCACCTCATGAGATGCTGTACCTGGATCAGGGCAATGCTCAGTATCAAAACAGGCTGGGAAGGAATTGAGAGCAGCCCTGACAAGAAGTCTTTGAGAATACTGATGGATAAAAAGTTGGAGATCAGCCGACAATGTATGTTCACATCCCAGAAAGTCGGTCATATCCTGGGCTACATCTAAAGAAGCTTGGCTAGCAGATCAAGAGAAGCGATTCTGCCCATCAGCTTTCATGAAAAACCCCCCACCCTGACTACTGCATCCAACTCCAGGGCCCCAACACAAGAAAGATGTGGACCTGCTGGAATAGGTGCAAAGGAAGGCCACAAAAACAATCAGAGAACTGGGGCATCTCTCCTGAGAATTAGGGTTTTCAGCCCAAAGAAGAGAAGGCTCCCAGAGGAGCTTACTCCAGCCTTCTAGCCAGTGGGCCTGTAAGAAAAATGGGTACAGACCTTTTATCAGGACCTGTTGTGACAGGACAAGGGGTAATGGTTTTAAATAAAAGAAGTTAGATTTACACTAGACTTTACAATAATGGCGGTGAAACACTGGAATAGGTTGCCCAGAGAGGTGGTAGATGACCCATCCCTGGAAACATTCAAGGCCAGGTCAGATGGGAATATCAGGAATATGAAGACATTGTATATGAGAGACACTGTAGGGTCATTATATTGATTTGGAGAAGTATCTAGCTGCACTAAAAGATTAAAACCAAAAAGCTGAACTGATTTGCATACTTGAAATCACCCACTGAATTTGGGCTAAATCTAAAATCATGATCCATAGCCAATACTTTTCACAACACATTCTAAAATCATGGTCCATAGCGAATACTTTTCACAACGCATTCCATGTCAAAAGACAAGGAAAATTCACCATGCCTGATAGTCCCAGCACTTTGTTTATACTACATTTTTCATGGATTAGCAAGTGGCTTTAAAAAGCTCGAATTGTAAAAGAAAGTTGAAAAAGAAGCAATGATCTGGGAATGAGACAGAACAGTAATATTTTTAATATAAAGCTGTCAGGAATGATCAAATTAGAACGTCATGTGTCACTGTAGAAAGAGCTAACGTCCACACTCAAACACCAAATATTCCCAATAATAATAAGTTGACAACATGAAGAAAGTATGCTTGCAGTCAGATCAAAAATATGCCTGTGGAAAACTCCTGAACTCCCTCCCCTCAGATTTGCTATACTCCATCATGAGAAGTGAGTGCTTCCTTCTAATGAACTCTAAGCATATCAAACATGAGAACTGAAAGAAATCCTCTATGTGAATCTAATGCTTACTGGCACCCTCAGAGCCTAAGGAGGACTGCTCCAAGAAGATCCAGCATACCCTCTCAGCCTCTGACTCTTCTGTCAATACTGGTATTTATTTACTACAATATTGGCCCAATGAAAAAGTATATTCAGCATGCCTGCTCAGAAAGCTCTCCCTTACATATGCACACAAGTCAATCCTTCCCCTAAAACACTTCTTTCTCTCACCACCCTCAAATTAATTCTAGTCTACACTTTTCTATGTATTTGAAGCCATTCCTTTAGATTCAAGTAGGTGAGAAATTTCAAGATGTAATATAATGATCTCAGATCCTACCTAAATATGCTTTGCTGGAAAAGCTTCCATATTAGCCCAGAGAAATAAATGCTATGCATATGTTGTCGAAGGAAGAAAACCAGAAAGATCATCTAGGCAGATATTGAAGGACAGATGTTGATTGAAACAGACCTTGTACATGGGAGGGAACAAAGGCCCCAGAAAGAACAACTGAATGCAAGATAGGAAAAAAAACAAAAAAAACAAAACCTTTAGATATTACTCTCTCCATGAAGAAAGTAGATTTCAAATTTGTAACAGATTCACCTGCATACAAATTCTAAAACTGGAACAAGACAACTTTGCCACACAGAGGGCTTGGTTCAGCTGAACAGAGCAGAGCAACAAAATGTTGGCTGAAAGATCTGTACCACTTTTACCACTGCTCCGCTCCCGAGTCCGTTCTTTCCCAACTCCTGCTTTCTAGTCTCTAACTCTAGTCTATAGCATTTCTTTTTACAACGGTAACCATCCCTACAAACTCTAGTAGAGTCTCTTTTCTCTTATCAACTGGAGTTGATCTCTGAGCTTAACTCACACACGTGCTGTTGGCAGAGCTGCTCAAGCCGGCAGCTAGCAGCTTGAGCTAGCTCAAGCCATCTGCCTGTACCTCCACAAACTGAAGAAGACTCTTTCAAGTGCACACCCTCAGTTATCCACAGGAGAGGTTCAACCTCTCCTTTTCTTCCTAGCAGTTCAATTGGACCCATATTTGATCTATTTGTGGCAATCAGGCTAAGGAAAACTGCAACTTCACCCTTGGCTGCTTAGTTACAAACTTCTAAGAGAATGTAATACACAGTTCAGACTGTTTATTCACAGTTCAGTGTATCTGCCACATCTTCTGTGGCTGGCCCAACTGTTACTAAGGCATCGTTTCATTAGGAAAAAAAAAAATAAAAGAAAAGAGACAGTGCTTCCTGAATTTTGTTTTAACATTTTTCAATCTATATTGCTAGGGAACCTTCTGTACTCGCACCATTTTAGCACTTTAAAAACTTCCCTTCTGCAACCCACTACCTAGCAATGACAAAATCAAACCTATTTTTCTTCTTTCAGACAGAATGATTTCACAGCTATGATGTAGGCTTGCTCTCTCAGCGGGGTTAAGAATAATTCATCAGCAGAGCACTTAGCCTCACTGCCCTAAAAATATAAGGGGAAAAGACTTTGACTTAAATTCTGGCTCTTCACAATGCATTATTATTACCTCAGAGCCCACACATTACACTTATTATTTATTCATTATTACTGTTTATATTTTCCAGGGGTAGTAAAAGGATTATTTTCCTAGTCATAGACTTGTAAATTTCTTGGGCCTGAATTACAAATGAGTTCTTGAGATTCAAAGTTGTTGTGTGTGTGTAGTTTCTATTATCTTTAATAAGATTTCTGGAAAGGAACAACATTACTAAGAGTTAATTTTATTTTTGAGAAAAAAAACCAATTCAATTTAAATAGCATTTAAATAACATGCTCTCCTTGCTAATAGTTGTAGGAAAATTATAATAAGTTGAAGTACTTGCTGAGAAATTCTAGAAAACTGATGTTCCATATTTGACAAGCACATATGATGTGTCTTTAAGACAGAATTTACCACATTCTGGAGAGTTAATGAAGAGTTTAAGTGAGAACACTAGATAACATGTGGAAAGTAAAAGAAAGAGGAAAACAGAGAAATATTAGAAAATTTTCAGAAGAGAGGTAACAGCTTTTAAGTTAAACAATATCTTCCTATTTCTTTCCCCCATCTTCTTAGGAAAAAGGGCTTTTTTTACTCTGTGTGAAACATATGACCCAATTTAGGGATTAAGTATAGGTGCGGTTAACATGAGCATTAGATTGTTTAGGTTAACGTGATAACTGCTCTGCTCTAATGAAGCCACATGATTTTGTTCACAAAAGTTTTGCAAACTCTGATTTATAATCTTGTTTTGTATGGTAGGAAAAGAAAAGTACAAAACAAAACTCCTAGGAACTACAATTACCTCCAAACATGAATCTTCCATGCACAGGAAGCAGAAAGGCTACTCTGGAGCTGCTTCAAATTTAGTTCATTTCAGAAAAGAGATTTAAAACAACCTTGTATAATTTTATCTGATCATATTGTTTATTTTCTATGTGCTCTTGTTATTTGCTAAAAAAATTTCAGTACTGAGATTTACACCTTTGGTCTGTGATGGGCATGAAAAATGGAAGTACCTGTCTGGTCACTGACAGCCACAGAAGTAGAAACAGGAAGGAGGAAGACTGCCATACAAAGCCAAACTATGCAGGATCCAATGTACTTCATCTCCCCCTGGACACATGTGAACAAACAGCTATAAATCTGAAACAAAAAATAAGCATATTCAGAACAATCTTGTATTATTCTTCTCACTGCACCTTGTCAGAATACTACAAACAAGAACTTCTTAACTGTGAAGAGGAAATTGCTAGTCACATATAATTTATCAATTTAAAGTGCTACAAAAAAGACTTATGCCAGTTTGGAAATAAATGATAAATATACTCCTTTTTAGTTCTTTATTAATATATTCAGAAGTAACACCTTAGAAATACTAACTTGGAGATATTTATTGTAAAGGCATTGAATGTTCATTTCATTAGTAATTACTAATTTTCTTTTATACTTCTCCCGAAATTATTTTTCAATATATTAGCTAAACTGTTTGGTGTAACAACACTTACAATGACTGCTGAAGTAGTCCTCAAATGGAACAAAGGCAACATGCAATTGTTTGAGTTTAACCACAAAGGAAACCAAAATGCGATGTTTCTCCACCTTGCAAAGTGCCTAGAGCAGCTTATATTGAATTTCTAGGTTAAATCTCACAGAAGTACAGGCTTCAACAACACAAACTGGTACTGTCATTAGAAGACAAAAGCTTCTTTCCAAGCCAACTGCGATGTATAAACACACATTAATTTAATGAAACACAGAAAATGTCTAATATTTTTCTAGTCACATCTTCTGTAAGAAAAGGAAATCACATACAATTTTTATAATTATTTTCGCAAGGCACCTTATTCATCATCTAAACTATTCTGTCACGTACTGAAGCAACTACATTATGATTAACTTTTCTAGCCTTCCCACCAGCAGCAAAGCGAATACACGTTCAAACAAATTATCATTTAATTTTCTGCACCTGCTTTACAAGCAGGCATCGGGAATTCAGTAGAGCTGCTGCTCCGGAGCTCTGCTTTTGTGAAGGGCTCTGATCACCAATACCGCCCTCCCTTCGCTGCCACCGCACCTCCAGGCTTGGGTCCTCTCCCGCCGGCTGCTCCAGGAGGCTCCGCTCCCTCGCACAACCGGCGCACCGGAGCCTACGGGGCGCCCGTGGAGCGACCCGAGCCCTCGGCAGCACGGACTCTAACCCGCCGCTGCCGGCAGCCTCGTTTCCCGTGGATCGAGCCGCGTTTGCCGGAGGGAGGGTTCAACACTCCGGGCGGGAAGGCAAGCGGGCAGCTCTCCGGCGCGGCTGGGCTGGCGCCCGGGCAGCGCCCCCGCCCCGCTGCCGGAGCCGCTCTCCAGCTCCCGGCTCCGCGCCTCGCCCCCAGCCCCCGCCCCGGGCTCCCTCCGCCGTGCCCGCCCCGTCTCTCCGGCCCCTGCCTGCGGCGCCGGGAGCCGGGGGAGCACGGTGAGCAAGCGAGGGGTAGGCGCCCGCCGCCGCTTCCTCCGCAGCCCCGGGGCGGAGCGGGGCCAGGAGCCCGCCCGGGCCGGCGGCGCCTGCGAGCGGGGCAGCCCCGGTGCCGCGGGGCGCTGCGGCGGCACCTGCGCCGGGCCAGCAGGTGAGGGGCCGCCGCGGGCCGGGGGCGGCGATCGGCCCCATCGGGCCGGGACTCGGCCCGCGGCATCCCCGAGCTCTGCCCGAGAGCCGCGGCCGGCGCGGTGCCCCCTCCCCGCAGGGCACTGCCCGCCCGTGCCGCTGCTCGCTCACCAGCGCGCTCCCACCAACTGCGTGCAGGCCACCCGGCACGCGTGCTAATTACAAGGTAGGTTTTTAAATGTAAATATATGCACAATCAGCATAGTGGCAATTCGCAACAGTTTAATCAGTTTTGTAAATCACTGCTCATTTAGCAGGGCTGCTTTTATTTGCATATCTTAGCATACACCTATAGTCACCCACTAGCATATACAACGTATTTACACAATCATAAGCAGAATACTATAGCACAGGGTGATTGCAGTACGTTAAAAACTTATGGTATACATAATGTTTATATAAGACATCGTTAATATTAGCAATGATAAACTGAAATGACAGTTTTGGAACTCAAAACCAAAATCCCCTGAACAAAAACAAGCTAGGAATAGTGTAGTGTGTGTGAGTGTGCACACGTAATATGTTTAGATAGTTGACTACAAATAGTGAGTGGCTTACCTTTAATTTTTTTATTGGTGTGTTCCCCAGAAGCACTGAAAATGCCCGTACAAAGCTGCTGTAGTGCCGAGGAGTTGCTGGAGTGAGTCTCCAAAGAGTGATAGAGGGGGATGCAGCTCTGTCCTTATTAGTCTCACAGTGTGACCCTCCCACTCAGCACAGAATACTCTGCAAGAAAGAACAAACAGCCACCCAGACACAGATTTTACATAATTATATGTGTACATCCCAAGTCAGGTAACAATGTAAGAAACGTTTGGGGTTTTTTTCTCCTTCCTACCTCTCTAAAAGCACCCTCTCAACAGTTCCATAAATTAGACAACCATGGTGTGAATACATGAATGAAAGAGTATCTGGTTTCTAGCTGTGAAGAACCAATTATGTACGTTATTATACTGGCAGAAACTAGCTTTTATCTTTTAAATGTGAACATACTTTAATTTTATATACTTTTATATACTTCATCATAAATTTAAAAATCAGCCATGCAAGCAACCAAGAGAGTACACCTATTTATGGCACTGATGCTGTAATGCACAGTGAATTACAGAAATTTCTTTTGCCTTTTAAAATCTATTGTTTACAAACCTGAATGTTCTTGCACTTGTAATGTCATCTGTCTGTGATGAAATGGTGAGACTGAGTGCTGCCACTGGCTCTTAGCTTTTTTGCCAAACTGCACTTTTGCACAATTTGCCAAACTGCACCTTTGTCAGGTTCTCCAAGTGTGCTTGTGGCAGTTTTCTGTATTGCACTTTAAGGATGTGAACCAGATAGAAGGACAGAGAGGAGTAAACCAACTAGAAACAGATATACAGAAGACAGAGAGAAGAGCTTACGTATTTTATTTATTTATTTATTTATTTATTTATATCCAAGACATATTTTACCTTTTTCTAGTTGAATTATTCTGACGGGCGAAAAAAAGGAAGGTGGTCATAAGAAAATTTATCAGCTTAACATCAGGTTAGCCAATTGGTCTTCAGATCAGAAAATATATAGGGTAAACTTTCTTCTACCCCTGCTCCCATACCCCAAATCCTCCCACCCACTCAGCAGATTTTGTTTCCTCAGTGTTTCCTCATTTCAATCAAGATAACTAGCCAGGATAGCCAACAAATCACATGGAAAGACATGATTATCTTCCTGGTTTGAATTTCAAAACAGTTGTTGTTCTTCCCAACTTAGAATCACGAGAGAAAGATGAAATTGCAGCTTATGTACACATCTGCTGGGGTGTTTTATTCCGCGGCTTTGCCACAGGCTTGTGGTGTAACTTTAGGCAAGTCACACTTCTTGCTTGCTCATTATGAAAATTATAGAAAGTAAAGCTGTCTTACCTCTCAGGGTGAGGTGCAAGAGCCCAGTCCCACAGCTGACAAATCATTGGAGCATTCTTCTTCTCCTTCAGACTGTTCATTTGATAAAGGCCTCAATGTTGAGCCCTAATTCTGTGTTTCAGAGTTGTTTCCTCAGTTGAAAGACCCTTTGTAAAAGCTCTGCCCATAATAAAAGTCATCATCTTCTTTTTTTTTTTTCTTTTTTTTTTTTAATTTGAGAAGAACTGCATTTCTTATTGCTCTTTTAAGCTACAAAATTCTAATTCCTTTTTACTTCATTTTACATGTCCTAAATACCTGGATTCATCTACTTTACATGAATATAAACAGTCCTGTTAATTTCAATCAAATATAAGCTCTGAAGTAGCTAAGCATTTTAATTGCATAAGAGTTTGCACAAGTTTATCCTTTAAAGAAATATTTCTGCCACTTAAAATTTCAATAATGCTTCAAGGTCCAGACCCAAATACAGTCTTCATTTCCTGTGAAGCAAGGATGTTGCTTCCCTTGCAAAATACTGACACTACAAATATATAAATATACAATATAAAAAACACTTCACATCTGCATGAAAGCAGTAAGTAGAAGAATTAGAAATTGCTACAACCTTCCCTAACACATGCACTTCCTGTACTCTGGGCTAGATCTTCAACTAAACAGGATTATTCCAGTTCACATAAATCAAAGGAATTACAGGGATTTATACTAGTTGAGGAGCACCACATTAGCGACTGGCATCATATGTATTTATTGACAACACTGTTCACATTATTAAAAACAGTTTGAATGACTAGTGACGTGAAAATTGGGAAAAAGAAAAACCTTATTGTTTAAAAACCTCTGTCATGACCTCCAAAAACCAGTTTCTCTCTGCCTTCCATAATATAGGAAGCAAAGCCACAACTGGTGACACATCTGTTGTTCCCAGTAACAACTTAGGAATCCCAAACACTTTCTCACCTGCAGTTACTGATGCACTCCAGAGAAAACATCTATACATTGTCTTATCTGCTTTAAGTCTGGGAAGTACTGGAAAAACTGATAAACTGGAGCAGCAGCAGCCAATGGATGATATCCCATCTTGTCTTTGCAGCAACATATTTTTCCAGCTATCTCAGAGTTTAGCTGAAGCACACAGAAGACAGAATTAGACCTGGATCCAGGAAAGAGTCAAGGAAAATACACCAAGAAACAGAACGTAGAGAAATTTAGGTTTGAAGCCATACTTAGCACAGACATGCAGAGAACGTTCCATCTCCTGTGCCAAGGCGAAACTGCTCCACTGAACAGCTTTTACTACAGCTGCAGTTGCAGGCAAGATGCAGAGGGAAAAGGTGAGAGAATCAGGGGGCTAAAGCACTGACTTTTTTTTCTGTAGAAAACTTTTCTTTATTGCTAACACTCACCCTTTGTTTCTTTTTTTGTCATGATTAGATATCCAAATCAGCCAAGTTGCATAATTCGCTCTCTGTGTGGTGTTAACAGATTTGTCTCCATCTTGTTAGACCCACATTTTAAACTGTTGCTTACAACAACACATATGCAGGAATGAAGCTGTAAACTTGGACAAAACTCTTTAAAAGCAGCAGTGTCCTATTTGAAAAAAGTTTTGTAAGAGGAGATTAATTCGAAACGCCCCTTACCACGCAATTTCTCGCTGAATGTAATGCTCAGTATTTCTGTTCTGTTGAGTAAGCCCTTATGTGGCATTGTTCCTTGCCAGATGATCCTTTCTGCCCTCTGCAAGATTTGCCGGTCACGACAACTGCATTCCACTGAAGCAATTAAAATATAAATGCTTTTAAATACATGGTGAACTGTGATGAACTTAGACAAAACAGGTGGAATCCCAGCCCTAGGGAAGTTACTGGAAATTTTAACATTGATGTAAATGGAGCAAAAATGTCACTCAAATGAGGGCACTTTGGCAAAAACTACATAAAAAGGGAATTATTTATATGCATGTGCACACATACTAAGCACTCCTAAGCAGCAAAGCCAACAGAAAAGCTGGATGTCACTTCGTTTCTGCTATGGGAGACAAAAAGAAAAAACCCAACTGCTACTTCTACTGCATAGTTAAGCAGCACTCAGATTTTCAGTAGAGGGGCCAAAATAACTCAAAAAAAAAAATACAGACAGAATATTTATCATCATAGTTTTGTGGTATTTGTTGTCTTAGCTCAGGCATTTTCTCTACTCTTTGACACTTTACAATGCATCCTAAAATAACCAATGTGTAGTAAATGTAATGGTACAGCAACCAAAAAAAAAAGAAAGAAAAAGGTACATTCTTTATCTTGAATTCCAATGCCACTGGTAAACCCAATCTCAAAAAAATAATAATTCACAGTGTTTAGAGTTAAAATCAAGGTCGTAATATGTTGCTTATATTTGCCAGTTGCAAACATGCCAAAATCTTTATCATATGCTTTGAACAGTATTCATTGTTATTCCAGAAAAATACATTTCTCAGTATATACTACTCTTTAAAGTGTTAGTTCAAAAATTCAAAAGCTAAGTTATTCAAACCTGAATAACTTCTGGATTTGTAGAATTCAGTAAAACATCAGTCCAGGCTTAGAGAAACAATGCTAAGATTAATAGCATTAAAATGTTCCTTATCTAGTGAAAGGCACACTTTCCTTTTTCTTCCTAAGGATAAATACATATATATATATATAGGTTTGTATGTATATATATCTATATAGATATATATAGATATAGCCATACCCTAAACAGCTTGCCACAACTTCTATTGTTTCATGAATCAAAGACATACACAATAAAAAAAAAAAAAATTAAAGTTCACCACAGTTCTTCTTCCTCTTCTTGCCTTCAAATGGATTCTGCCCTACCTGTAAAGCAGAAAATACATGCATTTTGGTGGCTTTTGTATTGCACAAGAAAAAAGTTGCCAAACATCTGATTTAGGAAGAGAAGAGCTGAAGGGTGACTTTCCAAAACAACTCAAAGCATATATTCTGGCTTGTTTTAGATTGAAGTATCCATAAGTCTTTAAAGTCATTATACATAATGAAAAGGTCATTGCCAGGTTTTAGGCAGCTTTGCTGGGAAGTATAGCTGTTTGCCCAATATTTCTATATGAATATGGTAAAATCCTACACACAGTCTTAAAGCATCTATAAATTAGTAAAATGCGTTAATTTAAAATTTATACAATGCAAATATTAGGAGAAGGAAGGTGAAGAGCAAAAAAAAAGGTATCAGCAAAGTTTAAGATCCTACAAATAGACTAGGCTGTATGAGACCTGCAGGCTTAATGGGCAGTGTTATTTCAGCTCAGAGAATTCTCTGTGCCTGTTTTCTTTTAACTTCAACAAGAAGAAGCGTAGATTTTAAATTGTAACAAATATGTCTAAGAGTTCTCAAACCTCAGTATTAGCTAGTGTCTCCTACTGTTGTGTCCTTTCTAGCCAGCTAATTTGCCCAAATAGTATTTAAAAATGGAATACCACTATAATAAATAATCCATTTTTTAGATAAAGAGTTTCATATTTTCAGAAAGTAACTTCTTTAAATTTGCATATGCCATACCAACTGATATATAGTGACCATCAGTTTTATCAGCATAGTAGCTACTATTATATTCACCCATCCAGGATTCTGAGTTCATGCAGAGCTATTTACTATTATGCTATTTCAGTGCTGTCAAGCAACATAAAAGTGAAATATTAAAATGACAAGTATTTTATTTACATTTATTGCTGAATAAATAGGCACAATAATCTAAAAACTCATAATAAGTGCATATTTAATCTGTATCTCTGCATTCACATACTTTTTTTGCCTTGCATCTAGGAGTAATGTTCTCAGGATTTAACCATTATACTTTTAAGAAAGTAGTTTTGTAGATTTATGTAAGCTTGATGTGTAAGCCTAGAGCTATCTAGTTATGGTCTCTGATGTAAAGGAACCCTGAATTCAATAGTGTCTAAAAGACTGCAGCTAGAAGTAAGAATGAAGTACATGCAAAAAGAGAAAAAAAGATCTGGCTGTCACATGCTCTCTGAACCAGCCTACTGACCTATACATATTGCAAGTCAACATCCTGTATCACCCTGTGTATTTATGTATTTTTGGGAGCTGAGGATTTCAGCACTAATGGAAGATGACAGTCCAAAGTCCTATCAGACCATGTTTGCATGACTATTTGTGTGTTTATGCACTGTGATTCAAATAAATTTTCCTGTTTACTAGGAAGCTACCTCCTAGAAAGGCCACTATTTAAATAAATGGAAGGTTCTTAAAACAAATGTAGCCATGTAATGTATGAAGAGGACCATTTGCCTCAATCTCTAAATTGTTTCTTTTTGGCATGTCAAAACTGGTTTGTACACAATGGGGAAATTTAATTTTGGAGTAAGGCCAAGTGATTTAGCATGAACATGCCATTTTGATGAAGCCTGGAGTTGCTACAAACTGCTTTGGTTTCTTCCCTTTCCTGGTAAGGGGAATCCAGATAAATCTTATTAGTAAATTTAGCCATTGACTAATTGTGTTGGAACCAATTATTAATGCTGGAACCAACTATGTTCAAACAGTTTAGACTGGCGTCCTGCAACTGTGTAGTGAGATTATATTTTTACATGACAAACATTTTCACACCCTGACCTCCTAGGGTAAGCACATGATAGGAAGGAAAGGAAGGAAAGGAAAGGAAGGAGGGATCACCAGTCCTGGCTCCAGTGTTGATCCAGCTGATGCGCCAAGACTTCGTGGAGATGCTTTTTTTGTTGCCCTTGTAGCTCTAGAGTTAAGTTTCTTTCTTTCTAAGTAAACCAATTAGCATGTGCAATTCATTCTTCTAGACCTTTTTGGAAATGGGTTGGAGGGCTTCAGGGATCTTGGGTGGTTTTGATCCTCCCTTACAGTCCATGCCACCTTCTTCACCTCGTTGCAGTGCCAGTGCTGTCCTGCACTGTATGTATCTGCAGGAGCTGAAACAAGGACATTTTCCACAGAAAATGCCACCTCACCTCTATATGCCCCACTCCCCCTTCTCCAGCCACATCTTGTTCTTTCTCACAGTGTATTATTTCCAACAATCCTGGGTTGGCCCACCCCTATCAGTGCATGAGACATACACATCAGCTCTTTATCTACTGGTCTTGTACACAGGGAAGACACATTTCACAAAGAAACATCTTTTTGCTTGGTAATAAAATTGTGTTTGTCCATTTTTTTTTTTAGTATGAATAATCATAGCTTGACATGCTTTCAAACCTATTTGTGAAGAAGTAATTCTGGTTTGTGTGTTTAAAAAGTTAGATCTGATTAAAAAAAAAAAAGAACTCACAAACTGTTCTAGGGCTGAGTTGCTCAAAGATTCATCCGTGACATTGTGCTTATTTCTCCTATTTCAATATTATTCCACTTCCCAGGATTTAGAATAGAGGTTACTTCTTTAAGGAACTGTTAATAAGTTACAGATACTTCACTGGTCTTTAGAGAACTTCAAGAGATGATTTGGCATCTGGAGAATAAAATTAGAAAAAAAAATAGGTTAAAACAGAATACACTAAGCCTGATGGCAGGAGTGGGGAAAAAAACAAACAAACAAACAAACAAAAACCAAAAAAATCCTAACCACAGAAGGCCTGTAAGAAGAAGAATACATAACCAAAAATGAGGCACACATTTATTGTTATACAGGGTTTATAATTCCCACAGAATTACTTCTTGCAATCAGATCCTGTGTTTGACTGCCAAATTAGACTAGCCTGGTTCCAAATGACAAATCTGGCAAGCCTCCTTCAGAGTCCTCCCTAGCACTGAGCTTTGCTACATAAATCAGTGGGAATCTGAGTGTATCCCATGTCTGCCTGGGGTACACCACAGCAAACCTCTGGAGAAGCGTTACTCGTGCACAGAGAAAGAAGCTGTCTACATCCAAGCACACTTCTGAATTACAGCAAGACAAAGGATTACACACACACATTCACTTGATTTTCTGTGCTCCTGTGGTGCGAAGACCACAGAGTTAATAAACCAAAAGTAGTTTAATGACAAGTTTAAATCCAGCTTTAAGCATTATCAGTTACTTCAGGCCAAGGGAATTGTAGAAGTGCTTCTGTCTACACATGTAAGCAAACAGCAAGTGGGCTGAAACCTGAATGCAAGTCATGTAAGGCACCTGAGATGTCCAAACTAGAGGTGTAATTTCCCTTGGAAAATACAGATTTGGGGTTAATTGTTCTTTATAAGTGTCTCTCTTGATTTTAGAGTGACAGTGTTCTTAAATTCAACATGACACCTTAGTTTCTGAACTGAATCTGGGTGTGGTTAAAGGTTTTATAGAATCTGTGGACTTTCAAGCAGTTTAAACTTTATGACCAGCACAGCTTTTAGATATCTTTAGATAAGGTAGTCTTATGTACTTAGAAATATTTGTACTCTTTTTATGGCTGAAAGTTAACTACAAAAATGAGCTACACTACTGCAACACATTTTCATAATTATGTAAATTTTTCACAAAGTAAATTGGACTGATACTAATAATCTGAGTCAAATTCTATGTACAGAGGACTTAAATGAATATTCCACAGAAGATGTGGTTAAATAAGAATTTTCAGTTACATCTACATAAAGGCCTTCCATTTACTTTTGGAGCATATCTCCTCAAGAGTTTCATTAACACAAACTTACCTTGGCCTATAGCAAAGGTGTGCATATCCTTTTTAAATCTAACTTTATTATCTAGGCTATGATAAAAATTTAAGTAGTATTTTCACTGGAGGACTTCCACTCCTGTAATTTTATCAGAGTATTAAAGATTAAAATTTGTAAAAGAGCATTCTCCACTTGCATTTTAGATCCAGGCAGTACTGAGAGGTAGTCATAACTGCTCAGCTCCCTACCTTACTATAATTTCTCATGTCAGAAGTTTATTCAGACGACTTAAATACTACTCAGTCTATGTCACTGCCATCACTTTGAGCTCAAAAACCGTTCCATCAAACTCCCCAGTCCTGTGCCTTGCCTGCATGATGACAGCTGTCTCTAGACTGGAGAGACGAGGCAAGGAAAACCATACAAGGAAATGGGGCAGAAGGCAGGATGACATTTAGCACATGGGAGGCTATCACTGCTCACCTATGTAAACTAAGATATCTAAAATATAAAGCATCTAATAATTTAGTGATTTCCTATTCTATCTTTGAATTATTTACCAGTATGAGAGTCAGGAGCTGAGGCCATAAGAGAAAAAGGAACAGAAGTGAAAATTAAGATACTAGGGTATCCTTTGATATAGGGTAGCCAAATGGGTTAGGCTAGATTCCTTCTCATCTCTTTGTTAATGAAACACAAGCTAATCTTGATGCAATCAGATTCATTCAACCTCTTTCAGCATATAAAACTATGCAAGACAGTTCTTTTTTAAGATGTTATCAATTTCAGAGTCCTGTAAGTTTTTCTGTTTATCAGTAAATGGAGACAAGAGTGAAGCATCATTATATGGTTCATTCCAGATCTGTAAGTGGGCCTGGACAAAAAAACCACTATAAAACAGACTCAATTAAGGATTGGATTTCACTTTTCTGATGTAGCCAAGGGGTATGCTTTTGATGCCTTAAGAAATATTTAATCCATAATTAAGCCATAATTATGCGGAATCATACTTTCCCCATCTTCCCCTATATTTCAGCTTCTTTTCTCTGAAGTTAAAGTAGGTATTAAAATGTCTTCATAACTTTGACAGTTGAGAAGTGCATTTGACAATGATTTACAGAAAACCTACCAGCATTAAGAACGAGAACACCACAAGTCAGGAAAAAATTAAAATAGAAGAAATACCCTTCGCTATTAAAATAGCACAATGAGAATCCCCTGAAAATAGCTTCATCAACTTAATTTCTGCTTAAATAACACTTAAAAAATGTTAACATGGTTAATTTAAAAAATTAGAAATATTTTTAAACATATTAAAAAATCCTTATGTGGAAATAAATTTCTGTCATTCCTTTTCTTACTGTTTTTCCTGAAATAAAATTTCTCCCACAGTACTGATCCCAGTTCCATTAATGACCTTGCTTTCTGCTGTGAGATTTGCTTATTTAGCACATGGTTGTTCTCTCCTGTGCTGCTTGTAGGATGCCACTGCTATATATCTCCACTCTAGGATCTCACTGGAAAGAATGAGCAAAAGAGAACTAGAAAGTCAGTGCAAATAAAACACCTCTGTTTTCCTACTGAGCATGGGAAGTTTGGTAGGTTTTTTTTACTTAGAGTGAAATTTTGAATTCACTAAGTCAGTGTATGCTTTGGCATAAACTTAATTTGGGCCAGAATGTCACACCTGCCTTCTATGACCTCCCCTTAGCAGCTATTGCTGTGAGTTAGGAATGTTGGAGACTTCAGTGAAACCAGGATTTCACTCTAAACAGAAAATATGACCAATGCTTCCTGTCATCCTTGGAGAGAGCACAATTAATAAATAAATATACCAGAAAGAGACTGCTTGCTTGGATTATGATATGCCTTTATCTGTTAAATAGTCTTCTGGTATGAGAAGTCTTATTTCTATGTACAAACTTAGGCCATTCTCAACTCTTTCTGAATAACAAAGAAGGATTGAGGAGCTTTTGTTTAATTTTGTCTGTTTTTTGCTACAAAGCACTGTGGTTTTGTGGTAGGTGGGTTTTTTGGTTGGTTGGTTGAATCTTTTTCTGGAACCATTCCTGCTCATTGACATCAATTAGCAAGCAGAATGCTTGGACAGTGGAAGCTAACACAATGGCAGTTACACAATCAATACCATATAAAGCAGTAACACAGCTACACTACTGCTACTTACCATTTCTTTCTGTAAAATCCCAACTTTTTTTAGGCCATCCCAGTATGTGTGAAGCTATTGTTACCTCCCTTAAAAAGTTTCAACTTTCCAAAATGCTGTATGCTGCTCAGTAAGGTTAACCCTGCAGTATTTGCTCCCACTAATAAAACATTATATTTGATTTCACTGTATCACCTTTTTCCTGGGCAATCTTAACTGCCCTACAAAAATGGACATATCATTATTTCCTACTCAATCATTTTCACATCAACAGCAAGCTGTTCACAATGTTTTCTAGCTGGGGAAAGCAAAACCTTGCACTCAATGTAATGATGTTTATCTCACAGTAATGTGATAGTTTTGCAGCAAGCCAGCTGAGCAAGCTCCAAATTTTAAGGGAATGTTCTAAGTACATGTGAGAACATTATTTTTCTGATAACTGGAAAACGGGATTGGGAAAAGTAGGATTGAAACAAATTTTGAAGTTGCTTAGCAATGCCTCATCTAACTTGTAACTGCTTATTTTTCAAAAATATTTGATTAGTCATTACTATCAAGTAGGATAGTATGCTACTAACATTCAGAGCTGCTTTCTCTCATACAAAAATGTGCACTGAGACCTTGCTTGCAGACCTGCTTTACTTACAAAACCAGTCCAATTTTAGTGGCAGGCACATGAATACTCTCAAAAAGCAGTATAGATCTATCTAGAGAACCCCATTGTTCAGGAGAAAATAGCTAGTAACAACAAAAATGAATGCTTTAGAAATTATTTAGAAGTTAAATTATTTATTATTAAATTATTATTAAATTATTTATTTAGAAATCCATGCTTTGGATGTCAGTGTGTTTAAAGAAAGTGCTCATATTTTCAACACATTGGTGTAGTGTATTATTAGTTTGAATGATGCCAAAAGTCAACACAACTAAAACCCAAATGGAATAAAACCTGATAACATCTGCAATGGCTAGGACTTCAAATGTGATCAACATGAAACAACACATGAGCAAAGATGATGGTGAATATATTAACAATCATAATACAAATACTTACACTTTGGAAAATGCTTTAAATCAACCTGTAGAATGCTAGAAAATATCACACTCTGAGTATGCTACTTAAAAGAGCACAAAAATACAAATGCACTAATTTATGAAAGACCAACAAGTCTTTCTATGACATAACTTAAAAGTGTAAGTTATGTCATAGAAAACAAGGCAAAACATACATACCTGCTAGATGACATTTACATTGTAACATTGTAGAGTTTTTCACAATGGAGACTGTGCACAAACATGCCCAAGCTGAACTACTGTAACAAACCAACTGAAAACTAACTGATTACACCGGGTAAGGCAGGGAGAAATTTAAGCATTATCTTCAACAGAATGACTTTACCAGTGTAAGAGTACTGGTATGAAGTGCTACAAAAATAGTAATCAGCAGCAGGTAGTGAAGCAAGTCAGGGCTTGAAAGCCTCCAAGGAGGGAGGCTACATCTCTGCAGACATCCTGCTCCTCTGTCTGACTGTCCTCGTGGTGAAGAGATTTCTCTTCATATCCAGTTGGAACCTCTCTCATTTCCACTTGTGCCCAGCTGGCATCCTCCTGTCATGTACTTTCGAACCATTCAGCTTCATTTTTCACAATGACCTTGCCCTTTGTGTAGGTTGCTGTTAGGTGTCTTGAAGTCTTTTCCGTGCCAATCAGAGACCACTCCCACACCAAAAATTACCCTCCTGTAATAGCAAGTATGCTGACACAGAAAGCAAACTGTGTCTTCTTTGCAGACTGTACTTGCTCTACATCTTTTAAGCAGCCAACATGGAAAAACTAGGAAAATGTTAGCCACGTAAAATGATGGTAAGAAAATTTGGCTACCAATACATCTGAGTACGTATTTTCAACTCTTCTTCCTACCAGATTCCCACCAGAGTTTTTCTTCTAGTGACTAAAAACATACTAAAAACATGTGCGATATTTTGATGTCCTTTGTTTCTACAGAATGTACAGCCTGTGCACGTGGTTCTTTCAGGCACTGCTCTTTCCTCTGTTTAAAACTTTGGAGACATTGTAGCAAACAGTTCCTTTAAATAGAGCAAAATTTCTGGTAGACTTGATTAATTTGGTGACTATAAGAAAGGAAATAATAACCCAATGAAAAACAGAAGTGGAAAGATTTTTAATATCAAAGCAAATATACACACAAAATAAATACAAGCACATAATCATTTAAGTGAATACCTGCCATGCATCATTTCACAAAAAATATGTATATCTCTAGTATTTTGCACTGAAAAATACTATCTGTATCACTTTTTTTTTGTGCCAAAAAAAAATGGGGACAGAATCCAGCAAATGAACTGAACACTTCCGTGACAAAACAAAATAGTTGCTGGAATAAGGGAGGGAGAACAGTCACTGAGATCTGTCAATACAGAGAAGAGATACAGGATTGTACAAACTCCTATTAGTGTGTCTGTCATGTAATAAATAAGAGACCAACAGAGACTGGAAGATGAAGGTGAAAAGATCAACAGGACCATATTTATTATGATTTTCTATCTGTTCTTGAATTACCAAGTTCATCAGAGTACATGACGAAATGCTGTGGGCACAAATGTTGGAAAGAACGTTTTAGGTAAATTGGTCATACATTAATAGAAAATAATTCTTTCTTGAATATATAGTGAAGAAATAGCAGAGTTTAGGTAAGCTCTAGCTGTGCATATCTACAGAAATGGAAATTTTTATGATGACACTGAATCATAGGCTTGAATGCTTTGGAAAGCAATGGTGCCATCAATAGTGACAGAGCTTGACAAAAAAAAGCAAGATTTGGAACAATCCATTTCAGTTTTGAAAAATTGGATTTAGAATTTATATATAGTTATCTTTAAAAAGATAAATAATTCATATATTACACACCAAGTCCCGAAGTTCTTACTATGCTAAAACTTCTGCGGAAATGCGAGATTTCTCCAAGTAACGCTTACGAGGTTTGGCTCCTGAGAGCTTTGGCAATTGGAGACCTGCACCGCGGGCGCCCTCTGGTGGACGAGCGCGGAAGATGCCCCGACTCGCCAAGCAAGGCTTCTGCCGCTTAAACGGGATTCTTACGCCTGAAATCGCAGCGCTTCGTAATTCTAAATTGATTTAAAATTATTTGAATCACCGATTAAAAAATTGTGAGTTTCGATATCACTCTTCTTCTATTAATATCATCTGTTTCCCTTACATCCTTCAATTCAACTGCAACCCAAAGAGGAAAGCAGTTCACCTGCAGGAAATAATGAAACAGGAAGAGCACCTTAAAATAAATCCTTGTCAAAAACATAGAAGAAAAAGTATTACTGTAACATTCATCCATCTCTGCTGTTTCCTTTACCGGGTACAGGGAACATTAAGTCTTAGTGGTAGCTTAAAGCCTTAGCATTCCTTTGGATCTTGTGGAATAAACATTATACAAGCCAAAACTTTCAATATTGAATCAAGACTCTGAGATTGCTCCTCACTATGTACATACACATGCTTCACTCTGCACAGCTGGTTTAGAATCATAGAATGGTTTAGGAGTGAAGGGACCTTAGAGGTCATCTAGCTCCCATCATCCTGCCATGGACAGGGACACCTTGCACTAGATCAGGTTGCTCAAAGCTCCATCCAACCTGGTCTTGAACACTGCCAGCATTGTGGCATCCACAGCTTCTCTAGGAAATCTTTTCCAGTGCCAGAATCAGTTATTTTGACTCCATTTATTTAAAGTTTTTGTCTCAGGTTGCAGGCCTATACAGAGCAGTGTTTTTTTGCATCCATATTCACTGAAAACTAACAGATAAATGATCCACATCATTACGGAGCATACATTTTAGATAGGACAGAAATGGCAGAAAGTAGAATAATTTGCTCTTCTGTGAAGTCAAAATTACAGAGGTAACTACTACTATGCCACTATTGATCAAAAAGATCTTAATGATAAATCTTCACAGTCAGCAGCTATAATCCCATGCCATTCTTCTTCTCTAGGATATTTCTTTGTGCTACTGCCCTACTATCCAATTCCTGGTGCAATTGCACCAGGATAATGATTTCCTTTGCATTGTCCAAGATATTATCTTCTATCTAAATACAGTTGATGTGTCAGTGGCATTAATCACTGACGTGTTCAGGTTAGAAATTGCTCTTGGCACATTTGTTGTCCAACCTCATGCTCAAAACAGGGTCACAATGAATCCAGACCGGGTTGCTCAAGGTTTTATCAGTAAAATTTTATAAACCTTCAAGAATAGATGTTGCAAATCCTATCTGGGCTATTTGCTCCTCTGGTTAATTATCCTTACACTTTTTTTTCCCATATATTCAGTCAGATCATCCTATTTTAATGTATGTCCTCTGCCACTTCCCCTACTGTGCTCCACTGACTCCATTGTCTGGCCAGCCTCCCTGCCAGCCTGCTATTCAGGTCCCACAGCTGTTTGTTCTGTGGGCTGAACAAGCCCAGCTTCCTCCCCTCTCCACACAAAACAAGTACTACACAGTCCAACACCCTGATGACCCTCCCCTGAACCCACTCCAGTTTATCAGTCTGTTTCTTGAACTGAGAAAATTAGATTCATCAAATGTGTCTTTAAATATGGAAGCATTTAAGCCTACTTTTTTCCCTGTTTTGAAATAACAGGCAACTTCTTCTGTTCCTGGGTATGGGCTTAATGCTTATTTTGAGAGATGAGGCTCACCTGTTTGTACTGTTCATTATAAAAATAACCTCTTTTATGCTGCTAGACAGCCCTTGATGCCCAGGATTCTTTATGCAGTCCATATGTTGGGTTTAAATAATGTAGATGGCTTTGAATCAGTCTTCTGAGCCAGAAGAAACTCACCTTTATCATGAAGATTACCATCTAACTCCATCAAATTGACAAACCCCAGCCTTTGCTGATGTCCTGGAACAGGCATACAGGGCTGAACTATCTGAGAGATAGTACATGAAATGACTGAAAGACCGTACGGCTTCCTATATTGACATTTTAGCGCCAACAGCAAACCCTTTGGAAAACAGGGAAAGCTTAGCAATCTTCCCTTGCAAATCCTGTCCATTCTGGCACTCCCCTGCTTAGGGGCCTTCTGAGCTGGAGGCTGCTTCTCTGTACTAGTGCTTAATACTGCTTGACAGACCTCTCATCCATGAATTTCTCTATTAAATTTTAACACATGCATACTTAGTATTCAAATCATCCTATGTTAAGAGTATCTTTTGGTTTAAATTTTATGAAGCACTCTCTTTTTAAGACTACTGCTTGTTGATTTATTTTGTGCCCATTTTCTTTTGATAGGAGTATGGCTAATTGTTCTTTATTCCCTGTTCTTTGTGCCAGTCTGAACCTTTAAAATTCTATCACTTCTCCTTGAGCAGCATCTTTTCCAATATGGTGATCCCAAATTACTTACTTTTTTCTTTGCACAAGAAGGTACTTCTCACTTTGCTCACACTTGTGATCCCCAGAACCATCAAAAATTCTGTGTAACATTTTGACACTGACATGAAAGCTGCTCACTGCCCATGGAGCATAATGACAATTACACCATGCCCTTCCCAGCAGTATCAGTACTTAGCTAAACCTAGTGGCAGCTTTTCCATTAAATTCAGGGGGTCAGAATTTAATCTATTGTTTTGCTTTTATTTTCCATTGTGTTCCTTTGGTGCATCCTGGGAAGATCTCCAAATATTTTCCTTCCAAGTTTATGCCTTGGTTGCAGTTTTCCCATGTGCAAAAGACTAGCAGTATCTTTAATAATTTCAGACAAAAATGCAGAAAACAGTACTTTAGATGTTCTAATATGATGAAGTAGTCAGTTCATTGTTTGATTAGTGCCATGATAAAAACACTGTGGTATTCTTTTTTTTTCCTCTGAAAACTGCAGGCTGAAAGTTTCAAGGGAAAACAACATTCACACTCATTTTTATTGTGGGAATGTTCACACACTTGTGTAGTGGAAATTCACATTACTATTGTTCTTAACACTTCATGCAGAAATATAATTTACATTCAGAAAAGCTTTTAATTATTGAGTTCAGAGAAAAAAAAATTGAAAGCCTTGAAGGCTTCAATTGTTTTTACAGCCCTTCTTAAAGAAAATAACCTACACTGTCAATGTCCTGGAGAAATTAATCACCTCTTCTTCCTTCAGACTACTATTTTAAAATTCTGGTTTTGTTCAAGTAAACAAACCAAGGAACCAAGAATAAAAAAAAGAACCTCCATAAACATTACCATGCAGTTGTTAGTAATTCATGAAAAGAAAACCACTCTAAATTTTTCCATTGATTAATTCTAAATTTCTGACTCAAGTTCTTATTTTTATTTGCATGTTGTGACCTTTAGAAGGATGACCTCTGTTCCAAAATAAATAAAAACTTAAAGAAGAAACTCTTTTACCCTTCTTCAGTATTACGACAACAAGAAAATACACCCGCATCTTAGTGCAGAGATTAGCTATTCCTCTCCACCTTGTGACAGTTCTGTGCTTTCATTAAGAGTTTACAAGTCCCAAACTATGACAGCTTTTTCTTTACATGTTAGAAAGTCACAAGTTTTAGGGACTGAGCTTTGCAATTTTAAGTACTTCAACTAATATATATATTGATTATACAAAGTTATAAAAGTTATTTATATAAATTATTTCACTGAATTTATTATAAAACTGTTGTTGAGAAGGATATGCTAAATAGACACAAAAAGCAAACTGATAGCACAGAAAGCCTACCTTTAGGCTCCAAAAATGGTGACTCAGCCTTTGACTTGGGCTACCCAAAAAACAGTGAGCCGGTGCTGATGTGTACACTGGGGAGACTACCACTTTATGTCTACCCACTTCATGTATTTTTTCCCTCAGTTCCACCAAATATTGAGAAAACTTTATTCCCAAACCAATGGAACCATTTATTTTCCTCATCATGACATCATTACTTTTTTTGAAAACTATTTTATTCCCTATTCTTACCCAAAAAAGAATTGAGCTAATTTAGACCAAGTAAAAGTCAAACTGAAATTTTCTTAAGGTTCATAAAACCTTGTCCCTATTTTAATGTAAATGTTGAGTCACTGATACATCAGTATAAACTACTGATATTGAAAAAGGTTTAAAGGGAAAATGAGGTTTCTCTTAGAGAAAAAGAATGATAGACTGCACTAAATCCAAGCACTCTGAAAACATAGGCATGACTGAGGATCCTGAAACACGGTAAAATTTTAGGATAAGGAAATAATACAAGCAGCAAAGATGTGAAAATGGCATAATGTTGTTCTTTCTATATTAAACTAGCGACAAATGGCATCCAAGTTTGTGGGCACAGCAGAAAATCAAACTCACAGAGTGAAAATTAACTATTAATGGCATTTATGAAGAAACCTAAAGCTGTGCTACTGGTTAAGTAAGACTAAGTAAGCACTGAAATACAGTGATGGAAGAGAGATGCATGATACACCAGTCTTAGAAATCTAGCTTGGTCTGCAGCAGTGGTAAATGAACTACAGCATCACATGAAACAAAAGACATTTCAAGAAGTTACAGTCAATTTTATTCACAGAAGTTGAAGCACTTAAAAGAAAGTTGTTACTATTCTCAACGGTTAATTGTGCATAGTTGGAGAGTACTAGGTCCAATGTGTTCTGTGCCATCAGGTTTACAGGTTTTACTGGATTCAGCCACATAATATAAAGAATAATTACAACTTCAAGTATAAGAGTATGACATGTTTTGTCAAATATTGCTAAACCAGTTTCACTATCTTCTCTTTTAACATGAGGAAAAAAAAAAAATAAAACAAGTAGAATTAATAAGGGAGTTTTAAATTATGGCATTGCCATTAGGCCACACACTTCCAGCCCCCTTCAAACTTGGGGGATTACCAAGTGGTGACACGAGCAGCTCAGTCAAGCGAGAAGGAGCACCTGCTCCCTGTTGGTATGTACACTATCCAGTTCAAGCATGATTCTAATCCCTTGTCCTCGTCAAAATGAAGATGGTGTCTTGTTTCATATACTTTCATTTCTATAATACCAATCATCTTCTTTCTCTGCCTTTTTACCATATGAATACTTCAGTAAAAGTAAATTCTACAAGTTATTAAGTAGCACTTAGGACATTTTATATAGTTTGGATTCATTTCCTATATACATAATGGTTCTTTTTAGGCAAACATTTTATTTTGCAAACAATATAATTAAAGTTTCTTTTAAAATTATGTACTTCCTTTATAACACAAAATTATTGTAATCCTTTTTTTTTTTTTTTTGGCATTGTGCAACCATCTTACGTAGGAAAGGAGACTGGTATTTAGGGAAGTCCACTGATATAATTATTTTTTCACACTGGTTACTACCACCACAATGCCTATAAGGTTTTGTTGAGGAATACAGTAACAGCATTCTCTTCAGACTTATTCTATTTTCATTCACACATTATCTCAATGACTCGCTCAAATCCTCCCCGTTTTTTTATGTACAGTAAAAATTTTTAAAGAGACAGTTCATTATTAGCTTGCAGTTATCAACCCCTGCTACAAACATGTCCAGAAAACTTTTACAGAAATCACTTTTTGAATTCTTCTCACTCTTGACTCCATATATGATGCCCTACACAAGTGCTTCTATCCACTACCACTCTTTAGTTTGTTCACTGATCTTGCTGCACATGATGGCATCCTGATGAAAAGCTTTTATTAGCAAGAGCAAAGAAGCGTGAAAGAGCACAAGACAAATTTCTGTGTGTAGGCACAAAAAGAGGCACATCCACTACTGAAGTGTAGGAGAAAACAGCACAACAGGGACAACTACTGAGATCTTCCCATATGCCATGCTAGCTTAACCTGGCTGTTGGAAACACAGCACTGGTGCACAGCACTGCAGCCAACACTAGCACTGCTGATCATGAGGATCCCATGCACTTAATGTGGCACCACACTAGCTTTCAGCTTGTAGGTGATCAATAACTTTGGTATTAGTGATGCTACTTCACTGGCTGGCTCATACCACAACTATATACCTTCTCTCAAGCACTAAGTTTCTGCAGAAAAAAAGTACATTTGTTCTTCTCACCTCCTTTTCTATTTGTAGAGAGTGGAAATATTTCTTCTGTGCTGGTGACCAGTTGCCTCATTTCTTATTTCTTGACCCATGGTCTCACATTGATAAGTCTTACTGACCCACTACCTTATGTAATTTTGATCTGTCTTTGCTCGTTTTCACCCCATGATATAACACTGCAATTGAATAAAATGCAGGTAGACTTGGGACACTATGTCCAGCCATCCCAGAAGCTGTTTACAGTGACTGAGAAACACAAACATGGCCCTGATATGCCAAGAAACATCTAACCAATGTATCCTTAAGCGTAGTGCTGTCAATAGACAATGTGGGTACTCAGGAATCTGATCTCCAATTTATCCATGAGCACCCTCTTACATAAAGAGCTGTGTGAATACAGGCATGAAAAATGTTAGTCTTAGGTTCCTCAGGAACAGTAACAACAGGTGAAATTTCCACCTCCTCACTAGAGTCAACACATCAATTGAATACCATTTTTAAGACTTATGTTTATAGCACTTTTGTTGGCACAATGTGTAGACAAAGGCCATTATTTGAACATTAAAAAAAAAAAAACACTAGCTTTGCCATTAAACTTTTTTTGTGTACTTGACATCTGCAGTGTCCCACCCAATGGTAAAAAAATAATTTAAATTGATCCTCTAAATTTTCTTTATCGATAACTCCTCGGATAAAGATTTGCTAATTTTATTCAAATAAGGAATATAATAATTTGAATTTATAAACTCTGAATTTTATGGAATAAGCAAAAACATTCAGAATGCTAGTGGTGACATGGTATTGAAAAAAAAAAACACATTCAGATACCATAGTGGTAACATAAGAAAAATTTCCATTTTGCCTGTACTGTACTTAAAAGCATTACTTCAATTCCAACAAAAACTGAAGTTCTTCCTTTAAACTATGAATTATAGTAATCATTTTACACACAGGGACATGACACTTTTTACTGAAACCTTGAAAACCTTGCCCACTACACAACTAAAACTAGGTTATCAACCATATTTACCAAAAAAGAATAGATCTGACAGAATGATGAGAATTTATTATTAGCATTTACTGCAAAAATATAGGAAGCTTTTAAGAAAAGACTCAAAGATTGGATTTTTCTGTTAGTGGAAACTCTATATTTTGCATGATTGATTTATTTTTAGTTTTTGTTAAACTATACAAACTCAGCTGTTTAGAATGAAAAAGATTTTTTGATCATGCTGAAGCACACTTAAGGCTTATTTACTATCGCAAGTTAAATATTCATGTAACCATTTGAGTCAAAACAAAAAGAACTGTGGTAGTGTAGAGCTATAGCATTTTTTTTTTTTTTTTTTTTTTTTAACAGCAGCCTAATTCTTAAACAGTTACAGGTCCTTGATGTTTGGTATATCAATATTTTATTGGTAAAGGTGTGCTGTACAAAACATAAAATCTTTATATACTCCAAGGGCAAATTACTTCCCTTCCCTCTTGAGAATAGTTTATTTTTAATGTAGTTCTTTGAGGGTTTTAATTCTTCTTAGGTTCTTAGGCAATTTTGAATTACAATATACATATTTAATAGTAATGACATCCAGGGAAATATTTTCTGTGGTGGAGATAATACCCACACATTAATAGTAAAATATACAAAGAAAAAACCCTAAACATCCAACAACTAAAAGGTCATACACAATATGCTTACTGACCTGTAACTAATTATGGTTTTATAGTATCTGCTGCTTTTCTTATCAGACTACAAGGTCACCTGGATTGTCATGAACTATCCACTTAGCTCATGAGCTGCACAGCCACCTGCTTGCTGGCCCTGCCCTCACACCAAACAAGACACAGCACAAACACCTGCCTCTCCAGAATCAGCCTTCCCAAAAATACCACTTCTCCACCAGCAGACCCTTTGTTGCAATGCTACAAGCTCACCTAAAAACTGCACCCATAACCAACCATCCAAGCACCTTGTGACTATCCACTTCATTTTGCTGCCACCTGCACTGTTCTCACAGTAACTTAATTATATGGCACAGGTATTTGCCCCTGCGAGCAACATTTCCCTCCATGAGTCAGCACAGCCCCTGCAGGTACCTACTACCTGCAAAGTTTGCAAGCTCTCCAGAGCCCTCGTCAGCTCCATTATCACTTGTTTAATGAATGCTGCCACATGCCAGTGCCTTCCACACTGCCCTGAAAACCAATTGAGAAATACAACATGCACCCACTGCTCTGAGCCAAAGCTTCCAATTCTCCTGTCCTCCAAACACAAGACCCTTTCTTGCAAGGCTGCAAGCTTATCCGAACTCCTGCTGCCCCAGGCACCCCACTCATAGCTTGTGAGTGCTGTCACAACACTGTCGCAGCAAACTGAATCCCAGCAAACTTATCAGCCACTTTGTAACAAAGCTATTCCACCACGCCAGAACTCGTCCAACTGAGCACACATTTCAGAAGCCTTGGATACATCTCAGAAGCACCGCCATACACTATTGTCCCATATAAATGGTCCCCCATACAAATTAAGTCTTAGCAGGGGCAAAAACCAGTCTGGGTAAGGCTCTCACAGCCCTTTATCAACAGATCTCTCAAGGCTATGAGCCCACAAAAGTCCTTCCATTTACCTGACCTTACACTTGGTTCATGAACCAGGAGCTCCCATCACCCCCACTGGCCTCACAGCACCTGGAAGTTCATTCCTCCCAGGCTGAGCTCTCCCTGCCCAAATCAGTCTCTTCTCACACGGCTACAAACAAGAGTCGGAATTTCAACCTCCTCTTACTTGGCACGAGTACGCTTGTTCTTACAGCAAATGGAAATATAGAAAACGTATCTGTTGTTTCAGGACACAAATGTGGCCACCCCAGCCTGCTTAGGTCTCTGAGTCCCTTGTTCCAAGGCTGAGGAACGAGCAAGGCACTTGAACATTTCCATCCCTGAGCTGCCTGCGCAACCAGCAGACAGCCGGCACTGCAGCCCACGCTCCGGACCGGGCCCGCGGCTATCCCTGGGCACTCCTGCAGGCACACAGACCACTTTGTACCCAAACTTACAGCCTTAAACTGAGACGGGGGAGATTCAGATTAGATATGGGGGAAAATTTCACTGTTAAGGTGGTCAGGCATTGGAATAGGTTGCCCGGGGAGGTGGTGGAGTCCCCATCCCTGGCGGTGCAACAAGAGGTGTCCGGATCTGGTGCTGGGCAATGCGGTTTCGTGGTTTAGGGGTTACAGCAAGTGCTGGGCGGACGGTCGGACTCGACGACTTTAAAAGGTCTTTCCCGACGTGATGATTCCATGATTGCATGTATGCAGCACTTAGAGCAAAGTAGAGGCTAAGACACGCGGCAGCACCTTGCAGATGAGGGTCTCCCACTCCCCGTGCCACCAAATCCACAGTCTCGGGAACAGGAGCTCGGCAAGGCACCTCCTAACCCCGCACCCCTCCCGGCCCACGGCTGCCCATCACACCGGGCACGGCGTCCCGAAGCGAGGCTTCCCACCAGACCGCGATCCTGCCCGAAGTTTGGCACTATCGCGGTTAAGTCGAGCCCGGGCCAGGAGCACCGAGGTGCGGGACTCCCGCACACCCTCCCGTACAGCCCTGCGGGAGCGGCCCCGACCCGCCGGCACTGCCCGGCGCCTCCGGGCGCTGCAGGCCACGCAGGGAGATGGTTTAGATACTTTTACAGCAAGAAGCAAAACCAAAAGGATTGAAAATGCTTGATACCTCTTAGCACACCTTTTGCCTTTCCTCAAACCCCCTTCCTCCCCTCCCGCTGTCCCTCAGGCAAGAGTCCGCTCGGACCGAGCGCTGCCCTGTCTCAGCCTCCCGGCCCCAGGAGGGAAGGACAAGCAAACCCTTCTCGGGAGCAAGAGGTGAGGACAGCTCTTCATCACCCCGATTCCCCCCTTCCTGCCCCCCGACGGCTGCGCTCTGCCACGGGACGGGGCCCGTCACTTCTGCCGCCGGGGAAGTGCCGCTCTGCCGTCAGCAGCGCAGGCGGCGGCAGCGCCCGCGGCGCTGGAAGCGCGGGCGGGCCGGGAGCCGCCGGCCGCTGGGGCTGCGGCTGGCGCGTGACGGCACGCGGCGTGGCGCGGTTGCCGCGGTGACGCGAGCCCGCCCCGCTTTAAGCGCCGCCTCGGCGGGGCGGCCGCGCTCCCGCTGACGGAAGCGAAGATGGCGGCGGCGGCGTCTGACCTGCTGACGGGCTGGTGCCTCTTCGGCCTGGCGCTGCTGGTGAGAGGCGGCTCTCCCGCCCTGCGGCGGCCCCCTCACACATCCCCTCCCCTTCCCTCGGCCGGCTGCTACTCCTTCCTCGGCCGCTCGCTGTTCCAGTGCTGGGCATCCCGGCCGGTCTCCTCGCCCGTGTCCCTGCGCCTGCCCCGGCCGCGAGTGCTGCCGTGCGGCTCCCGCAGGTGCCTCGGCGGTGGTGCCGCAGGGCAGAACCCGGAGCTGGGAGCGGGGGCTGCCTTGTCCTTTTGCCCGGCGAGCCGCGCTCTTTGTGTTTCCGCGTGTTCCGTGTGTGAGTGCTGGTGTTGTTGCTCGAGCAGCTCTTGAGTGACTTTTGTGCGTGATTAGTATAATCCTGGTGCTGTGTGTTCAGGTGAAAGGTATGCTGTACCAGTCATCCGTACAGGGTCTAACATCAGTACCTACTTGCTGACACTGCAATATACAACTCATAATTATTTTTCCCTGTGTATTTCAGGCCATTTTAATTTTCTGCTGGATTTATGTGCGGAAGTATCAGAGTCGGCGGGAAAGTGAAGTGATTTCTACCATAACAGCAATTTTTGCCTTGGCCGTTGCTCTTATCACATCAGCACTCCTGCCAGTGGACATATTTTTGGTCTCATACATGAAAAACCAAAATGGTACATTTAAGGTATGGATTTTAAAAAATGTTAATTGCCTCTTCAAAAAAAGCACTTGTGTTGCAAAAGGATGTCCCTGGGTTGTGAAAGTGTCTGAAACCAGTGCTAATACCTGTTTTAGTGACATGACTTTTCTCAAAGCTGGATACTAGTACTGCACATAAAACACTCATATCTGGTATTTGAACTGGATTTCAATTTTGGCTTCTATGCTTTCTCAGATGTTCTACTCTTTTCCAAATGCTTGTTCCTTTTGTTGTGCATAAGAGTGAATGTACTGTCCTGAAGATATAAACAAATTGCTAACTGTTGCTTTTTAGTTCATCATGATGGGGCATTGTAGAAAAATTTGTTGCACTTTTGTTCAAAAATAGACTGGATTGCCCCTTTGTAACTTAGGATTATTTTAATTGTTTTTATTTTGTCACCAAAAAAAAATTAGTACTGGAACATTTAAAGATTTACTGTGGCAATCTACCTGCAATGTAAAGCCTGAATTAACAAGCATTTTGAAAGCTGCAGAAACCCTTGGCAGAGGGGAATGCAGTAGTATCTCTTTTTGGCTGATAAAGCTTTAGCTGAACTCCTGCATTTATTAACTGTAGAGGGTTGCTATGCAAAATGAGTTCCCAATAAGATGAGTATTTGCTGTCATCTGCTCGAAGTATTTCTGTAAGAGATCATCCCAATGCTTCAAATATTACTTGAATTTTCAAGAAGAATTCTTGAAGGTATTGACTCTGTATCTTTGTGAGGACATTGTGAGTAACAAGAGGTTGAACTGGAGCATGTAGCTAACTTGAGTAACAACTTACTTGGGTTTGGAGGCTAACTGGATCTCTTGTAAAAGTTATGATCCTGAAACAGTGATAGAGTGGGAGAAGGGTAAATGCCTGCACACCAGATTGTATTCCCCTCCAGCCCTACTTCCAAAGGAGGATATAGGTCTTGCCAGATCTGTGTAATGCTTCAAAACTAGCTTGCAGCTAATACAGTGCTTTTTGGTTGGTGCTTATGTGAATGCAAGTTATGAGAAGCCTTTAGAATTGAGCTGTGATGTGGTTTTTGTCATCTTTATTGCTCAGGGTTAATAAATTAAGGTGTTGCTCAATGTTATTCTGAAAAGTTTGTGTTTTCAGACCTTGCTTGTTTGGAATTAAAGTCATTGTAGAAGATGGAAGAGATCTTTCATATGTCAGAGTTCTAGCAATTCAATGGAAATAGTAGTCTTAAATACATAGAGCCTGAGTATTTAGAGAAATAACCATGATGCAATGAGGTCCAGCTGAAAAATGCACAGCTGGTGGGGACTAAGCAGAATTCACTGCTGAAAAGGACACCTTTTTGCTGATGTATACTTTGCCTGATTAGAAACAAGCCTGTGCGAACAGGTCATCAAAGGTGGTCATCAAACTACAAATTTTTAGTTAAGGAAATATAATTATTAGGAGGAAAACGACTTGTAATACTGTTTTTCATGGGCTAGATTTCCTTGTTAATGGACAAATGCTGTGATATGGGGAGGTGGGTAGATTCTATTTAAAAATTGTACTGAGAGCAAATGTTCATGCTTGTGGTAAAGACTTTTTTTTGTCAAGTAACTTTTTGCCTATGCTTTTGAGGCTTCTTTGTCCTGCTTAGTTCCTAATGTTTGTAGATGCTTCTCATGGCTTGTTGGAATACAGTTGCTCTGTATTTCCTTAAAGAAGCATTCTTCTGTGTCTTCTAAGTCTCAGCTGAATTGAATTTCTAGCTTTGCAGAAATAACATGAGATCTACTGACATTAATGTGTTTGATCCAAACAAGGTGTTGAAATTATGGTATAGAAATATTAATGTGGCCTTCTAAATTGAGTGAATCTGAAATCAGTCAGCACCTATAGGCAAACACAGCTTTATTGATTCAGTAATTTCAGTTCATAGATAATGTTGAGGTAGGAGGCTGACAACATCTTAAAATAAGGCACATGGTGTCCTGCACAGGACTGTGAGTGGTGATCCTGATGGATCCTGATGGTCCCTTCCAATTTAGTATTTTCTATGATTCTGTGGTCTTCATGAGTTGTTAAAGCTTTTAAACTGTCCTCAGTAACATGTCCTTCTTTCCTGCCATTGCTTTGCAAGTAGGATAGACAGAACTGTGTTTAGAATATTTCCTGAAGATTACTGGACCATTCTTTCAAACCCAACACTTCCAAGATCCTATAAATGATGCTGGGGTCTGAAGGACTATGACTCTGGCAAGAAACCTTCATTGCTTTGGATAGGCAGAGTGAGTTAAGTCTTTAATCTTCTCAGTGAATTTTTGAGGGAGATGCAGGTAGCAGATGTGGATTATATTCTCTGTAGATAAATTTGTAGTTCATCAAAAAACTCCAAGTGGATAATTTCAGAGCTGATGCCAGAAGAGTAGTGGCACTTACCCAGATTCTAAGTAAAATTTTTTTTTCTACCTCCTGGCTGTAATTCCTGGTATCAGTGTTAAAAGTGATGAGAAACAAGGGTGCTCAACTTGAAAGAGGTACTGTATGTGAACTTTCAGTTCATTTTTAATGTATCTTGACCCTACTGTCAACTTGTAGATGTAGCTGAGGGTTTACAAGATGAATAAGCTTGTAACAAACCTAGGGACGTGTTACACTAACAGCAGAGGTTAAATTGAAGGCTTTGATGGTTCAAAGTTCTCATTGTGAATTGTGTGTGTGTTCTGTGACAAGGGAAGGTGGTATGTCCTGGCTACAAAGATTGACTGAACTGTAATACCCAAGCAGAGGATCTTTTTCTGAGGGTTGTGAATATTATGCTGCTTTCTGGGGGAATTCACTTTGAAGTGTTGTGTAGCCTTTTTCCATCATGTATTCTGAAGTGCCTTCTTTGACAAGGGCTGTATGCTATATCTTGGTCAGCCTTTGTTAACTTGAGGTTTTGTTCATTTCAACAGGACTGTTAAGAGACTGTTTATACATCTTTCAATTACTACAAATAATTATGGTAAAAGTGGCTTGTAGCATTTAGCACATAATGGTGTATCTCACAATATTTTAATACTTATCAAATATTGTCTTAAAGTTTTTATGCTCAGTGAATTGAGCAGGGTTGGTATTGGCAAGTATTGCACAGTACAGTTACACAGTAGAATTTACTGTAACACCTTTTCTGGAGGGTGGGATTACTTTGATTCCTAGTACTGTTAAGTAGGAAAGGGGGATTTTGGTTTAATGCTAATAACTTGAGTATTACCTTGTAAGTGAAATCCTGATAATGTTCAACAGCACCACTTCAGCTCAAAAGTTTTGACTGTGAGCGCTGTCAGTGCTTTAGTTTGTTTCAAAGGACTTCAAATGCATCCAGTTGCATCTTATCTGTTTGATCTGAAAACTTGTTGGATTTACAACAAACACATAGGAACAGAAAACCTTGCCATAGCTTAAAAACGTAATATTGCTGCTGGAACCCAAGTTCTCTTGAGTTTGACCTACAAGTCTCATAAATATTTAAAGCGTAGCTGATGCGGTCTTGCAGCAGGAAGACTGTTTGAAACAAAGATGCTCACATCATTGTACTGTCTTTTTTCCCTACTGTTCTAGCAGAAGGCAGAGGAGGTGATGAAACCTTTCCTTTTCTTTTTGAAATGTATGAATTCTTGCTACTATATGAAGTTAAAAGCCAGCGGCGTTTCTTTCAGTCTGGCTAAGACTGAATATGTCACAAGCCTTGGGTGTCTGCATGAGCTGTTAAAAGCCAGTTGTCCTCTTAATGATTCAAATAGTAGCATCTGCTTAATGGGAGGTACTTTTTGCAGACTGTTTAAGGTTTTTTGCATCTTAGGAGGCTGAGAGGGGAGCAACTCATTATGTAGATGCTCAAAACACAAAACCACTAGAAATGTCCAGGGTTTTTATTTTTAGAAAGGTGCTAACAGAGAAGTTATTATTGATTGAGACTATGCCTCCTTCCTGAGTAAGAATTACTACTTATGAAACAATAATACTCGGCCAAAAATTGTTGCTAGGCAGATGGGGCTGAGATGTGCATGTTTCTGGATGCTGCTTTCTGTCTGGTAGTCAAAATCCTGCCACTGTCCCATTTTGGACAGGCTGGAAGATCTGAGATATGGATACAAAATTTCTTCATATCTAACAATGCTATGACTAATTCTAATGACTCCAGTCTTTCCTACTGCATCTGTCTTTTGTTGCCTAAGCTTTGGGAGAGGCTAATCAGAAGAGTCTTTCATCTACATTTGATGAAACATCACAAATACTGAGACCTGTAATGTTGCATAACTTTAAGCTCTCTTAAGGGACATTTGCAGAGAATGAGAGCTAGGTTCCTTGGGTACTCATGAAAGTCTTACAGCAGTGACAGTAAAAATGTCAAATTTAATGAGGACAAAGGAATGAAATTCATGGCTGTTCCTCACCAAAAATGGTGGAAAGTCAGATTAACTTGCAATGGTTTTATGTGGGGAAGTTATCTGTATAGTTTGAATAGTACTGTTCTGTTAAAATATGTTAACATGAGTCACTAACTGGACAGAGTTGCTGGGAGAAAAAAGACTCTGCTCAATGATTAATGCAGGAGCAAGTGTTCTTTGTAACTAATTTTCCATGAATGTCATTATAAAATTAATCTTCTAAGGGAGCTTTGCTTTGGATTTAGCATTTAGGTAAACTTTAAGTGTCTTAAGCTTCTTTTTATATCTTTACTTACATAGCAACATTTTACTAGCATATGTACTTTTTACACATTTTTTTAACGTGACCTAAGTTACAAAATACTTAAGCATAATAGCTTAATATGGGTCATCATGCTCATTGCACGTATCATTTCAATTTTTGGTTTCCCTTGTCTCTCTGTACAATGCATTGGTACAGGTATTTTAAAGGTGATATGTGTTTGCTAAACTGCATGGAACAAAATGAAGTACAGCACAACAGTGCAGAATGCCTGATTTCTGCAGGTTCTAAGAGAATTTGTGGTCCCATTTTGACACTTTAAACTGTTTGTTGAAGGCAGTATGAATTTTCACCTCCCTAATCGATTGTGCTTCTAAGCCATTCACTGTATATACTATAAACTTGGGTTGTAATGAATGGAAAAGAAAGACTAGATCTAGGATGCTATCTAAATGAGTTCCCAGCTGAGTCCTGATGTGCTAGTTGAGTAAATTCCTATACCTAGCAGCTAGTATGTCACCAGGGATGCTAAGACTGTCAGAGCTCTGACACTCTGGCACTCTGACACAAGCAGTGCTTGCTTTTGACGAGGCAGTGCTGCTGTCACTAGCCTTTGAAACAGCTCAGATGAACTGGTTACTGCCTTTGAGTTGCTGATGGTGTGTGCATATGGATAATTTGCCAGTTAGAATTAAGCATTTTGCTTTTTAGTTTAAATGTGGGACTTTGGCAGCTGACTGAAAGCTGACATAATAATTATGATATACCATTGAATTGGCTTGCATTACATATTCTTCTTGTGCAGTGTAATGCAAAGTTTGTATTCTGAGGCAGATGTAAGTAGTGGTGAAATGCACACATTTGCAGTTTGAGTTTGTTTAGTGTAATGTAGCAGCTCACTATTTTGATATGGTGTAGTGTATGTTTCCTAGTATACTACGCTGGTCTTGTATACAACTTAATTTGAAAAACAAAATGAAAAGTGATTGCAATGTTTAAAGTTCTACATCTGTATTGTGTTAAAAGTGCTTTTCTGTAGCTGAAGGAGAAGCAATTCTTGGGCAGCTAAGCCATGTTGTATTTCCATTACTAGCTACCTCTTCTGTACAGTGGCTGTGCCTCTTAAACTTTGGGTCTCGCTGCTGCTTTTCTTGCTTGTTCTTGGGTTTTGTGTGTTTTAAATGTTTCCATTGCTCATAGAAGAGACCTTTTTCTCAAGTAGCTACTTGGAATCAATGCACAGTCCTGTTCAATCTTGGTTTTCCCTTAGGCTTGATTAAAATAAGCATTTTCTTAATACTTAACATTATGCAATTTAAATGTTCTGTATCTGTTCCTTACTTATTGTAATTAAATTCTTTTGTGGTATATTTTAATCCAAATGCCTAGAAATTTATTTTTCAAAATTCTGTTGGGTGTTAGCCTGGCAGTCTTCACAGACTGAGCTTATTGTGTACCTGATAGATACTTCAGGTGTTGCTTCTGCCCCTTTTGCTAAAATATTTTTCATATTTTTTTTTTGCTGATGAGATGTCAAAATGGATGTGTATTGTTCTGATCAAATTCCAGCTGGATGGTAATCTAATTTAGTTCATACAGTGAATTTTAAAATCTTAATGTAAACTGACCTACTGGAAGTCTTAATATAGTAAGAAAAAGGAAACTGGTGCTGATTTTCTGAGATGGTAGAAAATGTGTTCATGATATGTCATCAAGCCCATATTCCAGATTACTTTATGCAATTCTGAGAGAACTGATGAACCAAATGCCAAAGTGTCTTTATGTCTTATGGGAGCAATGTTTAAGTAGTGTGCTCATTTGCATTTTCATATCTCCCTGTTAGTGTGTGTGTCTTTACAACTAAAAGGGATTGATCTTACCTGTTTGAAGAAAGAAAGCCTGCATACAGAAATGAAAAAGGGCTTTGACAGTACTGGATATTTTTTTTTTTTTCACCAATTCATTTATGTTGCTGTGTTCTCTAGCTTTTAAAGAATTCTGCTTGTGGTTAACAGCTTTTTTTGCTCTTGACCACATATAGATTGGATCCCACAAAACTAAAACAATTCTGAAATATGTTTAAGCTGCACTGGCAGCATTGGACTGTTGTATTCAGTGTCTGAGTTTGTCTGCCAACGATTATGTAGTAAAATATTTAGCTTCCTTAAACCAGTAGTTCCTCTCTTGGAGGAGAGGGAGTGGGCACAAGAACTTGATTTCAGCCATCTGGCTGATTGCAGTTTCCAACATAGTTAAGTGTTGTAGTTTCACTTTCATTGCTTCTATTCTCTGGACCATTCCCCAGGACTGAGTAGTGCAGTTACTTTTGCTTTTGTTCAAATAAGGGATATAAGAATTTGATTTGTAAAATTAGGTATTGCTAAGTTGAATATTAATATAATTCAAGTTTTGATCAAACAAAAAAATGAAGTCTTGTACTTCTGAAATAGATGACAGCTTAAACTGATGTATTAACTAATAAAAATAGAAGTTAATGAATTATATATAACTGAGCATAATAAAAAGTTTTCTTATTTTTATGTCTAAATATTGTTGCATCTGTATGTGCAAATTTTAAACAAAGTTATTCTGTGATGGAAATATTGTGTACATTGTGTACTTTGTCCAACTGTGTGGCCCATGGCACAAGAAAGCTGTTAAAAGAAGGCCACAAAAACAATCAGATCTGAAACGCCTCTCCTGTGAAGACAGTCTGAAAGAGTAGGGGTTGTTCTGCATGGAGAAGAGAAGGTACTGTGGAGATGTTGCAGCCTTTCAATACAGAGACAGCTTATAAGAAAGATGTAGAAACAATTTTGACCAGGGCCTGTAGACACAGAAGAAAATGTAACAGCTTTAAAAGGAGAGTGTAGATTTAGCTATAAAGAATAAATTTATTGTGATATTAATGGTTCTCTGGAACCATCTGGTTCCTAGAGGAGTTGTGGATGCCCATCACCAGAAGCATTCCAAGGTCAGGTTGAATGGGGCTTTGAGTAACCTGCTGTTCTTACCTGTGGCAGGATGGATGGGCTAGGTGATCTTTGAAGGTCCCTTTCAACCAAAACCATTCTATGATTGTGTTCAGAAACTCTTATAAAGATACTGTGGGAATTAGCAGAACATATGTGGGAGCTGCCAAAACTGCTTAATGTTCCTTTGGGTCTAAAACCTTCATTTTGTGAAACTGTTCGCTGCTTATTCCTGTTTACCCAGTGGTTTTCACTGTTGGTAGCACTCTAGCATGGAATTCTTTAGAAGTAGCATTTTTAACACTCTCCCTCTATTTGTGTCCTTGAGTGGTTGCTTCTTATGTAGTCTTCTTTTATTACATTTGATAATAAATGCTTCTATCCTTTTTTTGCTAGGTCTGGGCTGATGCTAATGTTTCAAGGCAAATTGAAGACACTGTACTTTATGGCTATTACAGTAAGTATTTTAGCTTTTTTTTTTTTTCCCCAAGTAATAGGACCTTTAAGTGAAGCAATGAAGTTTTTAGAGGTCATATTGGGTTATTCCTTTTTGGTTAAACATGAGTCTTAGTGCTCTCAAGAGAATATTTTTTTTTCTTCAAGTGCCCCCTAGTAATGCAAATATACTGAAGCCAGTTCATGAAAAGGCTAATGCTTTCTGTTGTATAATCTGTGGTTCACACGTTTCCTGTGTGTGTATTTGTGGTCCCTTAAGGGAAACACATGGTTTTGCTGTAACTTTTATAGCACCTAACATATGCAGCAGTGTAAAACGTGTCTACCATGTATAAAGTTCATGCAACCATGAGTGCAGCACTTTTAAGTGTTCGGATTCAGCAACTACCCTGTTCCAAGTAAGAGTTACTGTGGAGGAGCATAAAGGAGTTGATTCAAAAGTGGTAATCCTGAATAGAACTGATATTTTAAAAAGTGACTGAAATAAAATAACTGTTCACCAAACCTCTGTGTAGTGTTATATCAGTTTTTAGTGGTCCTATGAAACTTATGAGAAGTTTTACTACTACTGGATATATGTAGTGGGTATGGAAATGTGCTCAGCACAGTTTGAGTGAAATGTTTGTTTCAGTTAATGGTGCAAACTCAGAGGTGGTTGCCTGCTTTTGGTCACATTTCCAAAGACTTGAAGTTTTTTCTTTCAGATTATTGTGGTTCTTTTGAAAATATTTTTTAGGTCAGGAAATGATTTTAAATAGTGGACTTTGTTAAATTACAGATTAATTATTGCATGCCAGTGATAGTGAAAAACTAGAATAGGCTTCACTCAGCATAAAAATGAATAAAGCCAAAAGTAGTAAGAAGACTTCCATTTTCAAAAAGGAACTTTTAACACAATCTTCACTTTATAATAGTGGAAATGATTTGTATTTGATTTCTTTGTAGTTTGACAAAGTCTTATTTAACAGACCAAATATTTCACAACTCATAAGGTGGAATAATCTTCAAGCTCTTCTGTGCACTGTTTGCTATAGATTTGTGAGACTGATGAATTTCTGTAAGGTGTTTTGGGCTAGCTGAATGTTTTGGTAAATCTTGAACTAATTTTTTGAAAAAGATTTAAACTTACATTGGGAAAACTGCTTTTGTTTTTGGCCTTTCTGTACAGGTCTACTTGAAATACTGTAGGAAAATGTCTTATTTCATAGCATATCCTCCAGATGGTGGTAGAGATTTAAACATGGTTTTAAAATTTTTTTCTCTTGTCATCTTAATTTGAGTAGATACACTTTTTCATAACTGGTTTTATAACTAGAGCTGTGTTGAAGTGAACAATAACAGTAACTTGTTTTTCAGAAGTCTCCAAAAATCATATATAAAAACACAATGCCTCTCCTACATCATCTAGTGCCCTGCTGCTGTTGCCCAGCATAGTGACATAACTGCTGAGTGAAAATTAAGCAACACTTCCATTGTAATACTATTCCACTTTTTTTTTTTTTGCTATCTTCCTAAGAAAGTATTTGATTGTGGCTTTTTTTTTTTTCAACAGACAGGATGAGCAGAAGTGAAGTACCCTTTTGTACTTAAGAACATGAATTCCTGTATTTTCTTGTGTCTCCTGAAAATGGAGAGATAACTATATAGATCCGACTTGACTTGTGTAGGTGTATTGACAATTTATGGTATTAATAATTGGTGCACTTCAATCCAAGTCACTTGTAATTGTAGCAAGAATGTGGAGACTGGAATTTAACTGATATGTTAGTATATTAATCATTATTTTGCTACTTGCATTGCTTCTTACTGATAAAGCTGCAACTAAATATAGAAAAGCTTTTTTGTTTTTTTGCATAGTTGTTAGCCCCCATGAAAAGTGTGCTGTTTCTCATACCCACCTGGTTTCTTGGTTAGACTAATACAAAAATAGAATGAGTTTGTATTGGTAGAATGGTAAATGAGGTACCTCTCAGAGTGAAGCTTGAAATAACTGTATCTTGAAGTGGGATTTCAGCAGCCTAAAAGCTTTTCTTAGGAAACCAGTCTAATAATTGCTTTGAAGCCATAGTGGCTTAGTGTGTTACTATTTCTAAACCCAAATGTAATAGAACATGCCTCACAGTACTTTAGTGATTGAACAATGATCAGTGGTTGGCAAATGCTCTAAATAAGCTTGTCAGTTTGTTTAGAAGGAAAACTCTTTTCAGAAAGCTTTATAAATGAAAACTGTCCAACACAGTTTGCTTTGTATCACAAAGAATGCGGTTGAAACAATTGACAGTAACCTGGAGGTGTTGTGTAGTTTTTCCTCTAGTGAGTAAATACTACCTGTTGGAGTCACCTTTATGTCCTTCAGTGTCCTTTGATGAAATTTTGTGTATAGTGAAAGGATATTATTAGTAGATTCTAATAGTCTCGTGAGATAGACCAAGATCCTGACCTACATGTGTTAGACGACTCCCAGCTATGGTGTGGCAAGGACTGTGTGCTAGATTTCATGGCATCTCTTCATGTGTGCTTTGAGGTCTATGCTGAACTTTAGATTTTCCATTTCCTTTTTAAGTCAGCAAAAGTATTGTGATTCCTAGGTTAAAGTTTTTTGAGTAAGAATTTATCCAAAAGGGTAAGTGGTATTACTTGGATGATTTTTACATGGAGTTTTGTCTGCTTATTGCAGATATTTGATAAGTCATTGACACTGAGTCATCGACACAAGAATGTGGGCTTCTAGGAACTAAGTGCAAGTCAAATATGCCTTCATGTTTTCATGGTCTAGTTCTAGGAGAAGCCATTCTTAAGTACTATGAGAGATCTGTAGCTGTGCTTGACAAATACCGTGCAGTTGATCTACAGAAACACTTTCCTAATCAGGGTAATTTTTCTGGGAGCAATGTGCTAGAACATAAATTGAAAGTCACACATATTCACAATATTGAAGTAGTATGACTACTGTTGTAGAATGTCTAGGAAGGCTTCTTTTTCGAGTTTGAGGTTTCAAGGTGTTTTATAGCACTGAATTTGCTCTTGGCAAATGAGAGAGTTCATGAACTGAGAACTTGTTTCTCTTCTTGCGTTGCCATACTAACTCAATACGCTAAACAGTAGATGCCTTTAACACTTGGAAATATTTTTCCAAAGAATGAGTTCTATTTAGATATAATTAGTGATTCATATTTAGATTCTATGTGTTGATATTTTATTTGGCTTCTATACAAACTTCAGGAAAAAATACTAAGGTAGATTTCTTTGGGGCACGTGGGCAATGTGAGGAGTGCACTAGCCAAGATAAGAGGTCACAAACTTAAGCTGGGAATGATTGTATTCATGGAAAGGTGTTAATTACATATATATGTGTATATGGGAAGGTGTTAATTAGTCATGCAAAATAGGGCAAACATGAAAAATAGACAAAGATTACAGGACTTAGGTGGTCCTGAGTGGTTTTATTTATTCCTCAAAGGTGCAATTTTGTTCCAGCACAAGCAGTTTTGGTTGTGTAGCACTTCTGACATTTTGAAGACTTAGTAAACTATTCCAGGATACTTTTTTTGCAGTTTGCAAATACTATAACATACTGCTTCACAGTTCTTAGTTTCCTAATGGACTTCTGCAATGTTCATAGTATAATATGGAGTATTAAAAGATTTTTCCTAAATAATCATGTTCTAAAGCATGTTCATCATACCATTGGCTAGTCACTCCAATTGATTTTGGCCAGCTGTCTTAATGTCTTCAAAACTTTACAGTATTTGTAAAGACATGTTAAACTTTTTACTTTCTTATGATCACCTGTGCATCAAAGTGGCAGGAGAGTAGGACTGTCTTGGTTTAGTGGCTATGCAGTTGTATATTTTTTGCAATCTCCAATTAGTCCTTCTTCTAGAAAGGGACCATGAAGTGATGATGCTACATTGCTACAGCTTGTTTTGTTTTGTTAATTGAGGTCAGTAACAACCAGGTCTTTCATCCATGATATACTTATTTTAATAGGACAATCTGATACTGAGTCCAGTGATCAAAATGGCTTTAAGTTAATTTCATTTGATATACATTTTTTGAACAACCTGTTATTGGGTGGCTTAGCTTGCTTTTATTCACTATGCTTTAAGGCAGTTTACTAGTATTGTGTATCACTTGCATACAGTTGATTACTTTTAGTCATTTGTTATTGCCAAATTGAAGATGGAGCTGAAATCTGTAGCCTGAAAGGTTTCACTTTAAAGTCCTTTGCAGTTCACAAAACAGTAATAGTTTGTATGCTGGCTGGTGAATCTTACTAAATTTTCAATGCCTGAAATTAAGAACTAGAATGAGAGGAAATTAATGTTTTGCGCTTTCCTTTGAATTGCTGTGTAGTAAATGAAGTGCCAATGTAACTGTTTCTTATTTAATTCTTCCTCCTAGCTCTGTACTCGATAATTCTGTTCTGTGTCTTTCTGTGGATTCCCTTTGTCTATTTCTATTATGAGGAGAAGGAAGAAGATGATGGTAACACATGCTCAGTAAGTTTACTCTAGCAAATGCACCAAGCAATGAAATGGCAAATGAATCTAGCCAAAACACGAAAGCAAGAATGATTTTTTTTAACTTAGAAATGGTATTAACATTGTAATGTATGAGTCTATTACTATAGTTTCATAAAAATCCTCGAGCAGCTCTTAGTAAGACATAGTCTGACATTGTCTAGTCTAAGCACAGTGGTCTTACATGAAATGAAATTTCAGTGAGATAAGTAATTAATGTCTGTATTTTCATGAAGTCTTTAAACTGTCTAAAAAAATCTTTTGAGGAAGATGTCATACACAGGAAGTTAAAACTTCTTATGTGAGACTCCATGGAATAAAAGCCATATATAGTGACAGCTTTTAAAGCAGAGAATAGGAAGATGGATCTGATTCTGAAATAGGTGCTTAAATTTCATGTCTTTCTACTGTAGTGTTTGCTTTTTTCTTGAAGTAGGCAGTAGTAATTTACCTGAAGCTAACATGTTTACTTTTCTAATGCACTGGCTTGAGACCTCCCAGGGAATACAGTAACTGCATGCCAGTGAGGTGCTACGATTCAAATGAAAACACTCTAAAGAAGCTTCTAATCAATTAATCATTATTGTTTTCCCTTCTGTTTAGTTGTAACCTTAACATAAGAAGACTTTTAATAATAGCCATGGTATAAAGTATTAGTAGTAAGTATTTTGAGGGTATTAGCACTGAATATATCCAGGCTTCCAGCCACAGCTGCTCAAGTGAATAGCTTATGGTGGAAGCAGAATTCTATGTCATTGTTGACAGTTCTCAAGCTATGAGATGCTTCAGGAATGCATGCTTATAACTTATATATGTAACTAGTCATGCTCTTTATGGAGGTTTTTTTGTAGAATACCTGTTATGCGAAGTATAGTTCTCGATAGTTTGCACAAATACCTTTTTATTCATTTTATGTCAATGTATTAACTTTCTCTTTAATATTCAGCAGGTTAAAACCGCACTCAAATACACTCTGGGATTCATCACAATTTGTGCAGTTCTCCTGTTAATTGGGTAAGTATTTGTATTGAGCACTGTTCTATGCAAGATTTGTTTATCAGAGTTCTGTGCTTCTAAGAGGTAAATTATGATACACTCAATCTGTATAATCAACATCAGCTTAATCACTAATAGGGTTTAAGTATCCTGAGAATTATGTACCTGAAAAGTAAGAGTTTAACTGGAAGATAAAATGGTTTTCTTAATTGTGGGGATGCTTGTGCTTCCAAGCTGACTGAACATGCAGTGTGAATTGGTATCAAGGATGTGGTGGCTTTGACACAACTACATTAATACTTCAGTGTACAACAGGGAGTAAAAACTTTGTCCTTATCTATGTTAATCAGATACTTTTTTGCTTTTCTCAAGTCCTTTTTCTGAAATGAACATTGCAAAACAGCTTCTTAGGGAAAAGATTAGATGTTATACGCTTATACTTTCCTAAATAGAAATGTTGTCTGAAGAATGTAAGTGTAGTGTGAGGTTATATTTGACTTAAATGTGCCTTGTCTGATAAAGCTTTTGCTGGCATTTGTTTAAAAGGCAAGTGTTACTGAAGTGAGTAACCTGTTTGCAGCAAGTGCTGTTGTTCTGAAACTCAAAGTAGTAGCAGAAAATTGATTTCAGATCATCATTAAGCATGGCATGCACACCAGTACTGAAACTTTCTGATGTCATCTGTTTCATAAACTTTTTAGCACTTTGACTGCAGCAATAAAGTTGGTAAAAATTGCAAAATGTTTGCTAAAATGATCCATATCAAAGTACTGGAGCGTGAAGTAGAAACTAGAGTGAAATTAATGCTTCCAGTTGTATACCATCTTACTGGAATGTTGTTTCAGTTTTGATAAAAGTTAAAGGTATGCTTCTATCAAGTGCCTTGTCCTTTTAAGTGAAAGTAAGGTATTTGCTCTTATAGGACACTGTAGGAGTTTATTACCTAAATCATTGTGTAGAAATATTACTAAAATTTCTGGCAAAAGCTGTTTCTGTCAGTTAGCTCACATCATAGGTATAGATACATGTATTGTATAACACATCCAGTTTAGAAATCTTGATAGTGTCTCTAGTAGGTGTCAGCTGAATCCTCAGTACGTGTAAACATGTTCATTCCTCTCTCCCAGTAAGTGTATTGCCCTTTTAAGTGAAACTGTGAGACTCCCTTCAAGGGGAAAAGGCTCAGCTTTAGAGGCAGCTAAGGTGACTGTGCTGACAAAAAATGTGAATTCTATTTCCAGTATAGTTTTATATAAATTAAGTAGCATATGTCTCAGTGTTTGTGTATGCTTTTTCTGAAGAAGTTACTTTAGTCAGCTGTTTTCATAGCAAGGGCAGGGAGTGGCCACAGAAGTCCAGTGTGACCAGAAAGAGATAAACATGTTGGAGCTGAAGCTTCTATCTGAGTGGTTTGACTGAATGTGGTAGTGAAGTCTAGTCTTGCAGTAGTGGAGGATTCTCTCACTGGTGGTTAGGATCAGAGTAATGTTAAAATAGACTGGAATTTTATGCACTGGGTTTTATTCTAGATGTCTAGGCTTAATGGACTAGAGTGCTCCTGCACACAGGTTGAGACTGAGGAGGGGTAGAAATATTTCCTGGTAAGTGCCTAGCAAATAGTCTTTCTTCCTTTGCTTATATCACTAGTGTCTCACAGTCAGACAGCCTCCATCCTGATTGGTTTAGGATGTAATCTGTATGATTTAAAAAGTCAATAAATAGTTTATCATTAAATAGTTTTAAAGGTCTACATAAGCAAGTTTTTTGCCTCTTTCCTGGTCAGCTGTCTTCACATGACTTATAAAAGCTATATTAAGCTCAAAGTTTGAGTGTCTTTTTCTTACTGGGACATTGCCCTTCCTCCACTAGAGATCATTGTGACTATTTTGGGAAAAAAATCTGTTTTGTGCCACATAGTCTTGGAGGTTTTTCTGACTTGATAACACAGCTCAGTGAGCAGGATGTTATTGTCCAAATTGTTATCAGGAGTAGTATTTGTACCTCTTACTTTACTTGTCTGTTACAAAACAGTTGTCTGGCAAAAATGTGCATGTCTGAAATATTTAAATCCTCTGCACACAAATAACTTGATGCAGAGTACCATGAAAGGCAAAGTATAGGGCAAATTTATACCAGGATGCTCAGAACTAGTTTTTACTTATCACACCTTTCCCTTCCCATAAGTTAGGCACTTTCCCTCTACTCTTTCTAAATGTCACGTGCTTGTCAAGGGGCTTGACATACAGCAATCTACAATAAGGAACCCTGAAGCAGTCTAGTATGAAAAAAAGGCTGGTTTTGAGGCTAATGAACATTTGGTTCCAAAATGCATGCTTCTCTGGCTGTCAGTGTTTGGAATTAAACTGGTTACCTTAAATTTCCTCAAACCATTAGCTCTTAAAAAGCTATGAATATATCTAATTATCCTATAAATAGTTATGCAAATTATATCACAGCAGAACTCACTTAAGGAAATGAATCTAAATTTGGTGTGTTGATAAATAATTTTCTAAGGATGACAGTTAATGACACTCTTGATTTAAGGATCAAACTTTATCCATCTACACTTGTGTATTAGCCCTGGCAAGAGTGAATAGTTTTAAACTGCTTGTCTTGCATTTACTTTCTTTGTTCTGCAGCCTAGATATTGATCTAGATTTTAATCATAATTTACCCAGGATGTGTTTTGAACAGCATAGCAATTTGCTTCTTTTCTTAAGATTACCACAGTTAATAATTTGATTTGTGTCCAGAACTCCAAGTATCAGACATCACAGCTGAGCTGTTTTGGTTGCTTGCATTACCTAAATTTATAACTCCTCTGTTCCTTTCTGGGGCCTTTGGTGCATGGAAGTTGAGCAGGAGCAGAATCAGATGTCCATCTCCTTCAGTCAAGGTTTATCTGGGTACTAATTGAAGAGTATAATATATTCAGTAGCCTCTGCTCTGATTAATATGCTTTGACATGCTGGTTGTAGGTAGTCTCTGAAAAAAAAAAATCCTATTGTTCTCAGGGAAAAAAAAAAGACAAGCAAGTTTTAAATATCCTAAAATGTTCTTCCATCTTGTTTGTTCCCTGCATGTGGTCCACAAATAGCAAATCCATAGTCATGCTAAAATAAAAAGGACTTGAGGTATGTTCTCAGTCTCCTTTAACCATTTTTAGCAAATAAACCTGCAGTTATTTCTTTTTATCATACGTAGAAATGTTGCCTAACTTGGTTTTAATACCTGTGTCTTCATTTTGTCTGGATGCTGTTGTACAGAAAGAATTACTACTAGAAGCATAAATCCTAAGTCAACAAGCATGTGTCAGCTTAAGCATATGCTAGCCCTCAATCTGCCTCTTGCACAGTCAAGACGTTATCTTTAGAAATTCAAATCTTGACTTTTAAAATGTCAACTTTTTTTTGGCAGAGTATCAGTTTGGTTTTGATGTGATGATTATATGTGCACACAGTTGGTTTAGCCTTAACCTTGGAAACAAAAGAAGATACTTTGTACTTTGAGACTGCCCCTGGAATATTTGTATCTGTTTGGGACTTCAAGCAAGAGTCCAGTTATGTGGTACTAACTATATCAATTTGTCATACAAGTCCAAATTATACTTGTGAACATTCTTTGTGGACTTAAGTTTGAGTTCTTTCATTGTTTGCCTAAAGCATTTCCCTTCAAATCTGTCTTCCCTGTGACTTGTAGACTTCTATTTCATGTCTCAAAGCTACGGTTTCAGTGGTTTTTTGGTATGGAGGCACTGTTTTTCCAGCTATTACAAACTCAGCTGTTTTGTCTGTACAGGTGCTGAAGAGTTATTCTTATTAGTTGACTTTAGATGGAGAGCCTGATAACAGGAAGCTTTCAGCTAGGGGACTGTTTTACCTGAGCTTGTTCTCTGAGCATTCTTTGCTAGTGTGCTTATTGGAAGAACAAAAAATTTTAATGAACTTCTCTGGAGCTCAGTTCCCTGGGCCAACTACAGAACAAAGAATGGAATGGAGAAGATGTGTTTAGTTGTAATAATGGAAGATAAACATGTCCCTTTATATTTCAATGCTTATTTGAGAAATCATTAATTATTTTATTTTGGCTTTCAGGAGTGTGTATGTATATGAGAATTTGTCTCAGTTGATGCTTAAAGTTTGTTTGCTCCTCTGTATATTAATCAAATCAGAATAGTAAATCGTATGAATGTGTCTTTTAATTATACTTGAGTGTGGAGTCCTTACCTCTTTTAGGATGGATAAATAGAAAATCACTTGTTCATTGACCTCAGACCTGACATGTACACATACATGTACTCTGCTGATCTAAATGCAGCATTTGAGGAGAATGGGAACAAAATGAAACTCTGCCATTTCTTCAGGAATGAATGCCATTTCTTCTACTTTCTTAACTTGGAAGTAGAATTCTTCTTATTTTTCACTAATTAGGGTAACAAAGATATTTTTTCTGTATTACAGTGCTTTTGTTCCTTTGGATATTCCCAACAAGAAGAATTCCACAGAGTGGGAAAAAGTGAAGCTCCTGTTTGAAGAATTTGGAAGCAGTCGTAAGTTTGAGATCTGTTCTGAGCTTTGCACGAGTTGCTACTCTATTAATCTCTGCCACTCATTCATTGACTGAACAAGATAATTAACTTCCTTGGTGGCAGTTTTCTAATTTTTCTCTGGCTGCTCACCTACTGTAAGTCCTTACAATAAGACTTCTTCCTGTTCAGAGAAAAACAAAAATTAGGACTATTGTGAAAGCAGACACTGCCATCATCTCCTCTCTGTACTTTACGTACAAGTCCCCATTTGACAGCAAGGACTCCAGTGTTGTGTCTGCTGATACAGACACATCACTGTGTCTGGTGGGGAGACACAGGATGGTGTCTGTGGTGGGGAGAGGAGGATACTTTCTTCCATAGTCTTCACTTAGCTCTTAAGTGCTGCTTGGATGCTGGGAGTTCACTGACTTTCAGGGTATGGTGGGTGTGTATCATGTTGTGATGGTGTTCAATCATTTACCTGATGAAATGCAGTACTGCTGTTCACTGTAAAAGTGAGATGAGTGGTTCTGTCTATTTAGACTGGAAAGTCCTGTGGGTGTTACTTCTTCCCTTTGCTCTTACAGTACTGACGTCTTCTAAAATTGTTGCTTGCATTTGTTATACTTTACACTAGGGCTGTAAAGAGCTGTTGAGAAGGCCAAACTCTGTGGAATAGTATTCAACACTTAGGTGATCTAGTTCATGTGCTTAGCCAGGATATGTTTTAAGGGTAAGGGTGTGAAGGAAGTGTTTTATAGGTGAGCTAAGACAGACTTGATGTCACTTTTCAAATGTATTCAAAAAAGGGTAACTAAAAGTTGTCTAACAAACATTCATCCCAATGCATAAGTACTCCATTACTTTGTGTTTCATTCTTGATGTGCATCAGAGTATTGGCTTCTGTGTGAATATTTTAGGATATAATCGTACAAGCCTTCATCAAGTCATATTCTACATTATTCTAGGAATAAAGTACTGAATAAAAGTTCCCTGCAATGACATATACTGAACATTAACAGAGCTGGCTAATCCCTTCAGGGCCCATCAACTTTATATGTACAGTTTGCTTAAGTATTCTCTAACCTGATCCTCTTCCACCAAGAGTACATATTCCTTCCAACTTTTCTCACTTGAGCTCCCTGGCCTGGATTTCCTGAAGTCTGGTCTTGCTAGTAAAAGCCTAAGGCAAAGAAGGCATTCAATAGCTCAGACTTGTCATGGAAAAGTCCTGTCTTATCAGGTCCCCTGACCCCCTCATCAACAATCCCCTATTTTGCCCCTTCTTCCTCTTGCCACTTAAATACTCAAGGCCCTTCTTGTTTGCTTTGACATCCTTGCAGGGTCTTTAATCATAATATGCTCTGTGCTGTAATCTGTGCTTGTAAGTGTAGGAGATGGGGAGGACAAATCCATAGCTTATTGAATGTTTTGGCTATCCGCTTGTTGGTGTTTCTCTTACTTTGCAAAGATTATAACAGCTCAGGAAAAAATGCTACTTAAACTGTTTATACAGGTTGTGATAATGGTTGAGCTGAGATGTAAGCTAATTTTTCCAGGTGACCTTGATATGACTGTAACAAAGTATTTGGCTCTGTCTTTCCTATGAAATACAGTATAGCCTATGCTTATTTCTAGGAAAGTAAACTGATTGAGATGCTGGATTGGGATCTGAAAGTGTGATTTTTTTTTTATTGGCATTCTCTTATGACTTGTAATTTCATAGGATAATTCAGATTGAAGAGACCTCAGGTCATCTATTCAAATCTACACCAAGAAGGAAGCTGTAAGATCAGACTTGGTTGCTCAGGGGTTCATCACCTAGCTCTTCAAAACCCCCCAAGGTTGGAAAGCTCATTGTGGAAAAATCTCTCCTCTTACATGTTGTGGATATACTTGCTGTCACCCAGTTGTCTCACACTTGACAACTAGGCGCTACTGAAGAACCTGGGCTCTACCTGTTTGCTAAGCAGACAGTCTGTATTGGGTGTCTCCAAACCTGTCTGTGTTCCAGGCCAAACAAGCCTGACTCCCTCAGCTGCTCTGCACAGCATGTGCTCCAGCTTCCAAGCGATGTAGTTCTTCCCTTAGCTTGCTCAGATTTATCAGTCTTAACCTGTAGCAGGGGCCTCAGAACTGGTTGCACTATATGTATGGTCCCTTCTTTAATAGATGGACATGCTGCTGTTGATACAGCCTAGGATGCCATGGGACTTCCATGCTGGCAGGGCATGCTGCTGCCTTATCTTCAGATTGCTGTCTCTCAAGACTCCCTTCTATTTTCATAGAGCTATTCCATGGACAGCAACTCTGCAAAAGGTTCTTTTGTGTTCCAGGTGCTGGAGAAGTAAGGCCAAAATGCTTGCCCATTGTCTTTACTTGTACCTGTTGTCCTGTTTTTATATAAATTTGCCCTTTTCCTTTGTCTGTCTGTAGTGGCCCAAGAAATACAAAGATCTTGAGACATAGAACAAATATCCAATCATCACTTGGTAGTTGGTTGTGGGGCTATGAAAGGAATGCAAACTCATCCACTGAGGCAAAATACACTTCTGGTAGGCAATTATCAATTTTTCAGCCAGTTAGTTTCTTAATGTTGCATTGAGCACAGTTCAGACTTCTAAAGTGGGTATTAAATGTTGGTTTCAAATACTTGTACAGGAGGATCATCAAATACAGTGTGATATGTTACAAATAGGGGCCACTCATGTGGACATTTTTCTCCCCTAAACTTCAAAAACAACTCAAATTTTCACAGCTACTAAAGGAAAAATAGTGCTAGGTTTATATTTGTGGGGTTTTGGAGTTTTTCTTTTCTTTTTTTAAAATGTTTTATACATAGCTGTAGTATTTGAAACACAGGAGTATATTGCTTTTAGCTCTGGTAAAGTTGTTCGATATTATCTAGCAAAAATAGTAAAGGAGAGATTTGAGCAGTGAAGTTGGATTTGGTTGTGCTATTCTATTAGTTTTTGATGGTTTTGGAAGGAGGCCTGTAGGGTTGGTCAGAAGAGTGGTGCAGCTTCTCATAGGGGAAGGTTATGATTTCTCAGTTTGCAACTTAGTGCTATGTTCAGTGAGTAAGAATGGAAACGAGCTAATGAATGGAAACAGGCTGGTGTATCTTGTGAGTAGAAATAAAAGTTACTGTAAATTCTTGAACTAACTAGAAGGGAGGACATGGGGGAAAACGGTGAACTCTGGTTATGACTGAACACAAACATGAAATTGTATGCTGAAGATTAATTTCTGTAATTTCTTATAAGTTTCAATGTTAAGTAACCAAAGCCACTTGTGATGTCTTGCGTGGTGAGGTTAGGGACAGACCTGTTTTGAAGAATTATGCGGAAGGTTTTAGAGAGTTAAATGCTTTTTTATTTGGTCACTCTTTTACTATCTCTTTAAATTACTAGAGTTATGAGGCTACAGTAATTCTATAGTCCCCTGAACTTTTTCCAGTTTTTTGGTCTGTATATACATTGAGTGAAGCTGAGGATTTTTTTGGTTGCTTAAAGGAAGCTTGTCTGATTCTGGATAATGCTATTAGTAGGAGAAATCAGGTGATAGCAAACAAAACTAAGATGAACCATCCAGAATGCACATGAAAGTCATACAAGTTACCACAGCACTCTGGGGAGGCCAGAAATAAGTCTTGAAGAAGTATTAGACAGTTATGGGAGCAAGTTCTTTAGTGCCTTTTCAACCATTAGAGTCAATGTACCTTCTGTGAGCTTGTGAAAATGACAAGAGTCTGTCCTGAGTCCTGCAATTTGGGATAAAGATCTGCTGTGGTCAAAAAGCTCTTTTAGGTGAGTTTTTCATTTGAGTTATAACTGGTAACTATGTTTTAATCTTTTTCATCTTTCTTATGATGAAATCTCTTCTGGAAACTAATTTAGGAAGAAATGTTCTTATACATCTACTGTATTTTCAACAGGTTCTTTTTTTTTTTTTTTTTTGCAGATGGCTTGACTGCACTTTCATTTTCCATTAGTTCCTTGACTGTGATTGGAATGTTGGCAGCTATCACTTACACAGTAAGTTGTTATGCAACGTTTTCAGATTTTTACCTTCATGATACTTGTGGTTATCACTGGCTCTACCTGTGTGGGAAACTTGTCATCCTAAAAAGATTCAGCAGTATCTTTAGCTCTGGATTTTCATGATTTGAAACATTCATCCTAAGTCCTAACTTTTTGCTACAAATTTAAGGACCACTGTTTTAGTACTGAGGAGAGATCAGACTTAATTTTGATGTGTTTATGCAAGGGGATGTCACATTACTTATGACTTGTAACACAGTCACTGACATTCCTTGCTCTTAAACCTTTATTTCTCCACCCTGATATAGAGAATTAAATGTTGCACTTTTTTTATTCATTGAACTGTGGCATAACCTAAAGTTGATATGGAGCTTAAGTACTGCATTTCTTTCTGAGAGGGATTTGGAAGGGTTCATACTGTAACCCATTGTAAATGGTATTATTAAGGCTGTGTTAGTTTAACTGCTTGACTCTTGCTTTTACGTACAAAGAAAAGGAACTGTTGTAACTTACTGACTTTGGCTGACATTTAATGCTTGTGGTCATTTGCTTTCCCAATGTGTTCTGTTTCTTCATTCAGTGAATAATCAGCGTGTTTGTAATGCTACATGTTTTAATTTGTTTTCAAGGTAAAATTTTGCAACAAAGAAGAAGCTTAAAAGCTTAAGATAACTGGCTGATAACAGACAAAGCTTTAAAGTTTCTCAGAAATTACTGTTTTTCTGACAGGTTTTTATCTTTAAGTTCATGTCCTTGCTAATGTAATGTTTTCTTCCATTGGAACTTGGCTCTAACAGTTCTTCCCATGTAGCTTTGCTAGTGAATTCTAAGTGCCTTTGTAGCAATAGCTTACGCAGTAAATTACTTTGAAGCATTGGTACCCAAGGAGGTGTCTGTTTCAGGCAAACTATAAAAGTATAAAACTTGAAAAAGGACTTAAGCACCTTTCCCCCTTCCCTCTTTCTTACGAAATACTGCCTTTAGACTCTTAAATGAGTAACAAGTATAGCTAATGATTTTCTGTCTCTCCAACTGGTGTAAGTTAGAGCAGAATTATGGAAGGCAGTTCAGTACAAGTTCACAGATATGTCAGAACCCTGACAGCTTAGTGGCCATCAGGGTCTGTGTAGTAGATAGGAGAGCAACTGCTGGGTGGATCAACTCGTGGGTATTGTAGGTGAGCTGAATTGCTCTCAGCCCCATTGACAAAGTGCTTTAATCTGACCAAGATGATAAATTTTATTACTTTAAGCCTTTTCTTAAAGTGACATGGGTCATTAAATTATTCAGGCTATCTTGCTGACATCTGGATCATGTGATGGTCAAAAAAGATCTAGACCTCCACTTAGCCTGTAATAATGTGCCAGATTTTAATTAGTTTCCCTTAATTATGGAGGAAAAGATTATTTTCTTGTTCAGATTGCTGAAGAACACATATAGTGTTATTTTAGCCATGATACTAACAAAATAAAAAACTCCTTAGCTGGGAGAGAGTATCAGTGTTTTGTTCAAACAACAAAGTATGGTTTTTATACCTGTTAGTAAACATCTAAAATGTGATTTTATGGAAAAAAAAGCAACTTTATTCCTGACTGAAATGTAAACAATTTATAACAAAAACCTTAGCAGATGTGGCACTTTGTGATATGGTTTAATGGGCATGGTGGTATTCCATCAAAAGTTGGGCTTGATGATCTTGGAGGTCTTTTCCAACCTTAATGATTATGTGATTCTTGGAATTTTTTTTCAATTTACTGTTAATATTTCCTACTTCCAATGTTATTGCCTACTTATTTTTGAACCCATACTGGTTGTAGGCACCATTTAGCTGAGTATCACAGTATGCTTCTGTCCTCAACACTAGCTGAACCTGGAAATCCATGTTCAATAACTTCAGTGTTCTGTGTTGTCTCTGTTTTCTCAGATGAAGACAATACCTAAATCTTCAATATAGTTGCTTTAGTGTCACTGTATTTACAACTTAAACAAATATTGAGTGATAAATGAGGTGAAACATCAGGCATGAGAACTCTTATCTGAATGCCTTAATTACTAAGACTTCTGGACTAATTTGTTGCTTTGTAAACTTCAACTTAGCTGTCTATGCAAATACCTGAAGTGTGAAATTGATTTCCTTTATTTTTAACTGCTGTATTTCATCCTTCTGGAACTATCTGTTCTGTTTTACAGTAGGTGATAAGGGAGGGTGGGAGAAATGGAGGAGCTATTTTACAGAAGTTTTGGGCACGAGCTCACACAGGAGTGGGTTGTTATCTATGTCTGATGTGAGTTTTTTGTCATTGTTTGCAGGCAGTTTTAGAATGTTAAGCTGAAACAGTGAGCTAGCTGGCTTTGATATATGGGTGGACTGAGGTACAAATGTGTCACAGACAGTGAAAAACACCTATTAGGAGGTCTGTTCTCCAAGTTGGAACAGTGTTTTCTTTGTGCTCTAGAGCTTTCATAACACCTTTCCCACCAGCAGTGATGGTCAGGCTTCCATATTTAAGCTATTTTATCTGCAACAGCATAGGCTAAACTTACCCCAGTGGTATAACATAATGCAAAAATTGCTTCAGTAATGAAAAGTTTCTGGCCTGTTGCATTTGCCTAAAGTTCAGGGGGAGGTTGGCTCAGAGTGTAGTCTGTCTTTGCTAGTTTGGATTACTCCACTCGCTCTACTTCAGAGCAGGAGAACACAATTCTGGAAGGGAGTGTCAGTTTTCTTGTGGTAGTTTCCCATGTCTTTGTATTGTGGGGTGATTTATTTTTGCTATATTAGCCTTGTATAAAAATCACCTCTAGATGAGACAGACATGAGTGCACAGACAAGTCTTTGTTTTTCAGGTAGCCTTCTGCTGCCTATCAGATTGTTCCAAAGGTGGGAGATCTTTGTGCTTAGTCATCAAACCACTCTTTGATCATTGGTGTTAGTTGTTGATTTTAAGCACAGAAAGAGAATATTATTACATAAGAGTGAACACAAGAACAAAGACCTATTTCAACATTTTCCACAAATGCTTAGTAGGTGATGGTAAAAAGAATAGATGGGGACACCAAGTGTGGTATCTGAGTTCCTGTGTCTCTGAATGGTGGTGATCTCAGATATGTGGTTTACACAGTGAAGAGTTGAGGATTTGTAGTATAGATGTAACTGAAAATTTTTGATTTTCCCCTGACTTCTGCATATCCTCAGCCTGTTTCAGTGCCAGAGTTTGCTATTCTATTGCTAAAGGACAATTGAGAACAGGTATATCTGGTCTTCTATTTACTCATTCACAGTAAAGAAAAAAATCTGTGCTAAATGCTTATCTAATAAAGGTTGTATTGTAATAAGTAATATGTTAGCAAATCCCTGCATACCTAATTAAAAATGGTTTTACATTGAATGCCTACTGTAACACAAAACAATAAAAATAAATAGGAGTGCTGTGACTGTGGTTGACTGATTACATCTTAAAGTGTTACTTGTGGAAGAAACAATGAAAGAGATGAATCAATGATTTTATTCAAGTCCCTGGCAGTGCAATTTATTCATTCTACAATTAGTTAAATGTATGTTAACAGTACTGGTTTCTCTGGCCTTCAGTATGAAGAATTAGATTATGGCTGTTTTAGAATTGAATTTGTGTTGTGGTAATATACAATAATGTGAGAAGTTGTGGGGAAAAGGCTTTGGCACTGTCAGCAGGTAGCCTTGAATTTGAGTAGAAATAGAGGGCAAAAGCTCACTTCAGCATGTGTGTGTGCCTAGGCTTCCTTTAGGAAAGCATATCCTCCTGCTTCCACAGGAGGAGGGATACAGCAGGGTGGTGTTACTGTAAATGGAGATTGTAAATGGCTGCAGTTTAAATTATGGGACTAACAAACTTACTCCAAGGACTAATCTAGTTAAAACCTATTTTTTAAGCATCAATCCAGTGTTTGGGGCCTCTCAAGGCCCTGATTGGTTTGATACATTACTCTGAAGTACATTGTGAGCTGTTAATGCAATGAAGAACAGAATTCTTATCAGATCATACTGTGTTGTAGCATTTGATATGTTAGGATTTGGGGGTGAAGGTGACAGTTGAGGGACAACATAAATTGAAACATCGTGCTGTTCCAGATTTGTGGATAACTGAGCACTTGTGTTACTATGATACATACATATGTATGTATGCTATGATACATACATAGGTAATGCTACAGTTCAGTGGGGTTGTCATTATATTAGATTGCTGGGTTCCATTTTCTATGGCTTCAAACATCAAAATCACAGTAAATTTGATGAAGTGATAAATACAGAGAAGAGCTTTTCTTACAATTTGAGGGAAAATGCAGAGTTTTGCATTTGAGTTGTGAGCTTTTCCCCAGCATCTGAATGGGGTAGGATGAAATACACCATTAAAATTGAAATTGCCAAAGAAATAAAACTTCTTTGGTATGAAAAGTTCCTGATCTCCTCAATTTCTGTGAAATACTAGTTAAAAGCTTTGTGAGGTTTTAGTAATAAATACTGATCCTGAAAGCATCTCATCCCTTAAGGTAAATCACTGGGGGAGGGTATTAGCATGGAAATTACCAGCTTAAGGAGTTAGTGCAAAAGTTGCTTTTCCAAAAAAAGTTCAGTGAGAAAATTCACAACTATTTTCATTGATAATGTAGTACAGAAGATTATGTATGTACTTGGTACCTACTAAAAAGCAATAATTATTATAAGAATTAGATTTTAATTCAAGTTTCATGCTTGTTAGGAGATATCTTCAGGAGTCCAGAGCTAATATTTGAATAAAGGAGCAAAGTAAATGCTTTATGGTATTTCTTAACACCATGTCATTCAAATGAGAAGGTGAGCTGCAAGGAAGATGATTAAGGAGTAATAGGAGTATTTAGAGGATTTTAACTCCACACTTTAAATTGAACATAAATTGGTTTGTTCTGTTTAGTTTTCCATATGGTGATATTTGAGACAGTCCTGCAGAATGTGGCAACAGTGATTTCTCTGGGCTATAAAGATGTCTGGCTGTGAGCTGTGTGGTTTTTGAGTCAGAACCTTTTTCCAGTAGTGTTGGCATTCTACAAAAAAAGAGCTTCTCTACCACTTGATTGCAAAACAAGATCAGAGGTGTCTAGTATGAGGCTAGGCATTTTGGCAGTAGTGTGTAACAATAATCTAAAACAGACATCTTTGTTGTATTTGTCAAGTGTCTCACCTTATTAAAAAGTCCATAACAGTAAATTATCAATTTGCTTCCTTACATTTGCCCTATAAACTTTTGCTTTTTTAACTTTGGGTTGGTTTTTTTTTATGGTCATTCCAATGAGCAGTTATTCTTCCTAAGATACTTACTTTTTTAAGATGTGGGCACAGAGCTGAATTGTCTAAATTGCCCAAAAGCTTGGACTGTAGCAAGCATATAGGTTAGGACCAAAGAAACCAAAAATCAATTAGATGTGTGGTCAACCAGAATGTTTTTCAACAGCATGACTTCTTTCTAACTGTGTATAACAGTTTCAGTTAGTGCTGCCTCTAAATCTTACTCATATTTCTACAGTACAATTTTTAAACATAATTCAAAATTCTGGTAGTAAGTTTATGGACCAATCTGCCTAGCACTTAATTCTGAAGCTTCGAAAACTTTATTCTGAAGAACACTTTTGAGCTAAGCTGTTTTCAGAGTAATACTTCCCATGTAAGCCTTCAGCTCTTCACACTCTACTGTACTGCTGTAACAGGCTAACAACATCCTTTGTTGGTGATGTGGCTTCACCATGTTTGGAAAATGTACATCTAGCTCATGTTGAGCCTCTCCCAAAAGATCCTCATAGAGAAGCTTGTGAAATATGGGCTGGATGAGCAGATAGTGAAGTGAATTGAAAATTGACTGAATATCTATGCCCAATGGATGGTGATCAGTGGCATGAGGTCTAGTTGGAGGGCAGTCACTTGTGGTATATGCCAGGGATTGATACTGGTTCCAGTCCTGTTCAGCCTTTTCCTTAATGATCAGGATGATGGGGGAGAACCCTCAGCAACTTGACACAGAACTGGGAGAATACCCTCTGGAGTTTATATTGGAGCTATCCAGAAGGACCTTGCTAGGCTGGAGAAATGGGCTGACAGGAACATAATCAAATTCAGCAAGTGAACTTGCAAAGCTGAGGAGGAATAAATGTGTGCATATCCAGGGGGACCACCCAGGAGAAAAGCAGCTCTAACAAGGACCTGGGAGTTCTGGCGGACACCAAGTTAACCATGAGCCAGGAATGTACTCTTGCTGCAGAGAAGGTATCCTGAAGTGCACTAGGACAAGTATTGCCAGCAGGTTGTTCATGACTCTGCCTTTATTCTCAGCCTTGGTGAAGCCACATCTGGAGTTCTGGTCTTCTCAGTATGAGAAAGATGGAGCTATAGAAGGGAAACTGGTGAAGGCCTGCGAAGATAATAAAGGCACTTCCCTCTTATGAAGAAGGAGCCAGGACTGTCAGCCAAGACAAAAAGATGACTTAGGAGAAGTCTTATCAACATGTACAAACATCTGAAGGAACAGTATGAAGAGAATGGAGCCAGGCTGTGTTCACTGGTACCTAGGAATGGGACCAGAGGCAGAGGGCACAAGCTGAAACACTGTGAAGGTGTCTGACCACTGGCACAGGTTGCTTAGAGAGATTGTGGAGTCTCCTCTTTGGAAATACTGAGGAGCCATATGTATGTGATCCTATGTGGTCCTGGACAAGCAGCTCTAGGAGACCCTGCTTGGGCAGAGCTGTTGGACCGCATGACCTCCAGAGTCCCTCCAAACCTCAGCATTCTGCTGTGTGGATCTGCAGGGTTTACAGTGGTACCAATGGGTCACACTCTGTTGTACCTTATGGTGTGAGAGGTGGCTTCTCTTTAAGCTTGGGTCTAGCCTATGAAACGGTTGAGGTGACAGTGATTGACAATAAGATTGTTTTTTTATTGGATTAAATTTTTCTACAATACTGGTTTTACTGTTATAACCTTATTTAACTCATGTTGGACAACTATTTATTCCATCACAGTTCTTAATTTGTGGAAAAAAAATATTTATTATAGATTCTTACTATGATTTATTCACCTCAGTACAGCTAGTGTTTCAAAAAGTGCACTGAGCACTTTGTTGAAAAATGACACAATGTCAGAAAATAAGTTAGTTATGTTTTAATAACTGCTAACTCGTGCAAGATTATTCTGTCAGAAGATAGTAATAACTTTGAAGTACTTTGATAGGTGGCAATTTTCAGAAGCTCATTGGGTAAGTGAAAGGGAGACTGCCAATTCAGAATACAGGAACAACCAAACTTAATACCTATTCTTAATCTAAGTAATGCAAATTTCTTTTTGATTTATCTTGTAATTTTGCAACTTGGTTGGATGAAAAACAAAGTTGCTTCCTTTTGTAAAAGGATGTAAAAATATAAAAGTTGTGGTTATGTTTCTTTTGACTGAGTTTGAGCTGATATTTTTTAGTATGTCTTTTTAGAATGTAATACTAATACTTCATGTTGGATTTCCCTGCTGAATACATCAAAGAATAATCTTTTCTTGATGTTAATTGACTGTTTGGAAGACTAGGAAGGGACAAAAAAGATGCAACTTGTGTATGCCAAGTTTTTAACTTTTTAAGGGGAAAAAATAAAATAGCGTAGGTGAATAATGTAGATGAAGTCCACAAATGTTCACTTGATACATTAATATTACTGGCAAGAGCATAAACATATTTCATTTTCTCAAGTACATACAATGTTTAAATGAACAGCATGATTGAGACCTTTGTCTTGATATGTCTCAATTCTCTACATAATCCTTAACTGGTAGTTGCTTTTCTGTTTTCAAGCTTTAGCGAAGTCTACACTTTTGGCATTATGTAATGTATAGTACTGAAGTACAATGCTTGATACTTAACATGGTTTTGTAAGATGTGACCTTCAGGGGGGCTCTGCAAATCCATGGCCTTGATGATTTATACTGAAAGCTTTCATGTCTCCAAGTATGGAATAGTAACAAGAAAATGATAAATTAGGCCTGCAGTGCTATGCTGGTTTTGGCTGGGGGAAGAGTTTGAAACAGTTTCACAGATGATGTAGCTTGTATCTCTTCTTTCATTAATGTGTTTTGCACTGAAATGGTTCTACATGGCCTTAGGTTTTAAAAACAATAGTTGTTGTCAGCTCCAGATCGCTATTTGAATTTGAGACAGAATAATGAGTTGCTCATACAATGATAGGCAGATTAATTTTTGACTGATCTTGTGCATCTCACTTAGCATGTCCTTGAAGGATGATAGTAATTGGCTTTGTAATTCTTCTAAACATTTACTAAGCATTATTTGATTTCTTATGGAACTATAAAATGCTCATTTTTTCTTCTCTGTCCTGAAAAAAGAAATGTTAGAAAGCTTAGCTTGTCTACTCACAAATGTGATGACCTTTTCACACCTAAGTTTTGTCCGGATTATGGTTTACTTTTCCACAGTTGACGTTATTAACAACCAAAGAGCTTAAAACCTTTTAAAATCTGCCTAACCTTAAAAGCACTCATTCACTAGTGATATTATTTTAAGCAGACGTCAAACAGCTATTAAGAAATTGAGATGTTAGTAGCATTCATGGTCATTACTATTTAATCACTTCAATGCCAATTCTGAAATAGAAATGTAATTCTTCAATTATGTTCACTTCTCTATGAAGTAATAAATAACCAAAATAACAAACCAGTTTGATGGTTGTTTTAACCACTTGATTTGCACTACCCTGTTAGAGAACTGCAGATATTAAACTGGTGGATAAATTATAGTTTTGTACTTTAAAATTTTAGAATTGGAAAGTAGATTAATCTTTTGGTTGTTAATGCCTTTCTAATCCTGATTGAGCAGTATAGAAGATGACAGCTAGGCAAAATAATTATGGCCAGTAGTATAACTGAAGCAGAGTTAACTCTTTCACAGATGTTTTGCCCAGCAAGCACAAGTTCACAGTGTCTAGTAGAACAGCTGTAGTATAGAGCCTGTTGTATTTGGCTTCTGTATCTTGGAAACCTTGACAGCATTTTTTTGTCCACTCAAATACTGACAAATAATGAGTCTGTATGGTGGAGAGAAAACACTATTATGAGAAATGAAGGTGAATGTATAGCAGGATTCTGTAGGGATTAAGAATAGAGAAATGGAGAAACAAGTGTAGTGCAAGATTCATGTTGAGTACTGCAGATCATACAAGAATTGGCATAGTGAACCTACCTGTTCTGTTTGGTAAATCTGCTCCATGCTTTGAGATGTTTTGACAATAATGTTATTCAAAAGTTATATTCTCTCATAGCAACTGAAGACTGGATGCTAAAACCTCCCATGAAAAACAGAGTTTTCACCAGATAACATGTTGAATGACTTTTGAGGTGGTATGGCATGAGATTTTTAGATTTTTTTAATAGCCACCTGTCAAATGAGAGTTTGCAGTCTTCAGATGCATTTATTAGGTTTTCTCCTTTACCCCTCATAATTTAAGGGAAGATATATGAACTGCTGTCACTATTTGCTATGCTTAATGATGTTTTGGACATAAGTTTCTTGAATTCCAATATTTATTTTTGAATGGTAGTATGAGTAGGTAGTCAGAGATGGGAGACATGTCTTTAGAAGAAAGCAGGTAATAAGTCCTTGGAAGGTCAGATTACTTTCCAGGAGAACTGTGCAGTCAAACTGCACAGAGAAGGTACAGTTTCAATCCAAGTGGAGTCCCAGTTCCTCTTACACTAACTCAGTGTTGCTTGTGTTGGTGTGACACCTGAAAGTGCACCTCCCTTGAGGCTATTTAATTGGACTGACCAAATGTGCTCAGTCAGAAGCAGTGCTGGCAAGAATGCCTTGTATCCATAGGACACTGTTCAATATAAGCAACTGAATTGTGTCAATTGTTGTGAAGGGTAAAAGGTATCCTGTGACTTCCCTTGTGGTTAGAGCATAATTCAAATAAAAAGCTAATTAGGCTACTAGTATATAAAAGCATCTTCTATAACCAGACAATTATTTAAATGGAGGGGATTTTTAATTGGGGCATCTGTATTGAAGAAAATTATCTCATACTTGACTGTATTTCTTAAATACTGCATATATTTAAAAAGTTTAGCTGTTTCTAAATTGAATAGATGCATTTTTGTCAGTGTAGTTGGTAGAACTGACCATTTTTGTCTTTCATGGTCACACTTTTAGGTGAAGTATTGAAATAAGCTGCTGTAAGAAATTAGGAATTTGAATATTTGTATCTTTAAAGCTGAGAACATTTAATATCTCTTATATGGTGGTTATCAGAGTTCTCTTTTTAATTTGGCTTTTTTATGTGACTTCACTAGAGGGCACTGCTGTGCAAGAAATGTTTGTCAATATTCATTTCTACATTTCTTGCCCAAAACTAGACATCTTTTAAAAACCTCAGTGATAACCACTTTAAAGCCATTTGCATGATATATAGACCCCTAATAATAAATGGAGTAGGAAGTCTTTCTGATACGCTACACAAGTACTTTTTGATAATTTATTGAAATCACAAGTTTATTTCTTAAAAATCTTTAATCAGAAAAAGCTGTTAAACTTTTCTTAATTTTCATTTCATTTATTCATTTTTAATTCTGGTGGTGCACCAAGCTGATGAGAAAAAATTTACTTGTTCTGTCCTTCCTCTAACAAGAAGACATTATCTTGTTTGGGCCACAGGTTAATCATTTGACCATATCTTATTAGCTGAACATAGCAGATTAGAAAGTGACACATAACTTCCAGTTAAATTATAATGCCCGATGGCTTCAGGCTTTTAGTGGTAGGTGTTCAGCTTCAAGTAATTTACTATGATAGTTTTAATGGGGTTTCCTGTCTTACTCTCAGCGGATCTATGTACTTATGGCTGATGTGGTTGATGATTAGGTGTTCCTACCTTAATACTCCTTTTAGGTGATATTCTTTCAGAGTTTGTGCAATTTATAAATCTTACACTAGAGGATATGGTTTCCAGTGGAAAATCTTTCTGTATCTTTTTAATACTCAAGAATTTATCCCTGAAATAGTTGCTTGATGCAACAACTTCAGTAAAACATGATTTTACAGCTTGTTGCAGCTTTACTTAATGTTCTGCTTTCTATTTCTGAGTGACTATTATCAGCATAGTAGGCAACTAATAAGAAAGACTTCCCTTATCTGGCCGTGGGTTATGTGAGTGTGGCAAGTCTCAAGTGTTGTAACATGCTGAGTCTGCAAGAGACTAAGAATCAGAACAGCAACTCTTCCTTCTAAATCTGTTAATGACACGAGAGTGGCTGAATCTGCTGCAGGATGAGAAGGAAAGGGACTTGGGAGAAGTGGAGAATAAGCAAATTAGATACAATGCTTATGCAGTTTTTCAGGAGGTGTTTAGTGCTGTGTCTGGAGCATGGAGTTTGAGTTCAGTGGCATGCTCAGATTATGGGTAGAGCATGTTTCTTGCTGCTCTTCAGTGCCAACTGGTACTGCATAAAGGTACTGATCTATTTGTGTCATTCATGGGAGTTACAGGCTCCTGCTGTAGATGGATTTATTTTCAAATTACTGTCTGACTGAACTACTGCTTCCATGAGTAACAGATAAGACAGGAGTCTCTAAAGCTTTGTTTAGACTGTTCTAATAGGGTTAGGAAGCTGGGTTTTCTGTTGCAGTAAGTTCTGTGGTTTTCTTCTTATCCTTTAGAATAGAAGGCATTATGCTTCAAAAAGTCTATAAGTAAAAACTTCAGCTATCCAGAGATGCCTGTGGACAGAAACTCAAATGAGAACAAGACAACTGCTCATGGATGATGCTTCTAACTTGTAATTAATAGGTAGTGAGCTCTTAGGATTTGGCTTTCCAGCCATTAAGCTAAATGATAGTGGTGATCTCTTGTGTTGAGCACTTGTGGTGATTCAAGAGAGGAGAGACATCTCTAAAATAAGCTGGTTTAACTATAAATTTAGATATTTTTTTTCCTACTCAAAAATGTGGTTTCAATGACGCTGATCTGGCATCCAGGCAAGAGCAGAGATAGAGCCTAAGGCCTTAGAGACCTATCCTTGCAACATGTGTTATCATATACCAGCCTGAACGCTTCAGTTCATTTTGAAGAACCTATGTTACAAAACTGCATGTATACTGTAATTGACTATTACATTCAGATATCTGGTTTTACTCTTTGGTACAATCTCTCTTATTTCACTAAACAATTCTAAACCAAAAATTTGTCTAAAAATAAGTCATGGAATCTGTTGTTTCATTGGTATAAATATGTCAAAAATTAATTACTTGTTTTATATAAACTCATGTACATAAATTAACTTGTGTTAATTGCTTTCAAGGCTCTTTTTGATATGTTTTTATTCATATTCCAAACTTTTAACCCACAGTTTGTTTCAGGACTAAGCCCTCTCTTGGCTGCAGTGTACATCTTTGGTCTGTTTTCCTTTGCTATCCTCAATACATTGTTTGCTTGTTAAGTTGCAGATGCCTAAAATGATAGCCCTTGAATAATTTAACACTTGTACTAACCCAGGGGATTAAAACTTTGTCCAGGGCAGCTTTGAACTTCTTTATCAGCCTGAAGGGAAATGCAGCCCTGAAAAAGAACTAATACAGCTTCTGTTCAGACCTATGACACATCACATGAGATGACTCATTTTTCTGTCCTTCATTCTGTATATTGTTATCTTGAAGGATCAATGTGTCCTTTTTTTACAGTGATGATGGGAGCCTCACTTGCATAATCATCTTTCTATTAGCATCTTTTGTATTTGGGGACGGACTTTAGACAACCCTTATCACTGGAGCAAGTTTGATGTTCGAGTATGTAGTTCATATTTTCAAAAACAGCAAAAAAATACATCACTTTGAGAGTTGTATTTTTCTTTGTAGATACTTAGACTAAGCTTTAAAGCCCTGGATTTTATTTCTTAACTGTTTCATAGAGTGAATATTTGCTATGTTAATTGATATGTTAGCTGTTTGAAGAACAGGTGGAAACCTCAGATGTTGAAATCTAATTACTTCTAAGCTCGGGTTTGTAAAGTTGTTTAGGCACATTGTCATAATAATCTCTTACGTGTTTCTGCATACTGGCACTGGCTAGAAATGTTTTATGTTCCAGAGAGGGACCTCAGATAAGTTGCAACCTACTTTCTAGTTGGTGATGTTGTATGGTGTTCACATGTCCCCTGAATTCTGTAGTTATGCTTCTAACTGACCTGAGTGAGCTTGTTGGGGTCAATATGGACCCAGTACTATTTAGTCCTCACAAATGTTCTGGGTGATGGGATTGAATGATCCTATAGTTTGAGAAATATGTCAGACTGGGAGAAGTAGATAGAACAAAGAGCCACTGTGCAGACATTGACAGATGGAAGGACTGGGCCAACAAGAATGACATCAGGTTTAGCAGATATTAAGGTAGTTTCTTGCAATGGGTTTATTGCAAGCAACAGTTAGTGCTGGGGTCTGATGAGCTGGGAGATGGTTCTGCTGGAAATGACCTGGAAGTCCTAGTGGGCAGCAAGGTGATTATGATACAGCAGTGTGCCTTGCAGCAGAAATACAGACAGTGTCCAGTGATTGCCTCAGCAAGAGCGTAGACATTCCCATTGTACTTGGCACTTCCAAAGCCATATCTGGAAACTGTCTGTTTTTGGTCCCCTAGTTCATGAAACAGGTAAACTATAGAGGCTCCAATGAAAGCTTGTGGACATGATTACAAAGTTGCAGAGAGCAACCCATAAATAAAAGCTGAGCAAATTTTTTGTTTGGCCTAGAGAAGAGATTGTGGGACAGTGCTTTTTACAGAATCACAGAATCAGCTAGGTTGGAGAAGACCTTTGAGATCAAGTCCAACCTATGCCCTAACACCACCTTGTTGACTAGACCATGGCACCAAGTGCCACATCCAGTCTTTCCTTAACCACCTCCAGGCATGGTCACTCCACCACCTCCCTGGGCAGCCCATTCCAAGGCCCAATCACCCTTTCTGTGAAGAAATTCTTCCTTATGTCCAAATTAAACTGCTCCTGGTGTGGTTTAAGACTGTGTCCTCTTGTCTTGTCACTGGTGGCCTGGGAGAAGAGGCCAACCCCCACCTGGCTACAGCCTCCTTTTAGGGAGCTGTAGAGGGAGATAAGATCTCCCCTGAATCTCCTTTTCTCCAGGATAAACAACCCCAGTTCCCTCAGATGCTCCTCATCAGACTTATGTTCCAGACCCTTCACCAGCCTTGTTGCCCTTCCCAAGACTTGCTCCAGCACCTCAACATCCTTCCTAAATTGGGGGCCCAGAACTGGACACAGCACTCAAGGTGCAGCCTCACCACTGCCGAGTACTGGGGAAGAATCACTGCCTGGTCCTGCTGGCCACACTGTTGCTGACACAGGCCAGGATGATGTTGGCCTTCTGGGCCACTTGGGCACACGCTGGCTCATGTTCAGCTGGCTGTCCATCAGTACCCCCAGGTCCCTTTCTGCCTGGCCACTGTCCAATCACTCTGTCCACAGGCTGTAGCACTGCAGGGGTTCGTTGTGGCCAAAGTGCAGGACCTGGAACCTGGTGTTGTTAAACCTCATATCACTGGATTGGGCCCATCGATCCAGCCTTTCCAGGTCCCTCTGCAGAGCCCTCATACCCTCCAGTGGATGAATGCTCTCCCCCAACTTGTCATCTGTAAATTTTTTAATGGTAGACTAACTCCCCTCAACCAGATCATTAATAAAGGCACAAATCTCTGGGGGACACCACTGGTGACTGGCTGCCAGCTGGATGCAGCACCATTCACCACAACTCTTGGGGCCCAGCCATCCAGCCAGTTCTTAACCCAGCAAAGAGTGCTCCTGTCCAAGCTCTGGGCTGCTGGCTTTTCAAAGAGAATGCTATGGGATATGGTGTTGAAGGCTTTGCTGAAGTCTAGGTAGACAATATCTGCAGCCTTGTGGGTGGCAAAGTGGCTTAATACTCTCAAAGGAGATTGTCTATAAATGTGTGTCAGCTCTCGCTTTAGACTGTTATCAAGTCCAGGCTAAGTTATGGCATATTCAAAAATAAAATCAAAAAACGGACAGTGCCTTGCTCTGGGTTCAGTGCATGAGGCTTCAGTATGTCAAAGTAGGTTTCTGAGCAGGTCAAATTGTATCTTGTGGACAGAAAACTCATATGACAGCATGTATGGTGACATTTTTAACACACTAGCATTTGTGTTAGATCTGTTCTCAGTAGGAAACGTAAAGTTGTGCTTGAAGGAGGGAGTGGTATTTCTGTGAACATCTAGAAAACTGCTCTTCAAACTTCTGGAAGTATTGAAAAGCCTTGTAGACATGGCCCTTAGGGACATGGTTTAGTGGTAGACTTTGCAGTGGTTGAACTGGATAATCTTAGAGGTCTTTTTCAACCAAAACAATTCTCTATCTGAAGTTAGCAAGTGTTCAGATATCAAAGACTCTAGTAAAATTGTATGTGTTAATTGCTGAGGGAGAAAAGAACCTTCCTGCTGAGCTCTGCACTAAGAGCAACATATGATCCACAATAAACAAATTACAAGCTTATGGCTAATGTCTCTAAACTGCCTGGAGTAACTTCTTGATCTTGGCCTTCAGCCATAAGAATCATAGGGTAACTGAGAAAGTAGTGCCATTTTCTTGTTTACCTTGCCTCAAATATGTTTCTTTTTATGTTGGTGGAAAGCTTATGGACTTTGTTTTGGAAAAATCTGGGTGTACTGTTGATGTTGGCAAAACACTTTGAATGACATAGAATTTATAATGAGGAATAAATTCCGACAAAATTTATGAATGTGAATGGGCGTCTAAGCAGTCTTGGAATGTAACTGAGTTCAGTTGTTCACATAGCTTTTGCTGCCTTTTTTACTGCAGAATTTTAGTAAATTAGGTACTTTCAGCTAAATTTCATTCAAAAGCAACTTGAAGACTACTGACTGCAAAGAAATTGTGTGTACTTTGCTTTTGAAACTACTAATGTTCAATTTCTAGAAACTTCTGTATTGCACAAAATGTTGATTTTAATCTAAAACGGGAAAGTTAAGGTTTCTGGGAGCTATGTGATTTACAAAAATCATGGGCTAGTTTGATAAATTGTCAGTGTACTGTGCTTATATGAAATCTTAATATATGTCTGAGTGGCCATGAGACACTTAAAGACTAGTGGAATGATGTGGGATGCTGGAATTTGTGTAGCATGTTTGTTTCGCTCAAAAGGGGAAAGGAATTGGATGCCTTAATAAGAGATGGGATGAAAAAAACGCCCAGTTGTGCTACCTCATAGCTACAACATAGAGCAGCCTTATCAGATGAAAATATATGGCAGAAAATTTGAGTATGTATGTTTCCTTTTTATTTTAGGCTTATGGTATGTCAGCTTTGCCTCTAAACTTGATTAAGGGGACTACCAGTGCATCTTATGAACGTTTGGAGAACACTGAAGATATTGAAGAAGTGGAACAACATTTATTGAGGATCAAATCAAAGGTAAAGTCTTCATTGTTCTCACTTTCTTAATGATTTTTTTTTCCTTGCTTACTAGTGCATGGTCATGCTGTAGAGTCTGTTCCAGAAAGAACAGCAAATCAGAAATTAATAGCTTGCAGTTATTTGAGTTACTTGGAAACATATGTGGTCACTTGTGTAGCAGTGATTACATTCTTTATGTCAGTCCTGCAGCAGTAGTTATTTCTGTCTAGCTAATACATGTTAACAAATTAAACTCCAGCTTCTCCAGGCCTGCTTGGATGGAAGAGATGCTTTGTAGATATTAACCTCACTTAGTCTTCTACCAGAAACAAAATCCAGTTTGTTGATTTACTCAATGCAGTATAATTAACACTGGATACTTGCTACAAAGAGCTGTCATGATTTAGATTCATCAAACTATTAATCATCTTTATGAATTAATAACAGTTCTAGATATTCTTACTTCCCAGTTAATGTACTTTGCTGTTATAAATAATTTCTTTATGAAAAGCATACAGGTGGAAGGCTGTTCTGAGTCCTAAATATCCCTAGGATGCAAACACCATTTGTAAACCCATGATGGTTTTGCAGCTAATGGGAATGCTGTGCCTCATATAAGCAAGACACTTTTAACAATGTGAGTGCAAGCCAAAGGGAGGGTAAGATTTCTTTACATACAAGATGATAGGGGAAAATCTCCCACCTCTTTTTTCAACCCATTTCAGATAATGGCTTGAGCAGTGTTTTTACAGCCTTGATTGGGAAAAGTGACATTGAGGTGCCTCGCTTCCATCCTGGCAGTCCATCTGTGCTGTTCTATGCTCTGTGATAATAGACCTCAGAGATGTTGAAGTGGTTCCAACAGTCTTCTCTTGATACTTGGCTTACCTCTACAGTGTAGGCATCTTCAGTGTTCAAGATATTTTCTTGAATAAGGAAATCTAAAAAGTAGTCTGTTTAAATTATCGTGTTTTGGTTTTGCACAAAGTACTACAGCAACAAAGGCATCCCTTACTGGAATCAATATGAGAAAGCTGTGACAAGTGGATCATTACTTATTACAGAAGACCCTGTTGGATTATGATAATTTGCATGCAACTAGTCTTACTGTTCAGTCTGGTAAAACTTTAGATTCAAAAAGTATAAAGTTCTTAATTTATGTTTATATTGCAATATGATCTTTAGTACAAACTGATTTTTCTTGATTTATGGATTCTGCCTCATTTTGTAATGGAAATCTTAGTTCTTCACTTATATGTGCATTAAGTTGTGAAGAAAGTGTTACTGAGACTACTATGCAGTAAAAACTAGAAGTATGAAGGTTTGCTACTGAGTTTCAATATGTAGTATGTTCTTGTACTGTAGGTTTATTTTATTAGTCTTAATTGAAGCTTGAACTTGCAGATTGGGAGCTTGAACTGTTGTCAAAAAGTCCTTTTTAAGTCACAGAGGTGCTATACAGGGTGTAGTACATGTGTTCCTATTAAAAGTACATTGTAATCTCCAATTAAACTGTTATATATGCCTATAATGTGGTTGTAGTCTTTTTGAAAAATTTAAATTTTTTTAGTTTAGTGGTATAAACTGTGATATTATTTGTAGGAAGGATCCTTTAAAATGAGGAAAATTAATAAGGAATTTCAAGACTTTAAAATACAGTTTTAGTGCATTTCCTACTATAAAAGAATCTTTTTTCCCAAGAATGAGTTTGTAATACCCAAGCATCAATGTTGGAAACAATTTTGGTTCAGCTCCCTAATGTTCATTTTGTTGCTTTTGCTTATAGTAAATAACTGAGATGTGAGGATAATATAATAATCAAACAAACTATCTGGTACATTCAACTAGTTTGTGGGGTGATGCTACTTCTTATCTGACCTATGTTTCTTGCTCAAGAAACATAGCTGAGTATCAAGTGGAATGTTAGAAAGAAAATAGGAAGCACTGAGTTGGATATAGAGGCTTAATCATGGAATTTAATGGGAAGTGACCTGAAAATCACCATGTTCAACCCTCCACACAAAATATGAACCTCTTTCAGGTTAGGTCAGGTTATTTAGATCATGACTGTGCTTTTAAACCTTTTCTAGCCATGGAGACTATCCACCCTGTTAAAAGTTTTTGAAATTTTTTATTGTGGAAAGTAGTTTCTGCCACCTAATAGGAATTCCTCTTGTTGCAACTTGTGACTTTTGTGCTTTATGCTCTTGATATTCATAGAAATTATACATGCGTGAATGATATACTAGAAATTCTTTAGCATTCTTGTAAATAATTTAAGTAGCTGTCAAGTCTGTTTTCTTGATTTGGTGACTCTTGATCATTTGCACTCTTTTTGTAACCAGTGCAGAGATGGTCGTCCTCTGTCGTCGAGGGATAGACGGACTTTACAACAACTAGAAGAGAGATTAAGGACACTTCGAAGGAGAGAGAGGCATCTGGAGTCTATTGAGAAAAGCTGGTGGACAAAAGCTTGTGAAGCTATTCGACCTCTAAAGGTACTTACACTGAAATAACTTCCAACTTCATTTTCCCCACATAAACCACAGTTAAAGTTTATTAGTTACTACCCTATCAACTGCTTTTTTTTTTTTAATTTACTCCAGTACTACACAGTGGTAGCCCTACAGTGAACTCTGAGCTGTTGGAAAACCCTCTACCTTGTCTCAGCTCTGATTAAGATTAAAAATGAGCAAGTCCTAGCTGATTTACTTTAGTGCTACTGCCATAGAAAATCTGAATATCTTATTTTTTTATCAAATATATGAAAATGAGAAGAAAAGGAAGAATTCTATAACTGTCAGTTAGCTTAGGTTAATCTAAATTACATGTATCCAGCAGAAATGAGACACTTTAATATATGCATTTGGAACAAGCATCTTGCCAAGGAATTACCTGATAAATAGTAAGCTAGCTGAATAGAATTTAATGTCATGATATTTAACCAATGTAAAGGAGATGATTACTAGGGTAAAGCTTTTATCTTGGTCTCTTTGATCTTAGGACTTTGATTTTCAGTAGATACCTGGTTTTGAAGACTAGTACTTTTATGAACAGTATTACCATATAAAGTATTTCTTGCCAACTAGATGTAGGAAGAAATTTCAGCATTACTTTGAACTGTAGGCTGCTTTTGGGAAAGCTGGGGGGGGGTTGTAAACAATTTCTTCTGTCATTGCTGCTGTTAATGCTGAGTGCTGAAGGCGATGGGCTGAAATTGCCACTGAACAAAAGCTTTGTGTGCAATTCTTAGTGGAGTTATCTTGCTATGATACATTACAAATAGAGACTGAACTCTTTCATTGAAAGGACAAATATCCCTAACTATTCATGTTAACAGTTTGGAGGCTTCCTTTTGATTTAAAAATACTTAATACAGCTTGTGTATTAAGCATTAAGCTTCTACAATTTTTCACATAAAGCTCAAATTTGAGAAATATGTTTGCCATATATTTTGTCTCTAGGACATGAACATTTCATTGTGTTCTCACAGGAAAGCATACAATAACACTAGATACAGCTTATCACCTACAGTCTGGATGGTATTCCAGTGTCTCCTTGTTTTCGTGGTTTGAAAGCTTTGTATTGGCTCAGTAACTGTGACAGTCACTGTGAGTTGTTGACTCATGAATCACAGACTAAAGCAGAGTTGCAGGTGGAAAATTTTTCCTGACAGATTTTTCTTAGACTATGGTTGTGCTATGAAGCATGTCAGAGAACTTGTTTACTTTGACTGGAGCTGTCCTGTCAAGGTGGTAATGTCTATCACTTAATTACATGTTAACTCTTTCAGAACTGTTAGTGTTGCTTGAAGCACCTTTGGGATGTCTTTGCAGATTATATAATTTGTGAATTGTTCAGTTGGGCTTTAAGAAAAGGTGAAAATCTGTTTGATATCCATATGTAGTACTAGTGGTCAATGTAGAAGTGCAGAAAGTATCTTGGAGCTTTGCTTACTGTTTTACAACATTTTCACCTTCAGTGCCTTCAATTTGGATATTACTGTTCAATTATGTGGCTGCTTCTCAGACTTCAAGAAAAATTCCATTTCCTGTGAAGCAAGTCCTAGATAGAGAATCCTTTTTCTGCTTTGTATTTGGGATGGTCAATTTATGGGAGTTGCAGGCTCTTATTGGGACTAACAGAAGAGCAAGTTCAGGAATTGCACTTAATCTTCAAGGTCTTTTATGGTGTTAGCATAGTGTCTACATTCAAACTTCTGTTATCATTGTCTTTGTATAGTGTGCTCAAGTGTTCTTGCTTTAATTGTTTTATTACTGCTAAATATCTATTAGCATGTGATTTGTTGTTGAAGGCAAAACTTTTTTCTTTAAGTAGAAAGCCTCATCTGATGATTATTTTACTCAAAGCTAGCTGAAAGATGAAGCTGTTAGTTTTTTCAATTCAGTCAAAAACTGCACATCTTAAGATCCCAGGGAATTGAGTATTGGTCAATATGGGGTTGTTGAGTAATGTTGAATTAGTCTAATTTCTTTCTATAAAACGCAACATTTCCTTTTTTATGGATTCTTACACTTTCATCTGATACTCTCAGCAACAAGAGAAATGTAGTATACTATAGGAGTTTTTTAAAAACTTTTTAGGGAAAACAAACTCCAGAGCACATAGCTATGTTTGTTCAATATGTGAACAAGACTATAGGATATGAAACATGAAAGTCTGCTCAACAATAATAAATTGGCAGTATTGCATCTGTATTTTCATGGTGTACTTTCACAGCTGTTGGGAGCAAACTGGAAATGCCTAAGGTAATATAAGGAAATCAACTGCTCTGTTTTGAGATGTCCATGAGCAGAGATACCCACTCTTTCCAAGGCTCAACTCCTTTTGTCCTGACGCTGGAGTGGCACAGAGGGCAATAGGGAGTTGCCATCAGTCCATAACACCTCTACTCTGCTGTTGCCTTCTGTTCCAGTGTTAGTGAACTCCATGAACTGTAGTTCCTGTCAGAAGCACATGTGGGATCTCTGTAGGCTGCAGCTTCCTTTAGAAAATATCCTCCTGTTCTGATCTGGGGTCTCCATGGGCTAAGTGTGGTTATCTGCTCCAGCATAATCCTCTTAACAGGCTGGGGTAGAAATGTCTTGCTCCATTCTCTGGAGCAGCACCTCTTTTGCTGAACTTGGTGTCTGTCTACAGGGTCAATATTAACAATTTTTGGAAGTTATTTTTGAGGTTTTGTAAACAAGTACCAAGTGTTTGTGGATTGTTTCTGCTCAGAGTAAATTAAGTCTGAAATTCCATTGTTATCTTAGTAACACTTCAGAGTTATCCACAGATGAAATAGCTTAGCTTGACTGATCTGGGAGCAGGGATAGGAGGCAAACCCCTAACCCTAACATTTCTATATATTAGATGTCACTTCAGAAGACAGGCATGTTCCAGAGGAGATGCAAATAATCTGTCTAGTGGCCATAGCTGGCAGATGGTAGTGAAGAATTATGAGATTCAGACTCTTGGCCTCTATTGGTTTTGAATATCTATTTCTCATACAGCTAATACCTAGTAGGAGTTTGCTGTGGAGAGGTAAAATATTAGTACATTTAATTATGTGGAAATGCAAAACTCTAATACTTACCTTGATATTGATCTCTAAATCTGTCTAATAAAACCTACGTAATTTGAGTCTTTCTGTAAGTGATGTTCTAATATTGTGTTAGAGTTTGTAAATGGAAGTTTATCTTCAGAATTTAATGAAAAATAATAGCCTTGTATCTCTGAGAGTCTTTAATGAGCAGCTGTTCTTAACCTTTTCATGATGATTGTGTGTCAAGTTTTAAGGCTAATAAAACTGAAACTCCCTCACTCATGTGGAAGACCATGCATTGTGTACCTGCATATAGAATTTTGAAATAACTCTGCCTAGGTCTCAGGTCTAGCAATGTGAAAATGTTGTTTTGGGAAGTTCAGTGCACTTATCTGATTGCATTCCATGACTAGGGTTTCTAAGAAAATACAGTGAAACTGTTGGAACTGTAACTGGATGGGTTTCCTATCTGAGGTATCTTGTATATCATCCCCTAAACTCCCCAGGGAAAAGATTGTGAGGGTGAAAACCTGTCAGAAGGAGGAAGATTAGTTTCCTGAACTAGCTGATAACCTGAGAAACACAATAGGTGGTGTTCTGGTTCAGACAGCTTGGAGGATCAATTCCTGGCTCAAGTGCTGTATTTGGAAGGCATTAATAAAAACACTTTTCTGTGTTTTAATGAAGACCTGGAATTTGGGCTTGGTTGAATTTTTCATCACTTCCAAGTGTCTTGGTCATTGTGCATTTCACAATAGTGCTACAGAAGGGAGCTTTTACTCAGGAAGGGTGATATGTTCCTTGCAAGCTGTGCACAGGTTGCTTTCTGTTGGAAGGTGAGCACACAGGTGAGGTGGTCAAGGCACCAATCTCTAATTTCTTTAATTAAACCTAAATGCATATACATAGTTAAGGTTTTCCACATAATATAGAGAATACAGATTGTGAATTCTGCTAAATGCTGTTTTCATTAAATGTAATATGTCATCTCTTTTCTTAATGTCACTTTTGACATTGGGGTATTTATGTATTACACTGGGGTATTTATGTGATGTACTTGACAAACTGTGTTTTACATGGTAAAAGTTTTGTGAGCACGTCTCTCAAGTATTTACCAAAAAGTTACTTTTCAAGTGTATTTAAGCTCTCAAGTGCTCCAAGATCACTAGTTTGTTATTGAAACTAAGGCAAGTGTTCACTTCTTGGATCAACTGCAAACACTTTCAGTTAAATTGTTTTAAATTTTTACTTGTAGATTGTATGGGGAATATTCTTCATCATTGTGGCATTGCTCTTCACTGTCTCTCTGTTCTTGTCAAAGTAAGTGCATTTCAGCATTTTCCTTGACCATTTAAACTACCTACTTTCTGCTCTTATATAAAAATATGTATGGTTTGCCTCAGCCTCCTTCCTTTCAATGTTACATTTCTGTCAGTGGAGCTGCACTTCTCATTATAACAGTATGTATTGAAATGGAGCAAAAGGTACCACAACAAACAGAAGAAAGAACACGTTTCAGGTGGGAAACAGTTCTGATTCAGCAGAGAAATTAAGCATATATGTTCAGGAAGTTTTAATTCAGATTACAGAGGTATTCTGCTTGTTTGAATGAATCTTATTGCAGGTACTTCTTTGACTGGGTAACAGGTGCTTAATCTTGCAGTAAATGACATGTTTAATCCATTTTGATGTGCATTACATCAGAATGGTTTTATGGTGTCAAAAGCAACATACCCAGCTGCAAATCTGGTAGATTTCAATGTGGATTGACACTAACAAAGGGTCTCAAATATTGGCATTTTTCATCTGTCAGACTGGGAAAATAAGCTTTATAAGCCAAACTAGGGAAAATCAAAAATCCTGAGGAGATGCATAAATCAATATATCTTTCACAGAACAAGTGCAGTGAGTGTGGTAAAGTCAAGCATGTGTCTGTATAGATGTTGGACAGCTGTCACTCTCTGGGATTGGTTTAGTTTGTTTATTTTTCTTTTGAGTTGCCTGTTTAAAGACAAAGCTCTGGGAGAACCACAGTACTTACCCAGGTTTTCTAATTACTGCAGTTTGGACAAAGCTCTGCATTCAGCTGGCTTCGACTCAGGATTTATAATTCTGGGAACTAATCTGACCAACCCATTGAATATGCTGCTACCAGTTCTTCAAAGAGTAAGTAAAGAAGTGGTGATATACATATGTAAGGATGTTCTTCCATTTCCTTTTAGAATTCTCCAGTAATTAATTAAAAAAACATTGTCTAAATGTGTGTTTAATAAAAGCAAGGCAACTTCCTTATTTTTAGTTACTAGTTGCTGATATGAAAATCTTGGGTGAAGGGAATCTAGTTTGGGCAAGGAACGTGGTACTTGAAACTGGTTTTGATGTGATGAGAATACAGTGGCAAGAGAGAATGGACAGCAGTTGTAGTTACTATGCACAAAATAAAAGCAACTTTGTCCCATGTTCTACATACATTCTAGTTGGTGTACTGGATACCTTAGGCCTTTCTAGTGAAGTAAATGCAACTTCTCATTTTTTAATATATGGTACATTGAAAAATATGCAACACTGGCTATATTATAGTAAGGCATTAGTCTTGGAAGCAAACCCAATGTAAAAGCATGTATCAGTTAATTTCACGGGAGCTGAAAGGCAACAAATACACGTAGGAATTTGAGTATAAGTAAACTGAGAAAAAGAAAAGCTTTAATATTAAGCTAGTGCTTTATTCCCCTCCCAGTTGAGGCATTCCTATATTGTTGGTATAATGGGTCAGCACAGTGTATTGCTTCCCCATGGCTTTTAAAACTATTGAACATCTAAGCTTGTAGTTCACTGAGAAAAGTAGTGTTCAGCAGCAATATTATCTCAAGCTTTTATTAATGCAAATATAAATTTTGTATGCAAATAGGATCAGAAAAATAGTCACAAATATGCAGTCCTAAAATAATTGTTGTCACTTTGGACTTCTCATTGTGTGGGCGTATTTAAAATAAGTATTTCTTGGTCTAAAATGCATAACTCTTCAAAATTAAGGCATGTCTTTAATAAAAATGCTTAATGCTTTTCCAAATTAATTGTCTAAGCTCTATTAGCAGCAAGCTATGTTAGCTGTATTTGGAGTCAGCTATGTAAAGCTTTAAAATAGGACTTTGACTGCCTCAGATATGAGCTATAGAAGTAAAAGCTACTGAGTTTTGAGTGGGAGAAGAGCTTTTTTCCTTGTCTTTTTAACTGTGTGTGTTCTTGTTTTAGGTTTTTCCACTAGATTATATTCTTATCACAACCATTGTTATGTACTTTATCTTCACTTCAATGGCAGGGATCCGAAATATGGGCATATGGTTCTTCTGGACAAGGGTAATTTAAGAGTTTAGTTTCTAATACTCAGATATTGAAAAAATGTGCTCTTGAATATATTTAAGATTTTATTGTATTGCTTCAGAAATATGGGATGTTACCAATAGCATTTTCTGTATGCCTAATGAGTGTTAAAAGCCTATTGTACCATTTGCACTGCTTTTGGAAGGTGTTTAATTTTACCAAGTTATCGGACTTTTGGGCCATTAATACAAATAGAACTTAATTTTGTTAAATAGCTGTGCTTTGAAATTTAGGTAAATACACCTGAAAACCTGCTTTAACCACTGGAATTAAGTTGCCAGAAGATAATTTTAGCAACCTCCCACTTCTGGCAGTAGAATTAAAAGTTGTTTGAACTAAAGAGGTTTTTGAATGCCTTCAGAAAAAAGAGCTATTTCATTGTATTAATATTGGTTTTTCTGATTGTAGCTTTATAAAATCAGACGAGGAAAAACTCGACCTCAAGCACTCTTATTTCTCTGTATGATACTTCTGTTGATAGTTCTTCATACAAGTTACATGATTTACAGTCTTGCCCCACAGTATGTAATGTATGGAAGCCAGAAATACCTGGTACAGGTGAGATGCTTTTTTTTTTGTGTGTTTAAACTTTTTTTTCTGCATCAAAAATGTACTTTTACAGAAACTTTGAAAGTCAGATGCATTTTCAGTTTTCAGAAGAGACTTTGATAGGCAGTTTTTTAAATACCAGTAGGTCTCTTGGTAATACACACACCAGAAATTGATTGCACTATATATTACACAACTTAATTTCTAGGTCATCTCAAGACTTAGTGTGAAGCTGAGGTTTGTTTTACTCCTTCTGATAAGACAGTTGTTAGCTTCCACTAGATTTTCTACTGGTCTGCTTAGGTTGCTGAGTGACTACTGGGAGGTTTATTTTGAATGTGTAAGGCTGTGTACAGAAAGAAATCAATACTGTTCCACAGTTGATGATTTTTATCATGACAAAGATAACTTGGTAAAGTAGAAAATAATAAACTGAGTGGAGCTAACCTAACTCAAAATAAACATGCTTAGGTGTGCATTGGCTCAACTTGTCAGAATTAGGGTAGTAGTAATGTGAAACTAAGATGAAAGTCAGTTTAGGTGTGTTTACATAGAATTTTGTGATAAAGTTTGTAGATAGCATGGAAGATTTGAAGAGAAAAATAATAATGGCTGTAGCTAGCAGTTTGTTTTGCTTTATGAATAAAATAAAGTGTGTATATTAAGGGAGGAAGAAGGATTGAGGCTTAACAAACACTTGCATGTTAGCTGTTTATGAAAAGAAGCATCTGAAGATAAATTTATAATTTCTGAGAAAAAAGGTCAAGATAATAGACCACAGCAGTAAGAAGGCTCTTGTCATTCTTGCAGATATTGCAACATAATCCTGGCCAGCACTGCAAGAAGGATTAGCTGGTATGGTTGAGTAGAACTGTAGCTTTCTGTTTAAAGGATTACAAAATGTTCTGGTCCAGATAGCCATCCTGGGTCTTCAGCTTATGTCTCATTTCAAAGAGCTGTGTTTAAAGTGCATAATCTAATTTGAATAGAAACTGGTTTTATTGTTAAAATAACATGAGACACAAAGAATATGCTGGTAAATTACATCTGGGCTTCTCTGGCATACCAAATAGGTACAAGGTTTTCTGAAAATATCCTCTCTGAGTATATCAGAATGTACCAGAAGCATTTTCTGTGTCTGACTACCTTGGAAACTGATGTTAAATTTTGATGTTTTGAAGTGAGGAGAGATGGAGTCTGGGAATGAAGAGAAGCAAGGTATTTTTCTGTGGAGATAGTAATGAAGAGGTTCTTAAGAATTATGGAATTGGTGTCTAGGAACATAACCAGGAGCAGGGCAAATGAACTAGACATAGCAAGCTTCCTGATAAGAACCCTATGCACCAGCTCACTTTGACAGTCAGGTTTTCATTGTGCTCTCACACCATTGTTGATTTACTCCTTTAGAATAACACCACTGATAACCAACAGTGTGTAAGAACCAAGCAATAAATGAGCATCATTCCAGGAAAACTTGGATGGACTGATAAACATACGTATGACAGTCTGGTGGCTCATGGACTGTGTAAAAGGAGCACTTCTCCCCTCTGCTTTGCTTTACAGTAATTACAAATCTAGTAATGTGTCAAACTAAATTGTTATCACAATTACAGTAATAGATGGGATAGGTTAGGTTCCTGTTTGAATTTTGGACTGTTTGCTTTGTAAACTGTTACTCTTGGCAAGAGCTTTTAATTAGAAAGTGCTGGTAACTTTTCCTTTTAACTGAATATATATATATGAAAGTGGAGCTTTTGTGAGGCAATTAACACTAACTAGACCTGGGCTACTTGCTTTATTAACTCTGAGCACTGGTGTGTTCAAAGCATGTGACCCCAATTCATCAAAAATGTCTTCAGCTGTGGTGTCTGTAGGAAATGTTTGAAAATTTCTTCTGGATATTGTGTCCATACCAACTGAATCCCTCTGTAGGGATTTGTTCAACTTTCATAAACTTTCATGTTTAAACATCAAGGATAGCTTAGTTTTACTTCTTGAAGCAATTTGTCTTATTTATTAATCAGCAATGAGTCTTTTCAAAACCTTTCACAAAGAATTGTATCCATATCTAGGTCACCTTCTTAGCTTTCTAGCAAAGGCATAACTTTGCCCGTACTTGAGGTATAATTCCTATTTCTGTTCAGTGAGGCCAAGGGTTATTTTGCCTTTGTCTGAAAGAAAGACCACTGCTTGCTGATATTTGTACCCAGTGGACCTTTAAGACTCGATTGACTGGAATTAAAAGCCAGTACTTGCCATAAGCAACATGGATACCTTTCCCTGACTGGGGACCAGAACAGCAATGATCACTTTCTTTCTTCAGTCATCTCATAGATAATTTGGAGGAGTGGAGCTAAATTGCAGGACCCAGAGTGTCTCCACTGTCAGCAGCAGGAATCCAGAAGTATCATCCCTTGGATGGCTAAGTGTGGAAACAGAACTTTTCAAGTTCTTGATCCTTAACATAACCAGAAATTAATCATGTCAGTGTAACAGGCTGTATCCTAACCCTTTATGTAATAGCTTCCTATTTTATGAAGTGTCCAAAATGTGTCAGCTCTTGAAGCACACATACGGAGTTACTGTCCTTAGTTTTGTCATGCTTGGCCTTGATGCATCCTGCTTTCAGCTTTGGAGTGGATGGGATAACAGAACACTAAAGGTTTACTCTGGTAATACTTGTACTAAAAATGTCTGAAATTATAGGAATGTTCGTGGAGAATAGTGACATAAGACATGGAAAAAAGCATAGATGATGTCAAAGAAAGCCCATAGGTCTAGCTATTGTTGTATTTAAAATTCTGTTAATATAGTAAAGTGAATGAAGATAAGGAAGACAAAACTTTGAAATGGCTGTGTTGTGATTGTTTTGTGCTTTTGGTGTGCCCCATAGAATTTTACAAGGTATGATACTATTCTTTTGAAAGAAATGCTTGCTGTGACTGAGCAGTGTAAGCTGGAATAGTGACAGCCAGCTAGAATACATTCTGGAGATGGGAAACTGCTAAATGTTCACTAAATGACTGAAATTTCATGTGTTCTGTTCTTACCCTGTTGTCTGTCCACACATTCTATTTTGTTTGTGATCCCTGTGACTAAGTCATATTCATTTTAGATCCATTTTTTAAGGCAGCCTCCCCACTTTCACGGCCTTGCATGAAACAAAATTAACTGCATGTACAAATTGCTACTTTTTTGGATAGGCACTGAATTGTTTCTCTTGACTGTTCAAAGTGAAAGCTGAATTTGCTTAATATTGATAAACTTCCTCAGAGAAGTTAGAGCTTAGTTTTATGTGCCAGCTTGTACTGATTGCTGGTATGTTTTAAGGAACTTCTTTCAGTCTGAAGAAAAAGTGTTGACTCTTACTGATTTCTTTAGAAGATTTTCTGTTTAGGAAATCATGAGGGTGCAAGTAAGTACAAGTAGGTATGTGACCCTTTAAAGTGAATCAGGGTATAAAAAAATCACTGTAGTGCAAAGGATTTAGTGTATTGGACTCTGCTAAATTGTAGTGCATTGGACTCTGCTAAAATTATTCACCAATTGTTCAAAAATGTGGAACACAGAGTTCATGTTCCCTGAAAGGGTCAGTTTTCCAAAGATTTGGGGCAGTTAAGCAGGTACATTTGGGTTTTCAATAGTTCACTTAAGCATAATTTTTCTTCTTCCACTCTGGCAGTCCAAGTATGTTGCATGCTACCATCTGGCTTTTAGATCGGTAGTAAACTGTATTCATTATCATTATCAATTCTAACACTTCTGTGGTGTCTTCATCACCAAAGTTGATTTTCAAATTAATTTTATGCACTGTTAAAAGGTTTCATTCCAGAGCTCAAGTATATTTTTCACAAGTCTTCAAAAAGGACACAAGCTATTAATTGTTTTACTAATGAAATCATACTTAGAAATGTTCTTGTTTTACTGCTCACAGCTTACTGTGCTTATGCTGTTCAAAAATAATACTTTTGAATAGTCTAAGAGATTTAAGGTTTTTTAAAATTAATTCACTGGAAAATATATTTGGTTTCTGCATGATCATTGTCTATGGAAGACCACTTCTGGTAGACTAGTGTACTAATTTTCTGTATTTATAATGCAGAGTAATAAAACAGTTGATGGCCAGCCAAGGAATGTGACACTTGTGTCTAAAGACTGTGATGCAGATGCACCTGAAGGTAAGATAAATTTGTCCCTTGTGTTTCCAATGTGATAGGTGCATGCTCAGCTGTAATAAGCAGCTTAATCTGTCTTCATGGCTTTCATTTGCCTAAAATGAAGCTTTGATGTATAGTTAAGTTAAAGCTTACTTTATTCATTTGAAGTAACGACTATTTTAGTAGAAAACATGGGTAACAAAGCATTCCAGTTAACTTTAAAATCTCACATTTGCTTTAATGTGCATGTAGAAGATCTTAAAAATAAACCTCAGCTGGTGATTAGCTTAGCATTGAAAGTGCACTTCACTCTGCTTGTTTATCATACAGACAAGCAGGCAAATATTCTATTTGGTCAAGGTACTCAGGAAAACAAAGGCCTGAGCTTCTCAGTGGAACTTGAGATTCTCAGTGGAAACTTACAGATAAGAGAATTACATAATTTTTAATGAGATGTATAAATATGGGCTCTTCCATGAGCAACAATACCAGTAGAACTAGAAATTTTATACTATTTTTCTCTAATTCTCTTAGAGTTGTGCTGGAAATTATAGGAAATGGTAAATTTTCTCAGCTGTATTACTAAATGACCCCTTTTTGACTGTTATTTGGGCAGAAGATGTATTATGATTATTCTGGAGTTCAGTAGTGACTAGCAAGCAGATAATGCTGGAATGTTCCTTGACTTTCCATCTATGCAGGCCTTAGTATTGATTTTTTTTCTTTTTGAGAGAGAGACTAGTAACATTTTTAGTGCTTATTCTTCTATGAAACTTGAGTAAGGCTGTGAATGACTTTTAGCCTGATTTCATTAAAAAACCAAGCTAATTGAAATCATGCTGGTTTTATTTTTTGCAGTCTTCCTTTTCCCTCTGCATATATACAGTTTTTTTCACAGTTTGAATTGGCAGAAGCCATTGCAATACTGATGGTACTCTTTAAGGTCACAATCATATTGATTGCTAACACATGATCTCAGCATAGGATTTATAACCTTCAGAATGGTCCAGATTTTTTTGAACCCAAGACTTCAATTGTTCTTACTTTGGCCAACTTTCAGTTCCTCTGTATGAACAGCAGTTGTATTGTGTGTGCATTTCTATCCTTATGAAAATGTTTTACAGTGTTAGTTAATTCATAGAAAAGATAAACAGTTGTCCCATGTTCTCCTTTTATTATCAGTGTTCTGTAACACCTGATTTTTTGACTGCTTCTTGAAGTTCTTAATAGCCACTCAGTTTTTCTCTACTTTTGTTCTTGGAAAATATTAAACTTAATTTATTTTTGTACTAGTAGAGGTAACTGGACCATTAGTTCTTTGTTCCTAGTCTGTCAAGGCAGGTCTCTTCTGCAGGGCAGTTCCCTTGTATTTATTCTTATCTTCAAATTTAGTATATGTGTTAGTCTTGTTCCTGGTGGTTTATAGCATTTCCCAAGGGTGATTTTTTTTCCTGCCTGTTTTCCCCCATACTTCAAATCATTAATCCATTTTTGATGGCTGTTTTTAGACTTAATGCAGTTTCAAGTATTTAGATATTTTTGGCAAATATAATTGTTCAATTAATGTTTAAGCTGTCTTGTTTCTGTGATTAAAAATAGAAACTGGCAAAATTTAGAAGAGCAAATGTGTTGCCTTAAAAATGAGATCACTTTTGTCCAAATTGTACAGATCTTTGTTTATTGTAAGCAGTTTCTTGACTTGGCCAGTACCTGCTAAAAGCAGAATATACTCATTGGCATTGGTAAGCTGGTTAGCTTGACCTTTGTGAGAGAAATTAAAATAGTCTGATTTCCTCAGACTTTGCTTAATAATAGAAACTGGGATTGGATTTAAATAAACTTACTCAATTCTACCCATACTTGAATTTTTTTGAATACTTTTACTACTTTATATTATTTTCTTTATTAGTTTACTTTGATCAATGGAAATAATATGCTGATGTTTAAAACTAGTCTTCTGATGTACTGTAAACAATTTGTTCTGTGTAAATGATGGCTGTGGTTTGTCATCATCATGTTGTTGCAGTGGCTATCTCTGAGTCATGGTCTCCTTTCTCAATAGAAAAGAGGTAGAGAAGAGGTCGATATGCTGTCCTGTGCTGAGCTAGTATAAGTACAAGATGTATGGATATTTCTTAAATGTGAATATCAATATGATCAAAAGGCTTAAGTGGAGTTGTGTTAACTGTAGATAATAGATTCAGGCCATTCATGTGTTTTTATAACTGAAAGAAATGTTTATTTTGTAACAATCAACTTTTAAAAAAAGTTGCATCAGAAAGCACTTCAATGATTGTTTAATCCAGTCAGTTTTAGAAACTGGAGATGTAATCCTTACCTTGGAATACCTGCAGTTTTTAATAGCTGGTAACAAAACTAATGAAAAGTAGATGCTACTCTTTTCTGTGATCAGACAGAGCATCTTGACAAGTCAGATTTATTTCAAAGGTAGGAACTAAACTTCTAAATACAATTTCTCTTGTTTTTAAGGGTATTAAACGTGGGCAAAAATAGATGCAAATAACTTTAAGAAATGTTGGTCAAGTACTTGCAGTTTGAATTGCCTTCTTTGGTACTAGGGTTTTGTGTAAACCAGTGAACTGTAACTAAATGCAAACATTGATTTGTCTCCTCAATTTTGTTAAACTGATTTCATTCTAACAGGTGTTTTTTCTTAAACATAAAACAAGCAATGACCTTTTAATGGCTGTGCTGATAGATAAGTTTATAGCAATCTGCTGTTTTATTGAATGCTCAGATGTTGGAGATATGATCTCTACTTCCTGTTACTAAGTAAATTATTTTTTTCTTTCTGAAATGGTAGAAGAGACCTGATCAAGCTGTAACAGCTAATACTTCAGGCTGTATTGGGCAGTATTTCCTGTAGATTTGTTTCAAACTAATGTTGTTTGGTCCAAAGGACAATTTCACTTCCTGGAGAAACACAAGGCAGTTAAAATGCAATCTTACACAAAACACATTCTTGAGTATTTATAGTTATATATATGTTGTAGCATTGTTATCTGCTTTCATTCAGCAAAGCTTGTCTCTATTTACTCCTGATATGCAGGAGGTAAATCTGTTTTATACTCAGATAAGGGCCATAATGGTGTAACTACATGAAACAGAATAGAAGACAAAAAAATAATAGAGCAGGGTACAGCTTTTAAGTCAAAGTACCTTTTTTTTAGTTAAACATTTTGCACAAAAGGTTTGTGTTCTGGTTAACTTAAAAGGCTTTTTAAGTAGTCTTTTGGGGGTAGTAAGTTATTTTTGTTATATTTGTTATAGGCAAAACAGGTTTTACTTTTCAGTGTTCAGTACAGTTGGGCAAAAATATCATTTGATGACTGTTTTCAAGGCTAATGACAGCTGAAATGTTGGGCCCACAAATCAGTTGAGTATAAGGTAGAGCAAAGAAGTTCAATTATTTGTTTAAGACTCTTGCAGCAGGACTAAAGTGTCGAGCACTTGGTGTAGGTTTATCTAACAGGTTAATGGGATTTAATGCAAATGAGCAATGACTCAGCTGCAAGCCCGAACTATGAGATCTGATAAACACTATCTGCCTCTTTCTAGATTAAAAGATCTAGTTTTTAAGCATCACTCACTTTAAATGCATAACTAGCTCTGAATCCCCCTTGGATTCTCTTCCTTCATTGAGGAAATGAGCCTTGCCCAAGGCCTGTTACATGCTGGGTAAAGTCTACCTGCTAGGCCTTTTTCATAGACCTGTGCTGACTTGGAACTACATGTGAAGTGAGAAAGAAAAAAAATTCTCATTTCTAAGGCTTTGAAATTACTTCATCTGTGCTACATTTTAAGACACACTTATTAGCTAGAAGTCAAAATGTTCAGGACCTCAGGCTTTATTTTTGCCTGAATAAAGACTAGATATAGACATTACTCAAGCTGTAAAGGAGGCCCAAGTACAAATGCCAAAACAGGAGCGTATTCTGTTTCTCTTGTAGAGAAATGCAGGAGACATGCAAGGGGAAACCACAAGCAAGTTGCTCAGAACCCTCAGTATTAGTAATTTTGCGTGGAGAGTTGTATGACTGTAGGTTATCGCTTCCAAACTATTGTTTTAAATTAATTAATTTGAAAAGATACAAAATGCTTAACATAAAGTAAGGATTTTAGTGGGTACTTTCCATTTTCCTGTTGCTTTGTGAATGACCTCACTAGTACTTTACCCTGAATCTATACTTATACCTAACACTTTTGAAGTCCTCTATAACCATAAGAACTCCATATAGATAAGCACAGTGGTGTATGTCTGAGCACAGAAAGCCCTGTTTGGCACCTGTAAACAATACAAACAGCTAAGACTGCTGTAAATATCTTTTTGCAGTACATTGTTCACTGACATGCAGCTCTAGATATGTCAATTCCCACAATTATTTTTCCTAAAGGAGGAGGTTTTGATAAGAATGAAAATAGTAGGTTATGCTGTCTGCTGCTTCCTGTATAGAGTTTTACATCCGTGTTCATCCCTAGAGTGTTGCCTTTGATGTTTATCACTGGCTATATCTTTAAAGTAATTGTTTGCCTCTAGTTACTTTAAAATAATGTTTTCAAGAGTGACTCACAAAATGCCTCTTGAAGAACTTCAAGTTTAAAGTGGCAATTCAAAGGGTGAAGTACCAATTACGGTTTGTCTTTAAACCCATGTGGCCAGTCCTTTTAATTAACCTGAATTGTACAGAATGTTTCAAAGTATCTCTACTTTCAACAAAAGCACTGAGAATACTTCTTCCATCAGCAGGCTGATCCAATGGTTTATTGCTTCCCTGTAGAAACTGGGCATTATCTCTTTGGATTTAAAGTGGCTTCAGATTTAGCTTTTGGCTAATGCTGTACCTTTTCACTTTATACATGGACTTGTAGCATTAGTATTTTCCTCACTTGAGGGTACTTAATAAACATTAAAATCAAGTCATCCTTTAAACTTAGAAAAAAATGAGATTAACAGGTTTAGCTCTTCAAATCTCCTTAAATGTTTTTCACCTAGTCTGTTAATACATGCAAATCTTGGCACCCTCACAGATTCTCTGTAACCAAAGTGAAATAGAAACCTTGGAGCTGGGTGGAATTTTGCATTATAGTGCCATAACTGTGCTAGGATGAACTCCAAATCTAAAACGGCTGAAAAAGGACTGACATGCTCTCTGAACATATAGAGGGAAGTAGTGAAAACTTCTGCTATGTTTAGCTAAAGTTTGTTTGTTCTTGATCCAGAACCTTCTTTCTACAACTAAATCCTTCATTCATACATAAATGCAAATCCTGTTACTACATGTCACTTCATTTAAATTTGACTGTTGGGGAAAAAATGTGACACCTAGATCACTCAGCAGGATGTTATTTTTATTATTTAGCATTAAGAAACTTTGATTAGTGACTTTTCTTCTTTCAGCACAGAATCTTGGAAGATCTTACGGGAAGCCTCCTTATGCTATAAAGCCCTGATAACACTGATGGGACTTGAAAATTCTGAAGCCATTTAATATAAACTTTCAAAATGTGTAATTATTATCAAGAAATTTTGTGACTGCTGCAGTTGTTCATGTACTGTAAAATAACTGGAAATAGCTAATGGTTATCCAGACTTGTAATTTTTGTTACAAAATCAGATCTATTTGTTATAAAACCAGACTGATTCACATTGATTACATAATTTTTCTGTCTAGTTTTATATGAAGTTGTGTTTGATTTGCAGATAGACCATGAGAAGTATCATACACAATGTACCTGTAGCTTGAAGTGCTGAAAAAACACAGAGTTTGCTTTCTAAATAATTTGTCACAAATAGCTTTTCCAGGCTCCTCATTAGTTCCTGGTTTCCAGGTTTCTGGCTCCACTTTAGCCTGTTAAATGTTTTCCTTTGTTAGGATTTGATTCCAAACCTACTGAGCAGCTTCTGTTGAATAAGGTAGCTTTTTGGACTAGACTTTATCTGGCTAGACTTTTGGTGTCTACAGGTCTAATTTAGGTGCCATCTCATTACCACTTCCAGCTAAAGCAAAAAAAACCTGCACCAAAGCCAGACAACTGTGATGAAACAGCAGGCAGCTTTTTTTTTTTTTTTTTTTGCTTGTATGTTAGACCTAGATTTTATAGAATTTTAGATAGCTGCAAACTGTTGTTTAACATCTGAGTGACTTGATACTCATGCTTCTGTTGTGCTCTGTAGTACTTCAACGTGCTGTCAGCTTGAAGTGTTGGAAGCTTAGTGATTCACATCTCTAAGTGGGGAGGTAATGTAGCTACATACAACCAGTTGGGAAATATTTTCAGATCTCTGCTATATGTGAGTAGTATTTGTTCCAGTATGCTCTTCAGTCTGATAAGGGATCAAAGGTGTAATTTTATTGCCAAGTTAAGCTTGAAGCAAGTGGTGCTGAAGCTGTTTAATGCTTGCATTGTTGTGAAAGCTGAATGAGCGATGAATTGAAATTTAAGCAGTTTCTACGAGAAGTTAGGTGAGAGAAAGATAACTGGTATGCAATGCCACAACCCAAAAGTTGTAAAAGCTTTGTTTAGGTGATTAATTTTAGCTTGTGAAATCAGAAGCAGTGGAGGGGCTGGATTGTCAAGTGCAAAAACAGGCTCAACAGCTGAATGAAGCTACTGTTAATTCTGTGTGTATATGTGTGTATATATATATATCACAGCAGAGAAGAATATGGAGTAAGTGGGGATATGTTCAAATAGTATATTAAAAAACACTTGTAGAAACTAATGACTAAGGGGCAGTTAAGAATGTAGTCACTTTTTGCTGTTTAGCCAACAAGAAAAGAAAAAAAATCCTGTATTTGTGGCTGGGACAGCTGTTGCTGATATTCCACAAATCTGTTTCCAGAGAAATGTGTAAGTGATATGTGAAATACAATCTTTAACATAAACTTCTGTGGACTTTGGAAGCACTGGAGTGATCTGAACATTATGAAATATTGATCAAGATGTTAGGTTGTGAAATGATAGGTACAGAATGGGAACATTATTAATATGCTTGTTAATATCCTCCTGTAGAAACTCCTGAAGCTTGCTTTGTCTCAACAATTTGGTCTGTGACCAAAGCCATACCGAGAACCTTGAAACAGCAGCTACTTTTTGCAATGCAGGTTTTGATGCATTGGCAGCAAGGCTATATGAAATAAGTATTCTTGGATACCTAAAGCTATGCCTTCAATACTTCTAGGGTCTGAAATTTTGCAGTGCTTAGGTGTTCAAGCACAGTAAGGATGCAGCTTTTCCTTTAGAAGTAGTTTTGAGTGTATTTGAAGTAAAACTTAGTTTCTGCTTGAAACTGGGGACATTGACTTCATCTGTCTTTGGATAACATTCTCACTTTGGGGTTTTCCATCCAAAAATATCATTGTTATTTAGATTTGTGTGGTCTCAATATCTATCTTCATGTAATGATTTTGAGCACACACAGAACCTAAGAGGTAGTCTGGTCCAGCCCCCCAGCAAGGGGCAAGTAGAGCAGGTTGCTCACATCCATCCAGCTTTGAATTTCTGAGGGACAGCCTGCTTCAATGATTGCCTATGCTGATTGCCTCTCTGACTATTTAATAGGTGTATTTCTTGCTGCAGCTCTGTCATCTGTTGTCCTGTTGTTATGCAGGTCTAGGAGGAATCTCAATACTTTGTAAGCAAGCCCTCACTAGATAGCTGAGGCAGCAGTAAGACACACCTGCTAACATCTTTACTTCAAGCTGAAAGAACACATCTTAATTGTCTGTTGTGTGCCCTAATCTGTTGCAGTGGTCCTCCACTAGACTTGTGTCAATAAGTCAGTGCTGCTTTTGTACTGGGCAGCCCAAAATGGCACCATTGCAGATGCAGTTTGTCACAGTGGAAGAACTGATCAGTTTCATGCACTTTTGCTGCATTCCAGATAGTGAAGCCTGAGAATCAGTTAGATTTCTGAGTTATAGATACATGTTCTGTTGGTCTACTGGGAGATGAGGTCACTTTCTGCACAGTTGCATTTTATCTGGCCAGTCCTAAGCCTGCACTATTGCATGGTGTCATTTCGTTCCATATGCAGGGTTTCTGTCTCTGTTCAACTTTGAGGACTGTTTAAAGGGGCTTGAAAACAACCCTTTCCTAAATCTGACCATTTAGTGTATTGGACCTCTGCTCTTTATTTCTCCCCAGTTTGATCTATGGATTTACAGAGGGTATAATCTGTTTCATTGTCTAGTTGATTAATGAAGAGGTAAAACAAGTGTACAGTATTGACTTTCAAATAATGCCAATGCTTATAAATTACATTGTTCACAATAATTTGTAACTCTTCCCTAAGAAACTCTTTCCTTCTATGTGCTTTTGTGAAAGCTTACTGTGTTTTTAGCTGCATAAAAAACAATCTTCATCAGTAAGTTCTCATAATTTGAGTTTTCAGTGCACAAAATCATGTTTTAGGCTTTAATATTTGGCTTTGAACAGAATTATCATTGTAATTCATCATAAACTAGCCAATTCACTTCCTAGAAGAAGCCTTAATTTGAAAATAGTACATTAAGTGTAACTAATTCTTACCATAATGAAAAACTTCATCATTGGACTCAAAAAATAGTTGACTCTTCTGATAGTAATGACTATTAGTACTTGTCATTCTTTATTTTAAAAATTGTTTTGTCTTTAATCCTGGCTGTTTAGCTTTGTTCCTTGGTACATAGAATACGTTGTGTTTTTTAAATGGTGGCAGGTATCTGTTGGAGGCTTGGTAGCTTTCCATGTGTACTTTTGTTCCACATGATCACGATACATCTAATATTCACATTGATCATTCTGGATAGCAAGTAGCTATCTTAATTCAGGCTATTTATTATAACTTACTCTAAATTGAGTCATATGGGAGAATCAGTTGATGAAATATGTCATGTCAGCCTATTAACTAACATTTGTTCAGAAACAATAGCTAAAATTTAGTTATCTGCTCTTGTAACATTGCATAGAAATACTCTCGCAAGGTCAAACTATTCCAAAATATTTATCATCATCTATTTAATCCAATTATTATAAAGTGCCATCTGAAAGTCTTTTAGTTGTTTTTTAATTCAAGTAACCAGCTGGAGAGCTGCAGATGGTATTGGCAATATTATCTGATATATTATCTGCAGTTCTGAAGTATCTTCACCAGCATTTCTTACTTAGATGGCTGCTAAAAGTGAGCTATGTAACTATATAAGTAGTGTATCACTCATAGCTTTAGAAGGCAGGAAATCTTTATTTCAACTGCACCTGGGGAATATTTCCAAACCTGGGGTCCAAACTGAGGGACAAACAGGCAGTTTCTAGGTTGCTTACTTTCTCTGGTGTCCAACATGTTTGCACACCAGTTCCTGCTCTGAAATGGGCTTTAGGTGGGGTTGAAGCATAGTATAAAAAACCAAAAAGACCAACCAGGAAATGATATTTTACCTTAGCATGAACTCGGTGCATGTCCTTCCTTGCATTTCAGAGATCAATTAAGTGGCTCACATGTCCTGCTGGCCATCCTCTAGCACGACTCCCTGAATGCCACAGGTTCAGTGCTCCCTATCTGCATGCTGAAAATTCCTTGGAAATTTGATTCTTAATTTTAAAATCTACTAGTTAGAAATGAAAAAAAATACAGCCACATCAGAAAATCCTACTTCAATATTCTTATTGTTAGAGGAGTAAGGTTTAACCAGTACAGTCAGGTCTTGTGTACAAATAAGGCTTCTGTTATCTGGGTTGCAGAAGGCCCAGTACACAGTTTTTTGTAGTCCTGAAATGTGTGTTTTAATCCAGAACCTGCTTTGTATGGCTGTGGTTTATATAAAATGGGAAGTGAGTTCCCTTTTGGACAGATTCTAGTTAATAACTGACACATCTGCTTGAGAAATTGTTCCCAGTAATAATAGGGTTACCTGTGCAACTTGTAGCTTTGTGTTACCTGTCACAGTCACTCTCCCATAACAAGTGTCCCTTTTGTATACCTTCTTGGTAGTAAATGCTTCTCCTTCTTGGTAGGAGAGTAAATTAGATGTAATAGAGTGTAATTGTTCTGCAGAGATAAATATTGCTAAAATATTGTCCTACTATATTGTATTTAGCTGATTTTTTATTTTTTTTGTTCCGCATTAATCAGTACTATTTCCTTTCAATTTAGATCAGTGTATTGTCACTCGGACGTACCTCTTTCTTCATAAATTTTGGTTCTTCAGTGCAGCCTATTACTTTGGGAACTGGGCATTCATTGCAGTAAGTATTTGGATTTTGGAGACCTCTGAATCGGGTTGGGTAATTTACAGTAGTTGTCATTGCATCATTTGCATCACCACACTACAATTTGTTTTACTTACATAGCCCTTATATGCCCCTAAACTGAATAAGTAACACTTTCTACTTTAAATTTGCAGGTCTTTTTAATTGGATTAATTGTTTCATGCTGCAAAGGCAAGAAATCAGTCATTGAAGGTGAAGTAGATGATGACGATTCAGATATGAGTGATGATGAACTGTCTGTTTATTACCATTGACAACCTTTTGCCTTCAAGATGAAAAAATGTAAAATTATGTTGAGAGTCATGCCCACATGGAACTCGTATCCAGATGAGCATCTTTGCACCTGTAAAAATAAAATAAATGAGTGTACTTACTTAAAGGGATAAAAAACCTGAATATCACTTTGAGTATCACTGTTAAATGAGATCAAATGTTGAAGCTGACTTTAATATATAGAAAATACTGTTTTATGACTAAACATATGTGTAACCTTCTGATGTATAATTTGATGAACTGTTGTAACTATTTCATAATTCACAATGCTTTTCTGTTAACTTAGGTTTTCTTAAATACTTTTGTGCTTGACTCATAGAACTTTTTTATTCATAAATAAAACTAAAATCCTGCAAAACAGTGCAAATAGTGCAGGAGAGATGAAGTTTACACTCTCAGAAGGACTTGACTTAACTTTCGCATTAGTTTTGCTGGGATTTCTGTATAAAACTAGAGTTAACAAGAGACTGTCCATTAACGTATGCCAAAAATATTATTTAAATGGTGAGTTTCCAGTCTGTAAAAAATAAGTAGTTTTCATACTGTCATCTCCACTAAGTTACCATGGAAATCCTCAGGTAACTGTGAGGTAGCTTTTGCTCTCTCAAAGGAAATCATAGTGTAAATTACAATATTCAGCACTGCTGCAGTGTTTTAGTATGATTCAGTTCTGAAACTTCCAGGTGCCTGATCTAGTCATAACCAATGTAATAACTAAGATGTGGTTAATTTTTAACTTATTTTTCTCTTTAATTGTCTAGTTTGAAGTTCTTTCAATATTTAAAGTAAATATTGTCAATTTGTTTACAAACCAATATGTTTATATAAACACAGTTCAGAAATATTTTTGTCATTTGTGTTGTCTTTGTAAATTAATCCTATTTTAGCTATATAGTTACTGAGCTATATTTCTAAGGACGAAAAAAATCTTCATATATCCTTTGACAGACTCTGAAAGAGAAAATGTTTACAAGGACAGGTTTTTAAGCTTCTAATGCTACCTGAGGGACATTATAGTCTATGCAAGCACATGGAAAGGTTATTTAGGTAGTCTTTTTATAAGACTAATTATTAAATAGCTTTTAGAATGTAGGGTAGTTATTATATCTTGCTTTCATGTTGCAAACACTAAAGTTATTTCAAGAACAATCTGCCTATTTCTGCAGTATTTTAGAACAGCAGGCTCTCAGGAACTTCTGAATTCTAATCTAGTTTCAGTATTGGAGGAGGTCTTAGGTGAGTTGTGTAGTTTGTGCAGTAACACAGGGAACTGGTGTTTGGACTATAGGAACAAAAAAACCTGATGTCTTTTAACAAGCCTTCTGTGCCAACTGCTCCAGTAATATAAATGTTGATGTGGCAATGTGGAAGAATCACACACAGAATAAGCTGAGTTGGAAGGGGGGACGCATATGGATTGAGTCTATCTCCTGGTGTTGTAGGTGGCTCATAAGCTGAAAATATGCAGTCAGGTCTGCTCAACTGATATCAATCAATCTGTTTGCTACTAATGTGACATTTGAAAGGAGAGAAAGGTGTTCAAACACTGAGAGTAGGTACTGAAATTTGACTAGGCAGTCTTGAGCTGTCTGATTAGAATTAGCTGAATATTATTTAAATGTGACAACTGGGGAAACTTGCAAGGAATTAGTTATAAGAAGTTCAGGTAATTCAAACAGAAGGTAGAATGTGATGTTGACTGTCTGGAAGCTGCATCCAGAGCATAGCAAGAACTTGGAGTATACTTACTTGTAGATGCCCTGGTGGAAAACTTATATGAGCTAATTTAAATAAAGTTAACGGCTCAGATGTCCTCCTTTCTTTGTGGGTTTTATTCTTTTGTCATCTTCAGTTTCAACCAAAAATTGTCACTTCTTTCTAACAGGTTTGTTTGTAACTCAGCTTTGCAAAGTTATATCCATTTTGTCCTAACTTTGCCCTGGGGAGATCCCTGCTCATCTGGGGAAGATTGTTGGGAAGGTGCCATGCAGCTGCTTCATGCTATGTGCAGGCCTAGAGGATCACTGGCCAAGATGCCTGGCCATTGCCTAGTATATTTTGTTATAGGTCTCTCCTGTTTCTAGTATTTCCTTAATTTCCAGGAATTTCTCCCCAGTCCAGTTCTGTTTCCTGTCTAAATAATCTATATGCAGTAATACAACAATCTGCCTTTGAAATGGTGACTTTGTCTTTTTAACTGGAGGACTCACTAAGTACCAGTTTTTTTTTAATCCAGGGATTAATCAGATTTATAAGCAGACCATTGTTAATTACAACTATCAAGAAGCAGGCTTCTCTAGGAGAGTTCAAAGTTACTTCAGACATCTGCTGTCACCCTCTGTCACAGAAGCAGTAAATAACTGCCAGCATTCATAATCAAAATTATTCGTCACCTGCCACATCCTCACTAAAATTTTTCAGGAGTTCAATGAACCATTTGACTGACAAGGTTTTAAAAGATTTTCCACGCACTAATGTAATTGTAATGAATATGCACTCAAGAATTCATCTCTAAATATTTCATGTGATGGAAACTTGACGACTTTAGCTGTACTGTGCCTTTAAAATGAACTAGAGGTGTTAAACTAGAAGACATTTACTGTGTGAACTCTGACTGTTTTTCTGCATCCATTATCACCAAGTCAAGAAACCTAGCAGTGAAGTTTAAGACAGCTGTGACTTAAAATACTTGGCTTTGATCAATACTTGCAGGAACTTCCAAGAACTTCCAGTATATTTTCGTCTTCGTTCTCTCTTGTGCGGTCTTAAATGCTTGCAGTTAGAGCAATTAATTACTTTTCATCCACAAAGTTATAGTGCTGCTATAGCAGCACATTTCACCTCATTTAGCTGTTAAATAAGGAATGATAGTCCAGTTTTCTGCAGTTTTGGGAGCAAATTTGAACTTTGCAGTCATGTTACAATAGTGTTCTACCTTGAAAGCAAACATTTAATATCTTCAACTGAGTCTTCAGAGATCTGTTTTCTGGAGTAAAGTCACTAAAAGGCATAAGAATTTTTTCACTGCTTTCTTTAAATGAATGATATTTTAAATCCATCTCTGAAGTGTGAGCTTTCAAAACTTCTGTAGTGCTATTGTCAGATCTGCCTTAAGTTACCTTTGTTGTTGCACTTCTCCAGTTAGATTCTACCATGCTGGAGGCTCACGACCATTTAGAAACTAGAGAGCCTTAAATCTTGCTGACATGTCAAATAAGCCAAGATCACTAGGAATCTCTTGGATATAATTCAGCAACATGTGCCAAATAGTTCCTCATTTTGCTACTTGGACTACAGTGATTGGTAGTTTATCCAGAGTTCTAGGTCATAAGTGTGATAAAGCCTGTAATCATTTGCTTGTTCCATATCTGAAGCTGAGCGTGTGTTGCAGATTTCCTGCTGATTGTCAGAAACAAGTGAAAAGCCTTTCCTGGTAAAGATGAAAAGAAATACCTGCTAACTTTTTGTATTTTCTGCTTTAAGTTCGGGAAAATGATTGCAGGGTAGGCTTGAGATTTTTGCACTGAAAATGTTAATGTGTTTGTGGGTAGAGTGTACCTGTACAAGAGCCATGCTGCAAAGGATGGTAATGGCATGTTCAGAAATTTTGACTATTTAAGCTGAAAGCTAATGAACCTTTTCAGTGCTTGTGATTTGCTTCTGAATAGTCAGCGTAGACATAACTATGCAGTTTCTTTGAGATGTCTTCTACTGCTGTATTTCTTGGGTTTTCAGCTGTTATTTGGCTTTGTAGGCCAACTCAAACTTGTGTTGACAGAGCTTGGAAAAACATTACCCCTTGTAGAAACTATTATGTGGTTTATCCTAAAATAATGCTAAATGCTGTTATGCATAGCAGAGGTACAGTTGAAGTGTTTAAGGTTTCTTTTGAAGTGTAGAAGGTAAATTTTCTCCAGTAAGTAAGCAGACTTATGACTGCACTCATACATTCTGGGCATGGGCAGGAAAATAAAGCCTTGCTTCTGAGACAAAGCAAAGGAAAAAAGATTTATCCCTTTCTAAAATTATCAAAATAATTTGAAATGCTCAGGCTGTAACATTTTTCAGGATCTTAGGTTAAAGATTATAATTCATATTGAAAATACTTCTACATTAGTGTAGATCTGTTCTCTTGTAACCTTCTTAAAGGTCATTTTTCTTGCAGATAAAGCAAAGAATAGAAATTGAGAATCACTATCTCTTCTCCTACAAATGTGTATTTTGAATGTACTTCCCAAAAGAAATAAAAGCCTTGTTTTGATTGTGGCAAGATACAATTTTCTATTTTTCTATACTCTAAACCAAATTCTGCTTCTAAATTAAGACACTTGCCAATTCTGGATAATTAAATGGATCAGAAATTCTTCAGCTTTAGTGAGATGTGGTTGTTACAGAAATTATCTGGAAGCTGGGTTATTTTTAACTTCCTTCTATTCAGAGAGGTTGCATGAGTGATAGCACTTCAGTCAAATTTATAGCTATAAAGAGGGTTATTTCTTTTAAATAAACAGACAGTTTAAGCATATTTAACGAGCTGTATTTACAGCTGTCTTCCAGATTTACCTCTAGAAGTGTGGTGTATTTAGGAGGTCAGACAGAAGAACTTGGGCTTATAGAGTACTGGTAATAGTAGTAAGTTTTGTGATCCTCTTGTATTGATATTGAGTCCTTACTTTGTATGTTATAAATGTCTGTTTTTTCACAAAGAAAATAATGCAGGTTGCCTATAAAATAAAACAGCTTAAATTTTTTTGAGCATTTTTGGAGGACAATTTCAAAATCATTATCATGAGAACCCAAAAGTCTTGCATAAAAATGGAGATTATGAAACATTCAAAGCAGATGTGAAGCTGATCAAGTGTGTAGTTCCTACCGAAATACCAGTCTGGGTATGGTGTTTTTCACTAGAATGTGTGGAACTTCCTGCAAGGAAGTAAAGTATAGTTTGAGTTAATACCTCTGCTTCTGCTAAACTGCCTAAACATTAATCATGACATTTGACATTACCACTTGTGGTAAGTATTTCTTCAGCCAAGAGTACTTCAGAGTCAGGACAGCAAGGACTTGGTGTGAATGACTGATATTTCTCACACACATAAGCCCCTTCCCAAACTTACAGTCTATGGACTTACCACTACATTAGGCTTTTGAAGGAGTGTCCTGGGACTTAAATATATTTAATTCTGACATTTAGTATATACGTTCCAGGTACCATTTGCATCCTGAGTTCAGAGTTATAGAATCATTTAGAAAACTTGGAGAAGACTTTTAAGATTATCAGGTCCAACAGTAAATCTAACACTGTCAAGTCCACCAATAAACCACGTCCCTAAGCACCACATCTATGTGTTTTTGAATTCTCTGAGTTTTACTTAGTCTTCTTTAAACTTTTAAGTTAGAAAAGTGCAAATCTACATCATTATTGTATGCTATCTTTGCATCTATTTTTATTAATTTCCTTGTCTAGAAAGATAATTCCTTTTTACTTGTGCAGAGACTGATATCAGAATATTCTAGGGTATGATTTTCAAAAATGTTGAGTGGAGCTCCTGCTGAAAGCATCAAGGGTTTCAGATCCTAGGAGATTTGGAACATGCTGCTTTGTGCTTGAAGTACTTAGGGAAAATATAAACCCAACTGTTTTCCTTTCTGTTCGTGAAGTAATTAAATATATTAAAAACATATTTCTAATTAATGGAGTTTAAAATGCTATCAGTTTTAGGTATTTGAAGTTACATTCCTGAAAAGTTAATATTTGACTAATTCAATCATTGTAGATAGTACAGGTTTCAGACTTACCTGGTCTTGTCGCTGGTTCTGAGAGCCAGCAGAAGGGTACTGTCAGAATTGATTATAGATAATTTGTAATCTTTCCTGAACTATCTTTGAGCATAGAGTTAAGAGACTTAATAATAGAGAATGTTGTTGGTTTTTTTTTGGTTGTTTTTTTTTTTTTTTTTTTTTTTGTGGGGACTTTTTAATTTCTGACTCTTAGTCCTGCTTCAGAGCTTGTCCAAATGGTACCTGACAATATTCTGGAAGGGGCTGACAGCTTTAGGAAGCAATTGTTCATAGAGAAGACAAAGGTTGAGAGAAAAGACTCTTTACACGTGCTAGATCCACAGCATTTAAAGCTTACACCATAGAGAGCCACACTTCAGACAGTCTGCTATCCAACAGCTCAGTGCTGCTTGACTCTAGGCCAATTTGCATTGTGGAGAGTCTTTATGCTGCAGGATGGTGTAAAGCAAAGCTGCGTGCCGAGAAAAGAGCTTGCTGGTCATAGGTGTGCAGGACCTAAACCTGATCTGTAGGTTTCTAAATCTTGGTCTATAAGAAGGTTTTCATTGCTGACAGAGAATCAGATTTCTCTAGTCCATCACTGGACAGGTGATTTAGGTGAAGTTGTTCCCTGCTCATTGCAAAGGAGGTTAGACTAGATGACTTTTAAGTTCCCTTCTAATCCAAACCATTCTGTGATTTTCTTCATGGAATCATAGAATCATATTTTTGATGAGTTAGATCTCAAGAGCTGTATCACCTATTTTGGAATGTGGCAAAGAGGAACATTTGGTAGAAGCTGAGTGGGTGTTGATCCTGGATGATTAGACCTTCCACTTTAGTTCTTTCACATTCATAGCAAAGGTAGATTAAAACATGTGGGCAGAATTTAGTCTGAGCAAGTCCTATCTGAAAACTGAGCCATTTAATTTGAATAAACTAATTCCAGGTATTTTTAAAACTTAGTTCATGGTTTGGGTTACCAAACTTTCTAGATAATCTGTAGTTAAGGTCCCTTGTATATTCAGAGATGTCCTTTGCGACAATGCATTATTTTTCCCAGCCCCAGAGTGCCCGGTTTGGATACCTCTGCTTCTCAGCGGGGCTGGTGCTTGTTGCGATTCCCGGGTGCTTCTGCTGCCACGCACTGGGGCAGGATGGCCGTGTTCTGCCATCGGCGCGAGGGAGGAAATAAAGAGGTGAAGGAATTGTCCAATTCATCCACATGGACGGCTGGAAGGCTTTAATGGCCACGGGAGCTGTGGTGGAGAAGCTGCGAACCACCCCCAACTCCGCATGGATGAAAATGGCGACGGGACCAGGGAAGCGGGGATTTTATAGGGGGCGGGACAGGGAGGGCAGGAGCCCTCCTGCCCAATGGGGACAGGCACCGTGGCGGTGACGTGGACCACGGCGACCAATGGGAACACGACAGGGGCGGACCAGGCTCCGGGACAAACGGGGTTGCGGGAACGGGGTGACAGACACTGAACTCTCAGGAGTGAACAGGGGGGTGGTTACAGGACTGGCAGAGTGAGCTCCAATGGTAAGAGTCTTGGAGCGGACCACCACGAGGGGGGGGGGGAACACGGGGGGTGCACGGCGGTACACAGAAACCAGCTAACTAACACAGGTCAGAACCCCTAATCTGAACCCAAACCTGGGATACAACAGTCCTTCTCTACAGATATCCTAATATCTGATGTGTTTGAAGTACAGATAATACACTCTACTTCATTCAGGCTGGCTGCAATACCTACCTAGTATTGTTAGATCATTACACTGTCCTCAATTTGGGTGAAACAAACTTTTGTTTTCACACCTGGAAAAGAATCCTCATCACTGTGCTCTGAGGGAGAACTTGGTCCCTGCTGTTCAATTGGATGTATTGCAGACTTCTAAACATTTCTTGACGTCATAAAGGGAAGTAGAAGCAGCAGCTTCTATAACCAATTGCTCTGTGGTGTGTCTACAAGGGTAAGAGTAGTGGTGGTGGTCTAACTAGAGAGTGATGCACCTGGCTGGCACCAAATTATAATTTTTCTGGTCCTCCAGGCTTGAAAAAAGCTGTATTGTAATATAGTTTAACCTAAAAGTACATTCATTGCTCATCCAGCTATGTTGTCCTGCTGAACAAAAGGTTTTTCATGCTGTGTGACCAGTGCTACTATGTGAGGTGTATGGAACCAGCATTGATGTGCAAGGCTTGCTGAGCAGACAAATGGTGCCAGTTCCAAGTGGTAACAGTAGAAACCCACATCCTACCAAGAGGAGTACTGTCTTCTGGAGATGAAGCATGTCTATTTTTTGTTTCTGAAAAATCTCAAGATCAGCATCCTGACAAGCTGGCATCCTCCTACAGTGGAGCAAGGAGCTGTTTTAATGCCTTTCAACTGTTTCCACAGATTTCCGGTGCCACGGTAGAAATCATGTGAGGATAGTTCTGTCTCATCCTCTTAGCAATGTGTGAACAGGCTCTGTTTTGACAGGCTTGCTGGGTGTGTGTTCACAGTTCCCAGTAAGGCTCCCAGGTCCCATGCCAAAGACACAGGGATAAGTACGTCATTCAGATTTGGCAAATCTGTCATTGGGCTGGATGAATAATGTGGAGAAGGGCTGCTCTTCACAAATGTGAATTTCTGTCTTAAGGAATGTACTGAAAAAGAAATGTTTTCATATTAGTGTCCTGTTTTAGGCCAGTGCCTGAAAAAATCTTTGTAGCAGCAACGCTGAGCTGTCTGATACGATGGGGATGTTTTGAATTGAAGAACTCATCTCATAAAAGTAGCACATCACTCCTGATAGTGTTACTTTTAATCTTATTCCATGTGTTTCTGACGGGCTTTATTTAGATTTACCTATTCCATTTAAGTTAAATATAAGACTTAACTCACTATTCTCCCATAACAAATTTTTAAGCTTTTACATTTAAGACTTTCCATTTGTTTTTCAGCCTATATTTTAAAATGCTTTTTCAGAACTCTAATCCAATCCTGTGGGTAAATGATCTTTAAGTGCCTTGAAGAATACACTCATTTTATGTAATAACATTGCAAAATTTGTCCCCAAGTAGTGTTGGAGCTCCATTTAAATAATCTAGTTGAATGTCATGGATAAAAGAAACTATATGTTCTGGCTGTACCTTGTGCCCTATTGTTGCTCTCTGTGTATTGTTTGGACTTGTTCCAAAACTATTCCTGATGAGTCTTTTGCAGATCCTGAGCTCTTTAACTGCAAAGATTATGCTGCTAGTTGACAGATGTACTTTTTAAAATTTCCCTTACATTTCATCACAGCTCATACAGCATCATTATTTTTTGAAATATGCCAGTACTCCTAAATCTGTAGTGCTCCTGTGTGAGTTTTATAACATTACAGTTATAAAACTTTACGTGTTGGTCTGGACTGTTAAATTGCATGGATGAGAGCTGTTCTCCATACTGTAATGGATTCAGCTAGCTGCTCTTGTTCCTGCTGTGCTGAAGAGGATCCTGCTCTGTAGTCATCTACAGTGGTAGTCATCAATATGAAGGAAAAAATAAAACTCTCTAACGTGCTCCACTCAGGAATTTGTCAGATTCTCTCTGAAGTTGCCCAGTTCCAGCAAGAAGTCATAGCCAGTTTTTAACTATCCTTAAAGCACTTCTAGTTCTCTGCTGTAGAGTTGTTCTCTTCCAAGAGCAAATAATGAGTCATATTGTTTGCATCTTATATGCTCATATGTGGCTAGTTCTTAGTAATGAAAAATGCTCTTCCACAGCAATGGAGTTTAATTTTAAAAGTTCCTAGGGTGGGAATGGTTGTGCCAAAGTATTAAAATAACTTCCATTATGTCTCATTTTGCCCCAGAGATAAGAATGAGAAGCATAATTTTCATAGTATGGACACTTCTGTAACATTAATAAAATATATAGTTTGGTTTAGCATATGAAGTTTAGTGTAAATTTTGTTGTATTTATACGAATTCTCAGAAGTGGCAGTTATGAAAAACAGAGGGAGTTCTCACTCTTGAATCAATTTTTTAACTAGTGAAATACAAAAGTATATATGCAGAAGTGAGACAGTACCTATTTGTATTAAGAATAATCATACATTGTCCCTTAGGTAAGGAAACAATAGGGTGAGTATGAAACTGAGTCGTGCTGAACTGCTTTAGTAGCTTGCGCCAAAAGGGACTTGCGGCAGCTACCTGCCACGACCTCAAGCAGTTGAGAAGCGCCGGCTGGCACTGCCTGTGTGAGGCCGGGTGGCCGCCACGTGTGCGGGCACTCCAGGGAAACGGCGTCTGCCAACCTGGTAGTGCTGAGTGCTGCGGCGTGGGTAACGCAGCTTTGGTGGCTTCACACACTGAGAGGAGGTGAAGGGACGAGAGAAGGACACTTTGTTTGTGAGCCCTAAGAACTTTTATTCCCCCAGGCGTGGTTGGAACAAACGCTCTCCAAGCGGATGCAGTGACAAAAATGCCGCAGAACAAAGAATGGCAACAGGTTAAATAGGGGGTGGGCGGACAGGGGTGGAAACCTGGCTCGCCCAATGGGGACAAATGAGAGCGAGATGACATTGATTATAACAACCAATGGTAACATAACAGAGGTGGGTACAGAGTCCTGGGACAAATAGAAAGGCTAAGGTGGGGTGATTGATACAGAACTTTCTTGAAGAAGCTGAGGGTGTTTACAGGATTGACACTCAACAGGGAGTGACAACCCCTGACTGACAGAACCAAATAAGGAGAAAACAGGGAGAGGTGAGAAGAATGACAGGTAACTGTGGATCTGAATAGCGGGAACTCTTGGAGTAAACAACTTGGAGCAAACCACTGTGAGGGGAAAAAACCACTGTGAGGGGAAGTACAAGGAACAAACCTAACTAACATTAATAAAATATCTGACTAAATAAACCCAGACCACAACAGGGACTGTCTCTGCATATTCCTGCAGCATGTAGTGCTTGCTTAATCTGTTTGTGAGCTCACTCAGTTTGCTAGTGTAATAACAAAAATAAATAGAAGCTAGGGAGCAGAAAGGAGAGAGAGCTACAGCATGAGTGGAGTGGGGTGATGATCTGGGGAAGGATAGTGACTGACCTCAGGACAGCCAGCAAGTGATCACATTGTAAGGCTCTTGAAGAAAGATCTTCCATCTGTGTAAGACGCCAGAAAGACAACCGTAAGAACTAAGGTGCTCCACCAGAAAGAAATGTCCATGTCAGGACAGCAGACTTGGATATTAAGGTGGATGTGATGCTGTCTTAGACACACTAGAGGTCACTTGTCTAGCTAAGGGAGACCTATGTCCTAGGGAAATCTGGTTGCCAAGGGCTTATTTTCTTGCCCCTTCTCTTTCTCTACCTCTGCCTGTCATCATTCTGTCATTTTACATAATTTGTACTTCTGTACTGCTAATATATGCTGTCTTTTTGACTTCTTTTTTTTTTTTTTTAACTTTTTGGAATATTTTGCCATACCGGGAGTTGAAATAAAAATGGTCTAAATGGCAAGTTGATAGCATGACATTTTTCACCCAAAGATGCAGCAGATCTCTGCAATGCCTTGGCTATGCCCAAATCCCTTCCATGTTGTTCAGGTATCCAGAGAGCAACAGACTTGCATGGACTAGTGGGCAGCTGTCACCTGCAGAGAGAGAAGCTGGGTTTTTTTGACAGGTCACCACAAAGGGCTTTTTGAGTTGTGCTGAAGCACTGCAGTGCACACTTGATCCTTGAGGGTCCACAAGGAACATGATGAGATGGATGAGCTGACTGACTTGCCATTGCCTGCCAGTTCCTAAGAATGCAAGTGTGTTTGCACTGCTTGAGCAGGTGAGCTCAGAACTCATTATGGTGTAAGTCAGGCTCAATTACATGCCTAAAGGGGGAGCTCAGAATGATCTTTGAGACAAAACTAAAAGGGAAGGGCTTTAATTACAATAAAAGATAATCCTGTGAACATCAGAAAATGGGGTAGGACTCCTCTGTGACTCAGGAATCTCAACATACATTGCCTAAGGCCATCAGAGGATTTACTACATTTTTGTTGAGCCAGTCTTTACTGAAAGGGTCAGTTAGCTGACTCCTGTGTGCTGGTGCCTGAAAGATTTAATCCAGTGATGAAAAGGTAAAATTTAGCTTTGTATGAAGATGGGACATACTAAGAAGGTACTTCAGTAAGATACTACCAGTTGGGTTAAGCCTGTTGAACTTTGTCCTGTCCTAAAATGGACCAGATTCCTCTGCTGCTGCCTGTCCAAAACCTGTCCCACCTCCCCATCCCGCCTGAAAAAAGGCTGACGAAATGTCAGACTCTTTCAGCTCTTTTGGGTCAGTCAGTGATGATGTGTTGCGACACTGGAAAAAAAGAGAAAGTTGAGTGTTTCTTTCACTGGTAGAGCTGAAAGCAGTATTGAGAAAAAGTCAGGCCCATCAGCTTCCAAGAAAAAATAGTTGCATAGTTGGTAGGTACCTGTAAGCTTGCCAGCAGATAAGTAATAATTGCCACAGATTTACGGAAATCAGTTTCCTACCCTGAGAAAGGTATGGTGGCACCATGCCCACCCTGAAGCTCCCTGGCTTTGCCTGCCTGGCAGAGGCATGGTCAGCAGCGGGGGACACTCCCCTGTGTCTCGAGGAGATTCAGGGAGCGGCTAAGACAGAGCGCTTCGCTGTCTGCCTGGTATGGAGGAGAGGCGGCGTCCGAGGAGGGAATGAGGGAGTCGACTCAAGGCTGGGGAAACAGTCTCAGGTTTAAGTTGTGCTCCGAGGAGCTCCGAGTGCCAGAGTATCTGACAGCCAAAAGTGGCTTCAAGCCTTTCGCAACATCTTAAGTACCAGGGTGGTAACAAGGGGGAAGGGATGCCCACCACCCAATGAGAGGATTTGGGGGAGTGGAAGGCAAAAGGACAGACAGACACACAAACCAATGGGGGAAGTTCAAGGGAGGGACCCCTGGCCCTCATCCACTCACTTGATGCCCAAGGTGGAAGATTCTGGGAGAGTGGGATTAGGAGCTGAGTGATAGACAGAGTGCCAGGAGGGGACAGGGGAATGACTGAGCATTTTCAGGGAGATTGGCATTGAGAGAAAGGCGGGAAAGCTCGGGGTGGAACCATTGGGAGACAATGGGGGGTGAAGGGGCAAACCATTACAGAACTGTTACAGAGATGTAAAAACACAATACAACAGTATGAGCACTGTGGACAGGGAAAGGCATTTTGACAGTCCTGATAGTGTTTTGATAAGCAATCTCTGGAAACCTCCTAGAGCCTAAATGCAGAAGTGATTGGAGAACTGCACTCAAAAGGTGTTAACTGATCATTAATAAACACAGAAAAATATGTTAGGTTGGGTATTTTCATCTTCCTTGTATTCAGTGTTATACTATAATAACATTATGATTGGACCTCGATGATGAAATGTAGAATAGATTTAATAAACCTGCAAATAGTTTAAATTTGAGGAGGAATGCAAGTGCTGTAGAATAAAATAATGAATTTTTAGGAGTTCTGAGAAATGACAAGAATGGTTGATGTGACCAGACAGAGCCAAAATAAAGAAATGGCTACTGGGTCTAGCTTAGAAATTTCTCTGAAAATTACTGTGCATTACAAGATGAACAAGTGCAGTTTGTGGCTACAGTTTTTCTTCATCTCTCAACAGATTTATGGGAACACATAAATGGGTAGCTGACCTTCAAGAACTGCGAAATAATTTTTCCACTTAAAAATGTTAAGACTTGACCAGGAGGAATACATCCTGCTGCTCTGGGTACAGCCTTTAAGAAGCCTGAGAGCAAATCAGATAAAATTATTGGGAGGGTAACAGGAATGATTAGGTGTCAAGACATGACTTGGAGGCACAGGCTGGATGAACTTCTAGAATAAGTGTTCTAATAGCAAGAACCGTGAACTTTTGGAATATGTTGTTTGGGAAAGTTATGGAGTTTTTCATGGATGTGTAACCTGTTCTTATGCTTTTTTTAGAAGGAAGGCACCTGGCTCAAAGCACTGCAAAATCCTGCATTATGCTTCCAAATGCTTATGCTGTTAAAGGCAGACTTGCAAACATGCTAACCAGTACACATTAGAGCCTGTATCTCTAATATCTGTCTTGTGAAGGTCTCTTCTTCATGAACAATGCTTCTAACCTGCTGTTCAAGATTTTCTGGTAGTCTCTCTCTCTTCTGTTACTCCTTACAGGTGAGAGTATAAAGGTTTATTGGTTTGGCATGGCCTGATTTTTGGCAGCAGGGAAGCCACAAAGATGGCTCCTCTGGGAAGCTGCTGGAAGCTTCCCACCACATGGGGCAGACCAAATCCGTGATGACTCTGAAGATGGACATGCTGCTGGCCAAAGCTGGGCCAATGAGAGAGGTTGGTAGTGCCTCTGTGAAGACATATTTAAGAAGAAAATCAAATCAAAAGTCATAGGTTTTGTTTCTAGTCAGAGAAGATGAGGAGGTGAGAACATGTGAGGCAAACAACGTGAAGACACTAAAGGCCAGTGGAGAAGGAGGGGAGGAGGTGCTCCAGGCTCCAGAGCTGAGATTGCTCTGCAGGCTGTGATGAGACCATGGTGAGGCAGCTGTGACCCTGCAGCCCCTGGGGATCCACAGGGGATGCAGAGATCCACCCACAGCCCCCAGGGATCCACAGGGGATGCAGAGATCCACCTGCAGCCTGTGGGGGAGATGCCCATGCCAGAGCAGGTGGATGCCTGGAGGAGGCTGTGATCCAGTGGGAGACCCAGTGGAGAGAGAGGGCCCTTGCTTCTAGGCTGGAGCAGCCTGTCCTTGGAGGACTGCACCCTGTGGAAGAGAGACCCACGTCACAGCAGGTTTGGGAGGACTGTGTGCCCATGGGAGGGACTCACTTTTGCAGCAGGTGAGGTCTGGCTGCTGCTCAGGAGCGTGGACCACTCTGGAGAACTTCACAGAGAACTGCCTCCCATGGGAGGGACCTCACAGGGGAAGGACTTCTCTCACAGAGCAGCAGAAGAAAATTTCAGTGATGAACTGACCCGAACCCCCATGCCTTGTCTTCCTGCACTGTTGGTGGGAAGAAGTGAGGGGCTGGGGAGAAGAAGGTGTTATAAGGGCTTATTTTACTTCTCATTATCCTCTTCTGACTCTGTTAGTAATAAATTCACTTTGCAACTAAAGTTGAACCTTTTTTGCCCTCAAAATATTTCTCATGGTCTTTATCTCACTCATGAAGTGGGTTTCCCTCTGTTGCCCAGCTGTGGCAGGGGAGGGTGAGTGAACAACTCTCGTGGGTGCCTGGCGCTGGGCCAGTCTCAAACCACGACAAAAGGAGATTGGAGGCAGGAGTGTTGGGCTATAATTTATAGCACAGTGGTATTTTCATGGGGATTTAAAGCATTTATAGATGTATAGGTTATGCATGTTTCAGAGGTTGAATTCACACTATAGAAAGAAGTGGCCCATTTAATGTTAACACCCCATTTTACTGGTTTATTCAACAAGAAATTTATCATTTTTTCATATATTGTCCAGAGGCAAATGAAGAAAAGATTGCAACTGTGACTTCCACTGATTTCTCTTTAAGAAGGAAAAGCAAGGCAGAATATCCACTGCTGGTGACTGCCAAGATAAACTGGGGCAAAATTAAGTCTTTGAAAAGCTCTAAATCAATTTCAGTGACAAAAAATCACTCATGGAAACAGGCTGTTTTGTGACAGAATTTCTGAAAGTTAAGCAAATAATGTAGAGCAAGTCAAAATGCGATAATGTGCTGCACTTAAGAGGTATACTTTCCCCCTCCCTCCCCCTTCCCCTGTTGATTAGCATTCATGTTCCTGTTTTTACATTAGAACACTGATAGTAAGAGTTATTCAGTTAAGATAGCAAGAAGATATTATCCATAGAACTAAGTATACAAGAAAAGTACAGAAAAATGCTGTGGAAGAAAATGCAACTGATTCAATTACTTACTTTTGACAGGTTAAATATTCATCTTCACTGTCTGTGCATTGCTTGAATATAGTCTTGATTATATGTTCCAGTCTTTTCTTGGGAATTGAGTTCAAGGTTTTTTGGGGTTTTTTTTTTGACTCCTTGTTGTACCCCTGTGAAAGGCAGATAATGACACTTTCCATCTTTTCTGGAATTTCTTTTCTTCAGGCCCCTCATTTTCATCAGTTCTAATGCAGAAGAAAGGTAAAGAACACAGTGAGAGTTGTAGCGTGGGTCACACCAAACATTTTTCTAGGCCAGAATTTTGAAAACTCAGAGATGACAATACTAATGTCTGATACTTTCTAAAACATCTCAATAACCACTGATTCAGTTGGGTTTTGCCTTTCCTCTCCTTTTCCACACAGAATTCTTGCCTTCTTTTTCTTTTCACTTTCTTTGCGCTTCCTCTTGTGACTCTCATGTACTGAATTTTTTTTGTGATTATTATCAAGAAACAACGTGTCTCTCACTTTATCCTAGACTTTGTCATTTGAGTCTTCTACACTTAGTAATTTGAACCTACTTTTATTTCATGTACTGATTTTTTTTCAAGTTTCAGGCTGCTGAACAGCTCATGATTTCTCGTCCTTTCTCTGCTAAAGGATTTTTTTTTTCTACCTGTGTTTTTACTATCATTCTGTAGTAACTGGAAAAATCTCCCCCCACCTATCCTTATCTCCTAGCTATCCTAGCCAGCAAATTTGTCTTGAAAGCTATGTTATTAAAATCTGTGCTCTTCCTTTGTTGCCTAACTAAAGATGTTTTGGTATCATCTCACAGCCACTTGTGTACAAGTTTGCCTCTTACTGTTATCTTTTCAACTACCTTTTCTAATTTATATGAATGAACTATAGGAAAATATGTTTCTTTTCTCCAGCTTGGAAGAGGTAGTCCACTATTTTTTTACTCTAAGACATTGATGAAGAATCTGTATTGTATTGTACTTGTTTCCACAATGGAGATCTAGATACTAAAGTATCACCATGTTGAGCACTTCAGAATTTTTCAATAGATATTAAAAAAAACCCAAAACCTTGACTTGTCTGGTCTTCATGGTTTGGTGCTCTAAAGTAGTCACTGTATCATGATGAAGGGCTCAGGTTTTTGATTTTTCTTTTCCTCCCCTTCATGTCCTCTAGTTTTATTGGTTTGGACACAATGCCAATCCAATGTAGCTGTTTGATATTTAATTGGTTTACAGCCTAGACAGATTCATCTACTTCTTAGACATGAGTAATAGTAATTGGAGAAAGATGCATAGTGATATCAATTGGGTATGACTGTAGGTGAAGACCTTACCTGGAAGATTTGGGTTTGGCTTTCCTTTTGGTCTTACTTTCACTGTAGCATTGTCCTCAGCTACCCCAGTTGTGTGCTCTGTCTTTCAGGCTGGTGGCAATCTCAGCCAGCATTTCAGCCTCTGCTATCTGAAGTTACTCAACTGTATCAAAGCCAATAGCTATTGAAGGAGAGGTGTACACTCTTCTGTTTCAGTAGTGCCCATGGCCACTGATGGTAAATACCAATCTTTCTGGCCTAGCCTCAGTGGGCTGAGCAGGGTCAGCAGCTGAGCACCCACCCAGTTTGCCCTCTCCCCTCCCCCCCACAGCAGGATGGAGGAGAGAAGAGCAAAACCAGGAAAACTTGTGGCTTGAGATAAAGACAATTTCATGAGTGAAACAATCTGTGCAGCAAAGCAAAATAAGGAATTTATTCACTGCTTCCTATCAGCAGGCAGATGTTCAGGCATTTCCTGGACAGCAGAGCTCCATCATGTGTAATGGTTACTTGGAAAGACAAAAGCCATAATCAGGAGTATCCTGATTCCTGCTACCTCCTCCTCTTTAGCCAGGTTTTTATTGTTAATCCCAATGTCATATAGTATGGAATATCCCTTTCATCCGTTGGGGTCAGCTGTCCTGTCTCCTCCCAAATTCCTGCCTCACCCCCAGCCTGCTCAGTGGGGAGCAGCATGAGGAGCAGAGACAGCCTTGGTGCTCTGCTTGCAAGTATGGCACAGCATGGCCACAGCAGGGGGAGTAATCTGGGATCTTTAAGTCACAAATGCAAATGATCGTGTATTTCAGGTCCAAATTGGAAAAGTAGTCTATCTGCATCATTTATTTCTGAAATTAATGATAAAAGTGACATGTTAATTTCTGAGAGGTCTGATACCTGTGAAAGACTTAAAGGGGCCGGTGTTGGTGCAAGCATATTTACCTGGCTGTCAGTAGAATGTACTGTGCAATGACTGCGTGATAAAACTTGTGCTGGTAGTAAAGCATTACTTGGCCATTCCACGTGTGGGGTGAGACAGTGTTTGAACTGTTCTGAGCTTCTCTGGGGTCAGGCTCCAAGAATTTGTGAGGCTTACAGAAGCCTTTTAGCTGGTTTTTTTTTGGCTTTCTGTATTGTAACTTCTTGCCGCACGGTGTCTTACTGCTAACAGGATGTACAAAAAGTGCTTCTCCCTTTACCCTTCCACAGTTACACAGTTGTGCTGTGCTTAGAGAACTGCTGAGAGGAGGAGAATTGCTGGAGGTGGAAGAAGTCTGAGGAAAGAACTGACACCATATCTGCTATGTCCTGCCTGAATTAATTTATTACCTTATGATGCTGACACAAATAATTTTTCTTTTGCCCTAGGTTGCTGTGGCTAAAATCTTTTTATATGTCTTAAAGTGTGTCAGGTTCTAACACTATTTCCCACAGGCACCCTAAAATTTCAGGAAGAAATTATATATTTTATTTGACTGACTTTGTCTCTACTTATGGATACCTGCCTTGATTCTAATTAGAAAGCAAGCTAGCTGTGTGTTCCACTCTTAACTTACTGCCCCTATTCACTTTGCAGGGACCTAATGTATGTAATTCAAGCCTGTGTAAATCCACACCAGGTACTGGGTGATGGAATGCTTGAATATAATGCCTTAATTCTCTGGACTGCACCATTAAGGATTTTGCTAGTTTGTGAAGAAACAGATGAGTGGCCACATCCTTTTGTTGCGGCTCCCAGCACTAATTTCAGAGCATCATTTACTGAAGGGTCAGGACCAGCAATGCAGAAATTAAACACCAGACAAAATGAAGCCTGTTTCGCTAGCAGCCTGACCATTCCTGTGTCTCAAGTGCTGCTCAATGCTGCAGAGCAACTTAACTCTGTTCTGAGTTGCTAGAATGATGAGGGGTGAAAAACAGTACCTGTCATAATTTCTTCTATTTGTATGGAATTTTATCACTGCAAATGAAGATCCAATATTCCTTTCAAACCCATGGCATATACACTGCACCTTCTTCATAATTTCTCTTCCTTGAGCCATTTGAAGTATTTGTGCAGAATGACTAATAAAATTTTCATTATGTTTTCCTTATTGCCCTATGATGATTCACTCTGAAGGCTAGTATTAGTTGCTTTGTTTTAAGGGATGTTATAACTAAAATTTTTGCTCTCAAGTGAAATACATTATACTGAAAAGATGTCAAATGTGCTCAATTCCTGTTACTGTAGGAATTCATGGGCAGAAGACTATTTTATAATTCTAAAAACCTTTCATTTCTTTTTGTAATCCCATTTTATTTAAAGAGGAAGCAAGCTAATATTTTGACTCCAGAAAATATTGTCTGAAGGGTCAGGAAAACAGGCCAGCTTCATTTCTCTTAAGAAGTGTAATGACAATACAAAATTATCACTATGAAAAGAGAAAATAAGCCTGGCTTTTGAGTCTCCCGAGTGTCAGTTATTTTCCTGAAGGCTCTGCTCTGATTCAAAGATTCACATTGATCTTAAAATGTCATGCAGCATTATTCTACACAGAGTTTGTGCAGGAATGTGCTGCAAATGGAATTCAACTCCCAGCAGCTGTTTCTGCTCTAGTTTCTAGATGCAAAAGTAAACCCCAGCTCCTCCTCATAGAATCAGGAAATCAAATGTGCTTGAGCTCCTATGTATACACCGGGCTTTGGACAAGGCTTTGAAGTATGAAGAGTGTGCAATAATTGTATTCTCTGGCCAATTGCAATCTGTTTGGGAAGGGATGTTGTACATCACAAGACCAGAAATTATCAGAACATCTGTAATTGAAGAAAATTTTTCTTGATCTTTTAACAGGAAAATAGTGTAGCAATTTCACTGGCTGAAAAGCTTCAGTTTTCAAAAAGATATAGAGACAAAGATCTCAGTATTTGCAAAAGAGTACAGGAAAACTGAAAGACTAATGATTGAAGTGGCCACATGGCTGAAGGCCCACAGAAATGTGTAAGAGACTGGGACAGTTTTCATATGAGAAAGGACTGACAGAGCTGGGAGAAGAGAAGGCTCAGGAGGATCTCATCCATGTATAGAAATACCTGAAGGGAGGCTGCAAAAGAGGATAGAGAGAAGCTCTTTCCAGTGGTGCCCAGTGGCAAGACCAGAGACAGTGGGCACAAGCTGGAAATTACTTTTTTTTAATGTATCCCACCCTTTTCTACATCGCAGTTGGGCTCTTGAAAACTCCTTTCTTTTGTCTGCTCACATTCTCTGTCAGTCCTCACTTTCGGCTTGATTCATCCTCTGTTCAGTCTCATGTTTTGTCATCTATCTAAGATACACAGTCTCCTTAGGTTCTAACATCTTCACACTCAAAGTCAGTCTTCTCTTACTGACCTTGATGAAATAAGTGAGGAACCCATGGCTTGCTGTCGAGTGATCATGACAAGTGCCATTATGTTTGTGTGTGCCTATAATAGCATTTACACATACATGCAGACATATTCATGTTTCTGTTAGCCCAAATGCCCTTACAACCTTCCTGTCCTCATCTCATTCCAAATTTGTACTCTTCACCCTAACTAGATTTTGTCAATAGTTGACTGCAAGTAGTAAGAATGAAAGCACTCTCTTTTAATGGCTTTGTTAAATGTCAGCAATAAGGGATGTTCAATCATGATCTTCAGCTCTTGGGATTCCTGTAGCACAGACAGATGGTTTCTGCTCCAATATTGCTCAGTCTCACACTGTGGGGACTTGTATTTTCAAGTAGAAATTTAACAGAAGCCCCCATATATTTGCTCATTACTAAATGACACACTTGTTATTTAAATACTTTTTTCTTCCCTTCTTTATATTGTTCATTGTTAAAGATTATCCTAGGCTTTAGACTGAGGTATTAATGATACAGTTGGGTTTTTAAGGTATTCAGAAGAAGTGATACAAAAATGTGGTACCTTGCAAAAATCTATTTGTAACAGCTCCTTAGATGCCATGTGTGAGAGCACTATAGTCGTGCTGAAGACCTTCACCTGAATACTGATTTAAATTCTATTGAGAATATCATTTCAGTCTAAACTACTGCTTAGATTGAAAAAAAAGGAATAGCCTAGCTTTGCTTTTCTATCACAGATTTGGCTCTTTTGTGCCTACAGCCATATTTCATATCTCCATCATTGCAGCAGAACTTCTGAATGTTAAGAATAGTATTGACTTTGGAGAATTAATCCTTCTTTTTACTGAATACCACATGAGACTTTAGGAGGCCTGGATTTTTTTTTTTTTTTTTGATTGCAATAAGTGGTATGTATATAATAAATTCATCAGTTCTCTTTTCAAACTTGCAAGGATCAAGCCACAGTAAATGAACCAAGATTTCCTTTTATAGCCCTAGTAGTTTATGCAGGCATGTCTCCTTCCCTGCCCCAATGGCAATGAAACAGGCCAAAAAAAGTGAAGGTTAGCTATATCTAGAGTTGCAGATGGTCTTGTTTGCAAGTAAAAATGGTAACTTTTGTCATGAATCACAGAATATGCTGAGTTGGAAGGGACCCACAAGGATTATTGACTCCAACTTCTGGCCCTGTGGAGGACCATCCACAAGAGCCACACTCTGCCCGAGAGCTTTGTCCAAATGCTTCTTGAACTCTGTCAGGCTTGGGGCTGTGACCACTGCCCTGGGGAGCCTGTTCAGTGCCCACCCCCTGGGTGAAGAACCTTATCTTGATATTCAACCTAAACCTTCCCTGACACAACTTCGGCCATTCCCTTGGGTCCTGTCACTGTCACCACAGAGAAGAGATCAGTGCCTGTCCCTCCTCTTCCTTTCAGAAGGAAGCTGTAACTGCAGTGAGGTCTCCCATCAGTCTCTTCTTCTCCAGGCTGAAGACACCCGGTGCCCTCAGCCACTTCTTGTATGACCTCCCCTCAAGGCCCTTCACCATCTTCAGTCCCCTCCCTCCTTTGGTCACTCTCTAACAGTTCAATGTCTCTCTTACATTGTGGTGCCCAAAGCTGCCCCCAGCACTCGAGGTGAGGCTGCCCCAGTGCAGAGCAGAGCAGGACAATGCCCTCCCTTGTCCAGCTGGTGATGCTGGGCCTGATGCCCCCAGGACAGGGTTGGCTCTCCTGGCTAACAGGGGGGCCCATGAAAAGGGAGATACCTTATTTGTAGCAAACATTTCTTATAAGGGTTGTTTTAAAAGGGTATTTTTTTTTTTTGTTGCTTTCTAAAAGGGTACCAAAGGCTGTTGCAAATTATGTGGAACCTTTAAATTCTGGTGCTGATAATTTTAGAAATTCAGGACCTCTGCTGAATAACTTTTAACAGCTAGTTTTAGTAGGACTTTTGTGAATTGGCAGTAATCCAACTCATTGACTCATGGTCTTAGAGAGTGCTATGGATGATTTGTCTAATGGCCCAGCATAGTGCTGCAAAGAAGAGTAAATCACAGCATGAAAGAGTTGGATGTGTGACCAATGTGTTTTGTTCACTGGGTCAGGAAGTAATTAGAGGGAAGATTCAAGCCCTGGCACACAACTGGAGCTATCCTGAGGAAGAAAGGTAATGCCATCACTATAAGCTATCAACCTTGGAATGCTTCCTCTTTGTCCCCTAAGCTCATCAACTTAGAGTCTAGCATTAACTGCAGCGCTTGTAGGAGTCATTCCTATTCACAGGTACTAAAGCAGAAGGATCTGAAATGTTTGCACATCCTGTTATCTCATGTCATAAGTCCTCTTTCATCTCCCTTTTCTGTCTTAATGTTTTGTTTACTGACATACAAAAGAAAAAAAATTTCTTTGCTTGTCTGCATGTGTGTAAACTTTTAGGAATACCTGGATAGTGCAGATAAGGAAGATGTCAGAAAGAAAATTCCTTTCAACTAAGTATATTTTTTGAAAAGTAAAATAGAAATTTTTCCTATCTGTACAGAAATATAAAAAAAGTTGTAATGAATATTTTTTTCTATGAGTGTTGTTTGCTTACTTTTTTGGATGCTCTATTAGACCATATATCTGAATAGGAAAGGGAATGAGAAAGGTCACCTAAAACTTATGTGAGAATATTAAAATGGCTTTTACGCTGTGATTTAGACAAAGGAATAATTTAGAACTGTAGGACTTAATAATTTAGGAACTATAGAACTTAACCAACAGCAATAAATAAAGACATTACTTGGATGAACATTTTAGAAGATGGCTGTGCCATTTTTAAAATATTTTGTACGAATAGATTAACTGCAGTATTAACTTTATGAATCCATTAATGTCTTCAGCCTAAAACAGCAGGTATAACCCATAAGTGGAATTTTTAAAATTAAAATGTATGGTGTTCTAAAAGAAGAGCCATATTCTTAGAGCTACTCACAATGTGCAATAGAAGTCTGATATTGATCCAGTCCTTGACTGCCAGAAGTAGAGGAACTCATGGCATAGTAAATGTTTTATTTCTTTTACCTAAGCATGGAAAGGTTGCCCGTTATATTTTGTCAAGTTTCTCACAGGGCAAGTCTGCCTCTGCATCCAAGAAAAGAAAGAATAGAGCATGCAATGTCAAGTTCTTTTCTGCAAGACTTCTTCCTTATCACTTCTCTTTTTGGATGCTGTTTGTTCCAGCCAGGCTAATCAGATGTTCCAGGCATGGCTGCTCTGAGCTGAAGCGACACCATTTAGTCCTTTTCATACAGCAACTAACTGAACTTGCCTGATGGCCATCTCTCTTCACTTCCCTTATGCTTGCTTAGACCTCCAACTTCCTTTCCAGACCCAGTTATTTTTGATTTCTAGGGAGAAATGGTATGTCATGTCGTCTATTTTTTTCCCCTTTTCCTCTTAAAGACAAGCGGCATTAAATGTCATATATCTGCGTCTGGGATGCATATTCTTGCTTTCTCTGTTGTTCAATCAGGAAAAGGTCAATTTCTTATTGAACTTCTTTACTCTGTGAGTGTGCTTTATTGGAGCCTCTTTCCTTACTAGTGCCATCTTTTCTGTTGATGCAAAGATGCTTCCCAAGTGGCTGGTTTTGTACAGAGGTAGAGAATAAGGTGTTCATTGTCTCCCACTACTTAAAAGGCTTGCCTCTTGGCAATAAATAGCGTAAAGCTAGACTGACTTCTTGCAGATCTATTTGAAATATGTTTCTTCTTGTAGATTTGTTTCAAATATATGAAGGTTTTTCCAGAATCATCTGTCCATGAAGTTTTAGCTCTCCATAATCGTTATCCTTATGGTAGTTAGGCAACCAAGTAGGGTTTTGGCATAACTATCAGTTACTCAGTCCTATGTTAGTAGATTTGTGTGGTGTATCCATGGGTGTTTCCTCTTCTGTTTGGAAAAGCAACCTTGTTTACTCAACCTACTATCTTCTTATCATACAATCCCTTATAATATGCAGGGTAGGTTTGATTCAGGGTAGTCTTTGTCTCCCTATGTTTCAGTTGTGCAGTAAGGAAAATTGGAGTGTTTCCCATCCTGCCTGTGTTGTTTTACCCTTATTCACTGAGGTGAGGCTGCAGTGAGAGAACAAATTCATATCTTCCTTTTCTTAATGTCGCTGATACCTCAATGAGCCTGTCTTCTCAGAGCTTTATTTCATTTTTCCCCTTTTCAGAACAAAACCTTAATGAAATTTGCTTCAAGATGTTTATTGCTTCTTGGAGATTGTAATAGGACCTCTGAAATGTTGAGCTAAAATTACTTGCTATTGTAAAGTGAGATGATGCTGGCATTGTTTCATGGATTGCATGGATGTGAATTATGACAGCACGTTCTCAGTAAATGGTTTTGAATTCTTAACATGCTTCACCTGACATTACTTTTGTCATCAAAATTAGAAATAATTAAACCCAGAGAAAATTATTTTTCATTCAAGAACTCAGTATATTTCCTTAGTCCTCACTCACTTGCACTTCATCTAGAGTTGGAAACCACCCATAAAGAATGAGTGAAATGTGGAAAATTAATTCCACAGAGCTTCTAAGGATGACTTTCATTCTAAGGTTGTTTAAGAAACAGAAAACTATTTGCTGTCTCTGTAGCAATCAGATAAATCCTGTGGAGTCTGGAAACCCTGTTGTGGATACATCAAAAAGATGATGAACATTTTCGCATGCTCCTCCAAGTGCTTCAGTGTAGCACTTAGCTCCCACTAATGTTCACAGAATATCCATTAAGCTTGCAGCCACTGAACCTGACTCTGCAACTAAATTTTACTCATCATTGCCTAAACTCTGGTACCTTCAAATCACTTAGTTTCTATCATATAACAGTACTGGCAGAATTGACAAGACAGACATTTGCTTTTGGAACACAGATGTCCCAATACATGTTTAGATGTCATTTAATGTGATTAAGTGTATATCTTCCCCCCGCTTCTTCTTTTAGAGACCATTGATGTAAGAATCAGGGACTATGAAGTTTTTCCACCAGTCTTTAAGTTTTATTGTCTTGTAATATATCCACTTTGTACACACTACTTAAAAATTCATTAAGTGAAAGACAGAAAGCAGAAAAGGCTGGAGCTGTAGAGGCCAGTAGTTAGGCTACCTGCTAGGGAAGCAAAACAGCATCATTTGATTTCCTGCTCCAATGAATACTTAATATAAAATACTGAAATATTCATTGGCAAGTGGAAATGGTATCTGACCACATAAGAAGTAACATGAAGTTAAAATGAAGGCAATGTTATGAGCCTGAGGGGAAAAAAGGTCCAGCATCTGACTTAATGTATAATTAGCTGGTTGTTAGAAAGTATTGAAAGAAAACTTGCTGACAGTGCTATTGAGAAATGTTTTATGTGCTTTTATTGGGAGTTGAAAGTAATGCATATTTGTTATAATGTAAGATATGCAACTTATTTCTGTTCTATTAGGCCTGATGGGACCATAGAAAAAATTATTAAAAACAAAAAAAAACCCAAAACCCCCACAAACAAACAAACAAACAAAAACAAAGAACACAAAAAAAAAAACCAAAACAACCAAAATAAACAAAAAACCCCACAAACCCCCTCATTTTCATTCAGAATAGCTTTGTCCATACCAGAACTATAAAAGAGACTCTGCATATTAAGTAGCAGATTAAATCTTCAGAAAGGAATAGGGACATTTGCAGTGTGCCATGAAGTGATGATCACTAAACTAAGTTATTTAGGTGGGGAATTTGTTATACTGCACATTAATATTTTGCTCCATAAAATACAGGACAGCAGGCAATATATTATAGTGAAGTAGAGAAGTCCAGGCTTTCTGTGGGGGCTGCATACGTGTTAGCTCATAAAAATGCATTGCTCACTGCAAGCCAGGTCCTAATAATGAAGTGGGCATTCAGTTATTGGGAAGATGCAAGTGGTAGAAGGCTGTAGATGGATGGGCATGTCACAGAAGCTGCCACCAAAACTGCCATTAGATGGAAATCTTTGTTGGTAGCTTCAGCTGAAAGGTCAAATCCTAAATGGACAAAGAAATTAATCTGATGTTTCTTTCTTGCCTGCTGATAGTAATTAGTCTGATGGATCTATTTTGTCCCTTTACTGATCTGAGGTGTTTGCACTCTGTAGCATTTTAAAAGATTTACATCCCCTGTAAATTCTCAAACATTTGGAGTATGGGTAGGTGGTGCGTAGGCAAGGTGAGCAGCTCATCACTCATTGTGCACTTCTGCCAATCAAACACATCTACTTTTTTCTCAGTGCAGAACACTGTGTACAATTGTGATCCTCTCTAAAAAACTTTAGGGGAATATTTTCAATAGCACAGGTAGTTAGCCTTTAGACATTGCGCTCTTCTTTGAAAGCAAAGTAATCATTAACTTCACATATTTTCTTCTTTCCCAATAGTCTGTAAAAGTTTTGAAACAAAGGTACCTGTCTGAAAATGTTTGATGATATCATATAAATGTGTCTGAAACTTTGTCTTTTCATGACTTTTTAAAGAATTCTGTATTCAGGTAATTATTGTTTATTGAGAAATAATTTATTAGGGGTTTTCTTAATCTCTGATTAAGTGCTATAGAGGTAATGATCTATTCTGTCCTCACAGTTAAATTTGGTTACAAAATTAGCTTGTGTTTAGTTACCATGGTGATAAGTTTTTTTTTAATATAGCTTTTTTCTTTTCCCCTTTTATTCTTTTAATGAGCAAATGTAAGCTTTGAGACTTTTCTTAAGTCTTCACATGAACAAAAACTTGATATATAAAATATTCATAAATTCCAAATGAAATACTGTATCATTAAGGTCAAGAAGAAATATTTGCAGATTTATCTTTTTTCATATTTGTAAGTAGCCTCTTTTTAAGCTATTGATATAGGCAACATATCTCTAAAAAAAGTGCCAAAATAGGCAATTCAATAAAATGTGGTAATTTTGGCTTCCTCTTTCAAATACCTTCTAAAGAACAAAAGAAATTCTGACCTATCCCTCCCCAGCTGCTAAGGACACAAGTTGTTGATTACTGAATCATAGAATCATAATTGACTAATAATTAAACTTCCCATGGACATGTACTGATAAAATCACAATAATGGCAATTTTTCCATAACTGAGTATTTAGTGCACAACTGAATGCATGACCACAGAATGTATGCTGGAAGAAAACTTGAGGGGTCATCTTATCTATCTTCTGCTTCAGAGATGTTTCCTCTTTTTATTCTTGATGGCCTATAGCCAAAACATCACGGTTTCTTATGGATAAAAAGAAATGGACGAAGTACATGAAAACGCTTGAAACTCAAATGTGGTAACCTCAGATTTATATTCTTTATCTTTGCAGGCATGTCAGGGAAGCCAAACTGATTGCATGTTTCTGCAACAAATCCTGTGCTATATAACCCAACTTCTATCCACAGTAGCAACTGTGCATGAAAAGCGGTTTTCAGAGACACCATGACTTCTGTGACAGTATTAGGAAGAAGAGAAAGGAAGAAGGGGCATTACTGATGGACACAAATGTAGGAGTCTTCTCAAAGTAATATTCTCTGTAAGACAACACTCCTGCAGTCAAGACTAACTCTCTAGTGAAGCTAGAGAAAATTTGATTATATCTTTACTCTGTTGCTCGATTATAAGATCCAAAGATGACAAGATTAAGGCAAATTCAAGTTAAATTTTGAGTCTTCATACATTTTAAACCTGAAGATATATACAGTACTACCAACAATGAATAAATTAATTTGAGCTTTTCAGGAGGATTCAAAAGCAAGATGTGCAGCACGTAGGAGGTGAGTGGTGTGGACAGAAATAGGAAATGACAGGCAATGTAAAATTTTAGAAGTAAAAATATTTAATTGAATTTTTGTAATTTAAATAACCTACCACTGAATGCTGAGGCCTTTGGTGCAGAAAAAAAAAAATTCAGATAGAAATGGACACCGGTCTGTTTTTTACCTTGGTCCACACTTTGGTCCATTAAAAAGATCCCTTATTATTAAATCCCTGACTGTGGATAAGCTTTTTCATTTTATTTTTATTATTTTTTCCCTATTATCTTAGAAATTAAAAAAAAAAAGGCAAGTAGAAAGTTCTTTAGTATTTAAAAGTATTTAAAGTATTTAAAAATACTTACTATCTTTTTTTTTCAGAACATACAGTGTAGAAACACTACAGATGACACAATTTTTTCCAACTTTGGAACATTTCACCTAATTTCTGAAATGTTTTCTTTGTCTTTATGTTTTCTTATATTTAAAAAATCATTGAAATTGTGTTTACAGTCTAATTGTTTCTTTAAACTTTGCAATGACTAATCTTTTCAGCTATATCTGCTTCACAACTTATACTTTTCCCAAAATAGTATTAATGCCAGACATTTAAATATTCACTTTATTTATTTCATTTTCTAAATAACTTCCTAGATTTCCAAAACCCTGGATGCAACTTGTGGTAAGTACACCGACATCGTCAACAGAAATTATTTGTTCATACCTGTGCATTGCAATCCTGTATTTCTGGCTGTAAATTCTCTTTCAGGAACATGTTGCATCCCAGGTTTGGATTTAGTTAGGGGTTCTGATAAATGTTAGTTAGCCAGTTCTGTGTACCCCCATGTTCCCCCCCGCGGTGGTTCGCTCCGGGTCACTCACCATTGAACCATCACCATGCCAGTCTTGTGGTCACCCCCCTGTTCACTCCTGAGAGTTCTGTGTCTGTTACCCCATCCCTGCATTCCCATTTGTCCTGGAACCCTGTACCCCTGTCGTGTCCCCATTGGTTGCCACAGTCCACGTCACTCCCCCGTTGCCTGTCCCCATTGGGCAAGGGGGGCTTCCACCCCATCTGCCTGCCCCCTATAAAACCCCCATGGTTCCTTTGTTCGTCATCATCTCTGTCCACGCGGGTGCTGGGGGCAGACAATAAAAGCTCTCCGGCCATGCAGGACAGGGTGTGCCTCCTTCGCCTCTTTGCCTCATCCCAGCGCTGGTTACAGAGCGCAGCCAGCCCCACCCCGGTGCGCTGAATGCCACAGTGCCCGGGCCACGCGGCAGCCCGGTCCAGCCTAGCAACAGCACCTTTAGCTGGGCTCTCCAGAGCTGCCCCGGACCAGGGAAAAGAACGCCAAAGCCACAGAAACCCACCTGTAATCTCTGCAAGCATGAGTTTTTAATAACCCTTAATCCCACCACGGTAGGAAGGCTAGGTTTCAAAGAGAAAGTAGCTTTGGCTATGCCATGGAGATGGCCAAGAAACTCCCATGCATGCCAGAACCTCTTAGTTGGGAGACTCAAAGGCAGCAACTATATTAATGTTTGAGTTCAAACAAAGAACAGACTTTGGAAGTGATTCCAAATGTGTTAAGTTCCTACTTACCAGACTTGGAGTTGCACTGTGAAGAAGTTTTGGCCTGTGTTAACAGAAATGAAATCTAAGGTGTGCTCCAGCCATGAGGAAGTGTTCACTCTGTTGACCACATCAGAAACAGACTGAATCAAAACCTTCAAAATTCTGTACTGGGGACAAATATGTTCTCAGCACCAAATAATTAAAATTTGAATTGTAGGGATTCTACAAATCTATCCTGTTGCACAGAGCTACTTTTCAATGTAGATATATTCTGCCAGAAATCTGTTTCTATCTGATCTGTTTACTTACTGGTAAAAGAGGATGAACACAGTAAGCATGATTCCTTTCTCCAAGCCATATTTTATTAGAACTAACCATTTTTCAGGTGTCCCTTTAAGAGTGAATCACAGCCTGTGCACCCCTGACTGCCTGAATACTGTGGTAGAAGTTTAACAGCAAAACCTCATCTCATCCTTTAGAATTTGACTTTGCCACAACCACTTAGCACTTAAGGTAAGAAGAAGAGAAAAAATAGTTTAAAATTAACCTCATTCAAAATACATGAAGTCATCACTATGCAAAGGAAACAAAAAGGAGTCAGTGCTGCAGATTTTTCCTGTTATTCACTGAATTTTTTTTGTCTCCCGTTTCCACTTGGCAGAGTGGCAAAATGGCACTGTGATAAATTAGTCCCTTAATGGGTTTATTAGGAGGCTAATCAGATGTTTGAAGTGGACTTTGTTAGAACAACTTTAATGATTGAGCCCCTTAGCAATAAGAAAATAATACAAGTATTATTTTGTTACCAAGCTTGCTTTCACCTTGCAAGCACAGGGAAAGCATTCTTCAGAAACATTTGCCTGCTTTGTAATAGCTTTTTCAGTGATTTTTCATGAACTCTGTCACACAAAGGGTGAAGCAGTTTAATTTGTTTCTAGTTCCTAATTCAAGTACTGCATATAGCAATATTGTCACTAGAAATCCATAGCACCCTGCTGTAAAAAAATGGACTCCTGTTCCACTTAAAAGATGTCCTGAGGCTGTAATCCAGCATGAAACTAATTATTTGGGACCTCTCTGTTTCCCCACTAGCTCATCCTGGTGTGAGAAGTACCAGCTCTTCCCTTTCTTTGTGTTTCCTGGTAATGGCAAAACCTCCTTTTTATTTTTCTTAAAGGAAAAAAAGAAATAAACAAAAACAACAATAGCTTCCCCCCCACCCCCACCTTGATGTACCTGGGGAACAAAAAGGTATTCTGCTGCTGCAGCCTGTTTAAAATGGGAACCCTAAGGAAGGAAGAGATAATACGTGTCTTTCTCCTGAACAGCTTGGGCCATGCACTCAGGGGATGCACTGGGAGTGTAGGGCAGGATGGGCTGGGAGAACCCATGAGGACCCTGCAGTGTATGCTCTCCATAAAAATATGTTGTTGGCAGGAATACACTTGTTAACAGGCTTTATAAAATCTTTTTTCATTTCTCTAGATTTATTTTTACTACTAATAGTTATGTATTTTAATTGTGCCTTAATAAGGTTTTGTGTCTACAGGAGGTGCATAGTGGAAGAAAGGGCTTAATTTCATTTCAAGATTTTGGCCTGTTGAAGACCCTGCCCCAAAACTGCAAAGTCCCCTGTATGTCCCCAGCCCTGAAGAAGGAAGGTGATCCTTAAAGAAAGTATCTCCTTTCTTCCATCCTGTCTGCATATGTTTTGTTGGTATAGAGAGAAACTTAGGTTGGAGCTTTTGTCCTGGCTTCTTGTATGCATCCAGCAATAGCTGATTATTTCTTAGAAAACATCAGAAGATGAAAAAGACCTTTTATTGTAATAGCAACAGTCTTTCAGTTTCAGTTCATGTTTTCTGAATTCTCAAATCACCAAGTAAGACAAGACTTTTGTAGCCAGAGGACAGAATGAACAACAGAAATTATTTTTGTCTTAAGTGGTAAGTAGAAGTGAAAACAATTTGCTTATCCTGCTAACATAAGACTTGAGTTTATGTCAGCAGAGCAGGACTGAAGTTCACTGTACAGTACCATGGGAACCCACATGAAAACTCTGAGAACTTCTTTCAAGCACTGACATCCAGACCTTGTGTGAACCTGATTCTGAGCTCCCTTGCATTGGGAGGGCTGTGTTAGAACCTATGAGGATTTCTGTGTGCTGCCTTTGGCTTTCTGCCTGAGCTGCTTTCAGCTGCTGTCCTTTCAGTCTTTGAGTGAGGATGTGCATAAGCAGCTAAAAGATGATGACTCTATCCTCAGGGTTCCAGGGGTCAGAGGGATATACTGCTGCCTGTAATGGGGGCCCGTGCTAGAAAGTTTGGTAATAATTTCTCACTCAAATTAAACCAGAATTGTCAATTCCACTTCTCCTGTTGAGGTTGTGTCTTCTCAAAGGGACATAGAGATGACCCTACATGGTTGAACCAAGGTCCCAGTTCAGCCAGCACACACAGTGTTTTGGCACTAAAGGTGTCTGGAAACTTGCAGAAAGCAGAATAGGACTCACCTGTATCAGGACTCAGAAAATTATGACATGAGGTTGGTATTGAGGTACTTAGGATGATAGATTTAGATGTGTCAGAACACATGCTCTCTGACAATATCCTGTTTGACCTTTCTGCCATTTTCAAGCTTCTCCTGTAAGCAGAAGGGTCAGGAATATAAAATGTGTTTGTTGGTTTTTTTTTTTTTGTTTGTTTGTTTGGTTTGGGTGTTTTTTTTCCCTTTGGTTTTTTTTTTTTTTTTTTTTTTTTTTTTGGGTTTTTTTGTGGGTTTTTTTTTGTGGTTTTGTTTGTTCTTTTCTTTTTATTTGATTGATTTGTTTTGCTTTGTTTTTCCCCTGGCTTTTCTTTTTAAACTTAATTTAAATTGGTAGTAACATTCTGGTGTCTTCAGACAGTAACAAATCTAAAGTTTTAAGATAAAGCCCCATGATTAAAATCTATGAACTGGCAACACCAGTTCAAATTGGATACAAATGTTGTAATTTAGTCTTATTTTAGATATAATTTATATGGATGTCCAGTATAATTCTTATGTCTATAATCATGGTTCCTCTTAATTTACTGCTTAGCAAGTGATTATCCCAGTAATTCCTAGTCTTTAATATCTGTAATAAAATAATGTTTGCTTTCTCTTTTCTGAGATGTTCCTTGGCTCCAGTAAATATGACCACAGTTTTCTCCACACCACACAAAAGCAACTCAATCAGTGGAGATTTTGCACTGTAATTAGCATTAAAAATTATCAATTTTCAGGGTAAATTATTATTTGAAGATTTATGCTTAGAGCCATACATTGTGTTTATATCTGATGCCAAGTTGCAGAAAAACACTCCTGACAAAGTTTTCCTCATGCCCTGTACTGACTGATTGAAATTTACAGCCGACCTCCCTGACAATAATTCTGTCAGGATCGGTCCTTCAGGCAAATTGCCAACTCAGACATGAAAGTCAGAAATGGAAGAATGCAGAAAGCCTTTTCCTTTAAAATTGTAGAGATGTAAATTTTCCCTGACAAAACTGGCATTGTGGGCTTCTTCTGCAGCTTTCTCCTTTGTCATTTTTCTTCCAACTGAGGAGGGGAAAATGATACTTTTCTTCTTCCAGAGCATGTCCAATCATACTTGCACTAAATGCCAAGGACTCATTACAGTTCTTGAAAATTTGTCTCTGTAATGGAAATTTGTGGCCTCTGAGAAAGTTTCAGTTTGTTCCCAATTCTAGGTATCAAAATTACTTCAAAATGTCAAAATAGAAGAGTTTTGTTATGAATTTATCTAAGGGAAAGATTATTTTCATTGTGGGATTTTACTGGTAGGTCACAGCCCTTAAGAGCTTTATGGCTATCAAATACAATGTACTGTAAAAAGTCCCAGTGATTCATTAGGACACAGTTTTTTATTAACAAATTGATACATGGGACAATTTCACAGGCATTATGTTGCTGAAGGTGCTGTTTTTTAAGCTGGAAAATACATTCAGCCATGTAACTATGTTCTGCCTTATCATTCATTTACAGTGTAATTAACAATTTACTTCTTCACCTCAGTTCTGTACGCAGACTGTTGCTGTGTCCTGTAGAATAAATACTGTGTATCAAAGATCAATAAAATGAATCCAAAATTTAATGAATAATTAACACACAGATTACATAGGTAAAATGCCTTGGAAACCCCAGGCATGAAAAGTACTATGGAGAAGTACTACTCTGACAGTTAGGGTGAATTTATGTTGAACGCAGACATGATCTCAGTCCGATTCCTACTTCTTTTGGACCCTTCCCAAGTAGTTACAGGTAATTTATTTAGACTCAGGTCTTTGTGTCTGATCCCTGTAATAGACCACTGCCCTCATGAAAGTGTTTTTCACAGAAGCAGTCAGGAAGATGACATAAGATCTCTTAGAAAGGCCAAAAAGCTAACAGAAAACTCCCCCAAGCAAGAAGCAGCAGATGATGCACTCAAATTTAGTTTTCTTTTTTGCCAAAAGGGAAGATGTTATACATGCATATATATGTACATGGAACTCAAAATTTATTTTTATTCTGGTGAATAACAATAACCAAAATAACCAAAATACACCAAACATGTATTATTAGTCCAGCTGCAGGAATACCAACACTCATTGTCCACATTGATTGAAAAAGTTTAAAAAATGCTTCTTTAACATACTTACATAAGAAAAGCTTACAAATGTAGATCTTTTTCCTTGGGTATCATGCTTATCCTTCCAAAGCAGCTTGGCCAATGCAGGCTGACGGCTTCCTGCCTCCTGGAGCAGAGGGGCAGAACGTGTTGTGACAGAGCGCCAGCATCCTGCTGTCCTCAGCAGGAGGAGATTGATAGTAATGGTGGGGCTTTCTTCTCCTCTGTGGTTTCCTTCTCCTGAGCTGCCAACTACAGCCTGGCAGTGGCCCCCAGCCACACACAAATGGCTGTGGTTTGTCAGGCAGTGGCTGGGTGTGTGTCACCTCCTCCCCATCAGGGCCATCTCCAGGGCTGTTCTGGTTTGAAAGCAAAACCAGCGAGAGACTCCAAGTCAGAAATACAATTTATTAGGAAAAGGAAAAAAAAAAGACAAAAATACATGCAATGATACAAAAGGAAGACCACTGACAAAGTCAGAATACAACCTGACACCCCTTTGGCCAGAGTGCTGGTAGCAGTCCAAATTGGAGTTGCAGATGTGGTTGTTGTGTCTTCTCGGAGACCTGTGGAAAGGCTGCCTTTCTGTCTAGAAATCCCTGGATTTATCCAGGTGGGAATGCCTAGCTTCTCTCCCTGGGTTGAGCATCTCACAATGGGCTAATGTTATTTTGAGTCACAAGGTGTGTTCTTAATCACCTGTTAAACAGAACTGGCTCCTGGAGAGTGTTATCTCTGAGTCATGAGGCGAGACATTGATGGGCCCATTAACAGGAGATAAGGAAAACTGTCCAGATGCAACTGCTACTCGGATGGTAATAGGAAACATCTTGGTGCTCAGTCTTGGACAAGGGCTAAAGCTGGAGCTGGGGAGGCAGCAGTCCCTGGCCCCAGCCCAGGGCTTAAATCAGCAACACTGATCCTGTTCTCCTTCTTTCTCTCTATTTTAAGTTATTCACTAGTTAGCTTTTTACTAGTAGACTTGGAAGTGAGACACAGATTTGTGATTAATTCAAGTTTTGCTGATCTAAGCTTATACTTCTGGCCAGTCTCTTTGGCAGCAGCAATGTTTATTTCATTGTCTGATTTAAATACCGTTAAGACTGGCTCAAAAAGCACAAGCACTGCTTAGGTAGTTCAAAATATATGACAAGTGATATCCATAATATAAAAACTGAAGATCACGTTTCTAACATGAACAGTTCAGTTCCTGTCACCTCAAAATGCAAGTTTTAATCACAGGTAGTGATAATGTCCTTCCTCTAGGGAAAACTTCAGTGGAATCCAGAACTCATCAGGAAGCTTTCATTTGACAGCTGGGTGCTTACAGGGAGTCAGGCTGGACAGGAGGCCACTGAAATAGCTGTAGAGTCTCGAAGCCTCACCTGTGCTTGCAGCAGGTCACACGAGGGAAAGGCCCTGGTTATCTGTGAGCTTTGCTCACAGTACAGGAAGGTGAGATACCAAGATGCTGCTAAGAACACTGGGCCTGATGAGAACACTGGCCAGCACTGCCCCTGAGGGTCTGTCCTAGGGACACTATCAGATGGTCCTGCCAACAAGTGTTATCACCTGATCTTATCCTATCTGTTTTCTGCAGCAGGATTGACACAGCCCTTTATAATAATGATAACATTCAAGATTATCTCCTTGTTTGCCCCTTCTAGCCTAATTAAAAACCCCTAGTTTAATATATAGGGTGTGTTTTCTTCTATCCTCAAGATTTTCAGTGTAACTCTATGTATCTCAAATTGCCTCTCCTCGAAACTTCACTGACTTGGAAACTGTGCTCTGAAGAGAGGTGCTTAATTAGCTGCTGGCAAATACTGAAAATCAAATAATTTAAAGATTTGTCTGCTTCATGGCAGAGAAAGACCTAGCTAGGTTTCCTCCTCTGTGTATTACATGTTGCATGTAAGGCACTCATCCAGGATACAGAAGACTTGGTTCTACTTTCTCAAGGATTTCAATTCTATCTCTTCCCAGTCCCATCTCCTTGGAGAATGTCTCACTGCTGGACTGTTAGGGGCTGAGAAAAGGAATTCAATTCTCTGCCCTAGAAGTTCTATCACTGATGTAAGTACTGGAATCCTTGTGCCTCCAAGTGTGGCATAGCTGTGTATCCTACCTGATTTTCACAGCTCCTTCTGTGTGGGAGAAGGCCCAGCTTTGACTTCTGCACCTGGGTGGATAATATGTTTATAAGAACATTCACCATGAAATTAACAGAGAGACCTATTAACACATAAAGAGGTCTTTATTTTTAGTATGCTTATTTGAAATATGTAATGAACATCAGAAGTCATAAACCTGAATCAATGGAAATCAGTCATAGGGATCTATCTATCTATCTATCTATCTATCTATTTATCTATCTATCTATCATCTATCTATCTATATATATATATATATATGGTGTATAAAAGAACCTCCATCCATTTTTTCTTGATCTACATGATATTAAGTTCATAAAGTACATGTATTTTGGTGCAATCTTCAATCAACAGTTTATGTGACCAAATAAAAAGGGATTAAGCTGAAAAGAGATAATTTAATTGACTGATTTCTCTTCATTGTTAAACTTGCTAGAGCAGATTAATCACTGTGGTAACTGGTAGAATGTTCTGAGCCCTGGAATTCTGCATTTTGGGTGGAAAAAATACACTGATGGATATAAAAAAAAGAGTGAAACCAGAACAATCAAATGAGATTTAATAACAAAACTTGCTAATTTTCTTGTGCAAATAGTTCTATTGACTTTTGCAAGACTACTATGAAGTGAAACTAGTAATTATAGCTGTCAATTTCTAAAGGATTAATCTCTTCCTGTGACATAGAACTGTCCTTTCTCCTCCTGTGTTATACAGTTAAATAACATTCATTTCTAATGGCTTGTTTTTTCTGCAAAGGATTATTTCTGACTCACTTGTACACTTAGAAGAGTATTCTAATAATAAGGGTAGGTTTAGGTGAGATATTAGGAAGAAATTCTTTACTGAGAGGAGGGTGGGGCACTAGAACAGGTTGCCCAAAGAAGTTGTGGATGCCTCATCCCTGAAAGTGTTCAAGGCCAGGTTGGATGGGGCTTTGAGCAACCCGGGCTAGTGGAAGGTGTCCCTGCCCGTGGAAGGGGGGTTGGGACTAGACAGTCTGTGAGGTCCCTTCCCACCCAAAGCATTCTGTTGTGTTCTGTTCAAAGTGCTGATGCTCTGGGCTTACACACTGACAGTCTGTCCTAGCTTCTTAAGATAGTACCATGACAGATGTCTGAGCTCTGTAAGACTGTCCCCTTGTAAATGCTATTTCTGTCCCTTGTTGCTTACAGCTATTCCATAACTGTGTCTTTTGTGCTTTTGAACTTCTATTGTTAAAGAAAGGAGAAACAAAAGAACCAGCCAGCTACAAACCCTGATGTCTGGATTCAACAGTGTGCCATACTTTAGGAGTAATTCTGATGAAAACAATAATTGAAAAGCTGGAGGTGAAAAGGAGTAAAATCTTAAATTATGTTCATTAGGCCACACTGGGAGCAGTAGGGGCTGTGTTGGGGCCCCTGTGAGGAAAGACTGGAGCTCCTGGGCACGACTAAGCCTGCAGCCTAGGTGCTGATGCCTCGAAGAAAACATACTTAAGAAAGGGCAAAAAATGCCCCAGGGAAAGGAGGAGGGAACACGAGGTCAGAGGAAGAGGAGGTGCTCTGTGGCAGAGCAGTTATCCAGGCTGCAGCCCCTTGCCAAAGCAGGTGGATATGGCCTAAAGCAGCTGCAACCCATGCAAAGTCCACACTGGAACAGAGAAAAGAGTGATGAGGAAGGAGTAGCTAAGAGGAGCTGTTAGGGTGTGACCCCAAACGTCATTCCCTGTCACCCTGTGTGGTTCAGGGTGAAGGAAAGGTGGAAAATTTGAGAGGGAAGGAGGTAACTGTAGATGTGGAGCCAGACTGGGAATAGGGGGCAGGAGGGTAGGCAAAGGGTGTTGTTTTAATGTCTGTATTTTCTCCCCCGTTCTGCTGACTGGAGGGGAAGCAGGAGGGTGAGAAGCTGGGTTGAGGTTTGGCTTAGCCAAGGCTAATCCACCACACAGTTTAATCTTGTACCTTCTTTAATAATACTTTCTTACCTTTAGTAGCTGGAGTCAGAACTTGATGTCTTGCAAAAGCTCTGTTAATCTTACCTGTCCATCAATTTGTCATGACCCCATGTGGAAATCCAGTTTGAATTCTGAGCAGTGAGGGAAGAGGTTACTGAGACTTTTTTTTCATAGAATCATAGGATGGCTGAGGTTGGAAGGGACCTCTGGAGGTCATCTGGTCCAACATCTCTGCTCAAGCAGCTTCCCTTACAGCTGCTTGCCCAGAACTGTATGCAGATAACTTTTGAACATCTCCAAGTATGAGGAGATGCCACAACCTCATTGGGCAACTTGCTTGGTCACTCTCAAAGGAGAATTTCTTCCTTATATCCAGACAGTACCTCCTGTGTTTCACTTTGTGCCTATTGCCTCTGGTCCTGTCTCTGAGCACCGTAGAAAAGAGCCTGGCTCATCCTCTGTACACTCTCCCTCCAAGAATTCATATTCACTGATGGGATTCCCTGCTGATGCTACTCTTCTCCAGGCTGAACATGCACAGCTCTGTGCTTTTCCTCATGAGGAGAGGCTCCAGTCCCTTCATCATCCTGACAACCCTTGCTAGACTTTCCATTGTATCTCTCACATGAAGGGCAGCCCACAACTGGACACAGTATCTCAGGTCTTGCATCACCTGTGCTGAATGGAGTGGAAGGATTGCCTCCAAGGACCTGCTGGTAGCACTCCTCCTAATGTTTCTCAAGTGCCACCAGCCTTCTTTGCCACAAGGGTGCATTGCTGGCTTATGTTCAGTAAGGTGTCCTCCAGAGCCTTTCCTGCAAGGTGGTTTTCCTGCTGGTGGTTCCCTAGCGTACACTGGTACCAGGGATTGTTTCTTCCCAGCTGGAGGATTTTGTATTTCCCTTTGCTCATCATGTGGTGATCTCTGTCAGCCCGTTTCTCCTTCTTGATGGCAGCACAAACCATTGGCACTTCTTTTATGGAAAGAAAGAGGATCAAAGTCGCTGGAGCATTAAAGTACGCAGTTTTCACTGGAGAGGGAACTCTCCACTAGCCACAGATGGCACAAATCCCATTTGAAGTTGTTAGGTGAGATTTAGAAAGTTTTGTAAAGCATTTGTTTTGCCTTTGGAGTAATAAAGTAGTTTTTGTTCATGCTGGTTATCAAAATAATAAAATGTTCCTCTGGCAAAGGGTCTATATCACAATTTGCCCAATAGTCAGGGAGCTTAAATGAGAAACCCAAGTCTTAACTTTACAGAAATGCAGCCAGGAAAAATGTAGACCTGAGAACCACACCCGATGTGGGTTGCATACTAAGTATGCTGAAACATAAGTCACCTTGTCTTCTAGAATAAGCTGGCAACTTTAGTTAAAGACAAATAAAACCAATATATTTGTGTTTGATTTTGCAAGAATTGTTTGCATATGGGGAAACTGCAAAGGGAATATTGACATAGCAACAAATTAATGTGTTGACACCAGCTTGGTGAAGACAATTTCCATAATTAATCATATAATTCTTATATTAACACATTTGGTAGACAAATTAAAATGAAAAACTATGCAAAATGAAGTGGTTTTTAAGAGTTTTTCTATCATTAGTTCTCCTGATTATTGTGAATTCTTTCTTCTAGAACATGTTAAGATAAAATAGGTAGCCAGATCTAGACACTGAGCAGTAAATTAGGTTCTTGATTCCTGCAGTGCTTGCAATAACTTTATTCTGCACCATTAGTGACAAATCCATCTGGTGTAATTGATGTTGTGTGAGCCCTGTCTAACCCCATTCTAGTTGGAACACAGCACAGGAAGAGTCTCCTCCTAATGTGAAGGAGCATCCTAGGTTTTGTAAGTAAATCTGTATAGCCAAAGCAGTTAAAGGATGGTGATGGATTGAGTGTGGAGGCAGCTCTGAGGGGCTGAACAATGTACAGGTGACTTGATCCGATCCAGCTCCTTGTTTAGGAAATTGAATGCTGCCCTAAAGGTGTGGAATGCTTGCAGGATGGACAAGGACTGTGTAGTAGACAACTCCACTGACAAAGGTAAATCAGAGTCCTACATAGTCATGGTTTGTGCTGAGTTTTTTTTCAAAGGCAATCTTGAGGTAAATTAGCTGAGCCTTTTGTTGTCAACAGGATGCTTGCAAAGAATAGTTATTTCAGCTTTAACATATGTAGACTGGAGTTTCATGTAGTGAGTTAGAAATATGTGGAAGAAACATGATAATCTACAGTGGTGAAAGTAGTATCACAGATCTATACATTAGGAGTGATATTTCTGGACTTATGAGCCAAATTCAGAAATGATCTGCTGAAGTTTAAGTGGGGGAATTTATATCTTCATAATATTCTCTAGTATATGATCTGTATCTCTTAGGCTAGGTATATTACAACCTTGTTTTATACCATTTTTTAAATTGGATCATGCCTTGCACTAGAGTTTTAGAATTTACTTGTTCAGAGTCTAGCAGGATGGTGTGAAACAATCAAAGCAGAATAGCATTAATTTAAAAAATGGCCCTTAAATCTCTTGTATTCTCCTTTAGCATGGGTGCATATACACCAGCAGAGATAACTTTATGTTATTACATGTAGTGGGCCAAATTAAAAAAGGTCAAGTTTAAAGGTTGCAGTGTAAATGAATCAGATTCTGCAGGAGTAGAGAAGAAATAAAAGTAATAGCAGCTCAGTCTCCCTTGCACCCATTTGCATTCACCTCTCTTTTAAGCTTGGTGAAGCTGGGTTTTAATGAACCATGCACTCTGGTTTTAAAACACTAATGTAAACTCTTCCAGGTTTGATTAGCAAAGCCAGCAAGGTATTAATTTTTAAATGGGATGTTCTGTGTGAGGAAGCTTTCTGTCAAAGTGTATCTTAAAGTCCTACTTAAGATGGAAATCTAAACAAGGTGCCAAAGGAAAAAATGAAATAGAATTGTCAACTAAATTTTACCAGACAAGATTATATAATGAAGACTGTAATATTACATTGTAGTGGAGTTCTACTCTAAGAATTACTAATAAAACACTAAAACATTTATTAGGCTCAATTGTGCATATCTGAAACCATTTAATGGAGCTCTTCATTTAGCCATAGTTTTTAAATTAGTAAGATTGAACAGATGCATTGACTCCCTTGTCCACGTCCCAAGCCTTTATTCCACCATTAAGTTTGCTAAACTGAAGTCTTGTGTGCTTATTCTACAAGCCTCCTCTTGGAAGATGGTTTCAGAGTTGGATATGGACATCTCTCAGTCTGCACAAGGGTTTAGACAGCAACAGCAGTGCCAGTATGACACACAAGGGCTGTCCCCATGTTTTGTCTCATGCACTGTTGGTTTGTCACAGGCTGTTTGCTCTGAGTCATTGTAGAGTTTAAGAAATGGATGGCTGTTCAAAATTAATTTGAAATTTAATGGCCACCATGACAGGGATTAACCTAAAGCAATCAGTACATTCTTGAATATTCTGAGGATCATATTTAGGAAGAGATTCAGTGTTTTGACAAAAATGAATTTTTCCCCACACCTAGACAATTGCATCTTGCTGCTTAAGTCACAAGTTTGCCCTTGTTTTAATTATGGTAAAGAATTTTCTTGTTGGTTCTTTTATGAAGATCACTATGTTTGATTCAGTTTAAAAATTCTTCAACAGTTTATAATTTGTAGCCATCTGTCAGTGGCCTGGTAATGCATATGACTATTTTCTGTTCTCGGGCATTAATACATTACTCTGAAGCATCTTTCTCCTAAGCCATATAAGTCATTATAATTTACCCTACATCCATTATGCTTTAATTACCTTATCATCTGTGCAGATTATGGTTCAGTATTAAAAATAAAAGGGAAATTCACAATGTTTGTCAGAAGCAAGTGCCCTTTTTGCATCTTCACCTGCTGTTTATGTTTGCTCCAAATTAGGCTGAGGTTCATAATTGGAAAAATGAAAGAGGTTGTGTGGACTGAAAATCAATTTGGTGCACAGGAACACATGGCACAAAGAATGCTTTCTTATGTGACATTTTTGGGTTTTGCCTTTTTGTGTATCCATAATTATTTATACTAATTACAGCTAAAATATCTCTCCCTTACATGCACATGAGGCTGGCAATTAGACATGACCTCCAAACCCAGAAATATGTAAGAAACAAGTTAGAATTAGAATGCTGCATCCAGGTCTGTATTTGTCCTGGAGCAAAGGCAGTGTTCTCTCTCCGCTATGCAGAAGCACAATTTCAATTTAGAGCAAAGGAATTGGCTCTTGTAGTTATGTGCTATCCAGTTATATCATCAGAGGACATGTTTAAAACCCGCTTTCAGTTGAATTTAAGCCAGATCCTCAGCTGGATAAATTGCCTTGTCTCTGAATCCGATGGTGCTATGGTCACGTACCAGCTGAAGGTCTTGATGGATTATGAGCAATCGAAAGTACCTGATTACCTAAAATGCAGGGTGGTGGCCCCTCTGTGGTATGGAACAGAGACTCCCATTCCCATTGGTTGGGAGCCCTTCTCTCTCACTTCTGGATGGCAGACTTCCCTGTTTCCTCATTCCCCTGTTCCCACTCTTTGCTTGGGATGGCATCTCACCCTGAAGATTTAGGCTGTGTCCCTATTTGGTCAAAGAGTCAACATCAACAGCATTTTAGTGCAAGGTCCTACATAGCAAAATTCCTGCTATGTAATTTTGAATCATGCATAGAAATATGCCCTGAAGACCATAAAGACCTAGAAATAAAACAACACACTTCTGGGACAATATTAGTATAGGAGGTAATATAAAATCTGTTCATTAATTGGAGGCCTCCAGGGCCAGATATGGAAAAGTGCCTGCCCCACATAGGGTGAGTACAGTTTTATGAGTGTAGCAAATAAGCATAATTGACAAGAATTCCCAATTAGAAGCACAAGTACAGAGGTAATTCCCCCCCTTGGTTCCAGCTCTTCTGGAACCCCTCCTTTCTTGATTCTAGCTGTACTAGCAGTTCTTTGTTTATGAGAAAGTATCTTGAGAAGCTGGTTTTTACCTTGGTTCCCAGAGGAGGCAAGATAGGAGAGGAGCCTCTGGAATGTGTTTTGTGTTTTTCTGCCTGTCAGGATAGGAAAAGTACTGAAGTTAGCTAGGAGCTATATAACTATACAACAGTAATCTACAGAGCTACGAATATGTATGAAGGAAATATAAAAGGAAAAATCATTTTGTCATCACTGCTGAGAATCAAAGAAGAATCTGCAGAAGGGTATTCTTTACTATTTATTTAGAAAACTAAGTCAACGAAAGTAACTAAGGTAACATAGATCAAACTTTTCTTATTATGGTGTGTTATTCAGGTTAATGCTCTATTTGTGTGGCCTCATCAGTAGTTTTCACTAACTTTAGTTGATGGGGTAGAGATGCAAAAGAAATATGGTAATGTCAAGAAGTTAAATTATTATTTTCCCTGAAATGTATAGAAGCAGCCTTTGACGTCCCAAGTCCTACACTTGAGGGGATGGATAGGTGTTAATTTTAAAATCTTGCCTGCTCCATATACTGTTCACCTCATGCTGTAACTGCTTTACAGTATGTGCCCAGTGTCGTTGCTCACCACATTGTTGCATCTTTATCATTCTAGTCCTGTATGTTTTGAGGTTTATGTTGGTTTGTTGTTTTTTATTTTTTCTGTCACATGAGTTCTTGTGCATCGTATGGGCTAGATGTATCTTGGTGCAAATGGGAGACAAGAAGGCCACAATCATATCATTTCAGACAGAAACCTTGTCAAACAAGGACACATGGCACATTGTCTGTGGCAAAGGACTGAGGCAGGCGTGTGACATGAAGCTGTTTTGATTGGCAATAGAGTATTTTGGAGAAGAGTAGGATTGCTTGTAGGGTTTGTGACCAATCCTACAGATGTGCATAATGGCATATTTCTGGTAACGTTCTTGGATACAATGCTGTTACTCTCATAAAATAATAGATTTGTAAGTACTTCAAGGTCTGAGGATCATGTTACATGGATGAAACAGTTCCTTTGACTGTAATGATTGGAAAAGCTTCACAGTCAAAAGAAATCAGACTACCTAGAATGCTTCTAGACTTACCAGACTACCTAGAATGCTTCATCTTTTCATGTGAAATTGAATTTTTCTTGAAAATTATATGGTGGGGAGAATGAGTTATATGGTGATAGGCCAATAGCTGGAGTTATGCAATAACTTCAGATCTTCTGTACTACTAAGTGTCCCAGTTCTTCAGTTACAAAAAAGCACAACTGTGTTTGCTTAGTTAAAGACTGAAGTTTGTACACTGGTAATGAGACATAAATATTCTTAAAATCAGGTATTCCAACCCCACTATTCAAGGTTATAGGTATAGACTAACCTTCTGAAGTGCAGTAAAGGCAAATCCAAATTGGCACTACAAGAGCCAGCTGGGATCTAGAAACCCTGTATTTCTTTTTTTGTATAATGGACATCCAAGCTGAGACTGCCTGTTGATTTGGATGAAGTGTCAGATGGCTTATTCTATCTTCAGATCTTGGTTGGATGTCCATATTACATTTAAATTGTACCATATACGATGACAGTCTTTTTCTTCCTTGGTGCAGGGATCTTTACATCACCCTTCACAGATGAAAGCAAGTGAAATGTTTTTTATGTCTATGCATTGAGTAGTGTTAGCCTGACCTGGATTACAAGAGAATAGATTCCAATCTCCTTTAAAATGAAGAAAGATTTCCTGAAAGATGCTTCTAGTTTTATCCCATCATATATATCTGACTTTGATGCATATTATTTTTGAGGTATTAATGAGGTATAATGATATGGGTGATATTGAATATTAAATAAAGGGTTTATATTTTTCCTTGGATTATATGTCTCTGTATTGGATATTTGAACTTGCAGATACACTTTAGATGAGGGATGTGTTACTAAGTGCCAGTTTGAAAGAAAGTAGACTTTAAGGAATACTATAATAAACAGACCCAAAAAATGCTGTAAGAGGCTGAGTAATGTACTGAAGAGCAAACATTTGTTGGTATCATAAACATATAATTAATATAAATTACAATTCGTAATATTCCATGATAGTCCTAAAAGACCATTTCCTGAGGACAGATGTGTAAAATGAGAAGGTAAGCTTATGACTAGTTGCTTGACAAGATTAAATAAATTAATTGTAAAGAATGGAAACATAACTTTTATGAACCTGACTTACACATAGCCCTATCTCTTCCTACAAAGATAAATAACCACAAAAACTCCTCCACAACTTCCCTTTTAAAATCTTCACCAGTATCAAGAATTTGCCTCACCAATGACTTTGTGAGACTGAGTGTCCTAAACACTTTTGAAAACAGTGTGCTGGAGATAATAAAAGAGTGACTCAGTGCTTTGGCACACTCCTGAAAATGTGAACAGTTGGGACCCCAGCTATCAGCAACAGATGGGAAGTGCTCAAGCTTTGAATGTTCAGTAGGACACCACAGTAATTCTGTAAGCATGCCAAGGAAAACATCAAGTTGTAAGAAACAATTATTAGATTTGTCTTCTAGGCTCTTTAATCCCTAAACTTGATATTCAATGCTTTCCTTCATGTCCACCTGATTATTGGTCCTTCATGATCTTATGAAAAGCAGTGGCAAAACGCACACCAGAATGAGAAGTACCTCTCAATTTCCTACATCCTTGAAGTATTTGAGCTTACGTTGTCTTGTTTGGAGATTGGCTGAGGATGTTTCACGTGGAAGTTGCAGAGTGTATGGACAGTTTATTATTGACAATATTAAAATAATTTTACATGGCTAGTGATGCTTTTCTCACAGCACAGTTTATTAATGTCCCCAGCAGTTTCATTTATAATTTGCCCATTTCTACCAAGCTGTGTGCTGAACATCCCATCTCGCTGTTGGGCCACAAGACCAGGTAACAATGTGGAAAAAACTGCAGTGATTTTGATGTTCTACTGACACTCAGCTTTCTGTCACCGTACCAACCTATGAGACTAAATACTGAGGCCAGGGATGATGGAGGCACATTTGGCAGCCAGCCAGGTAGGGACCATACTGTGCTCATGCTAGTAATTTGGATAAAGTATCAGTCAGGGAGGAGAGGTTGAGAGGAGACATCTGACACCTTTTGGACAAGACTTGTGATTTGATGTTGCATGTTTGACTGTGGCTGCAATACTGAATCCTTATTTTCTCTTGGATAATCATTTTGCAACCCTCAGGGTAGGATTTTATGGGCACTATTCTGCTTTCTGTGTGTAGACCTTGCCTCTGAGCCATCAACAATTAAATCAACCTTTTCAAGGTTTCATTAGCCTTGGAGGTGTAACTACAAGTTTAACTTTTTCAAAACATAAACAGCTATGACAGGTGCAGCTCACCCATGAAGCAGAGCCTTGCAGCGCTGCTTATTACAAGGCTACTAAAACTGTTTGGTGGTTTCCAGGTGATTGCAAGATACCAGTTTTCACTAACAGAACACACACTGTGTGTGAGTAGTCAGCTGGAGATAAAAAAGGCAGGATTCCACCTGTATTATTGGAAACCTAATCAGTACAGCTAACAAAGTTTAAAATGCAATTTATCTAACCAAATTCAGATGTCTAAATGATTTGAACTAATCCTGAGTCACCACTGACTCTACTGGATAGATCTTCCTTGACCATAGTAGGAACTTGGACACCTTGTGTACTTGTAGACAGTTGTGTATGCATGTAAAGGTCGGTGTTTTTTCACTCTGATGTCTAATCACACTTTGCCTTTTTGAGTCATGTACTGTTAGAGTACAGAGAGTAGAACAGAGATTAACCTTTACCAAAAAAAATAAAGGCTTTTAAGCTAGAACTATTTTTCCTAAGCTTATTTTTCAGTTTCAGATTTAGAATGTCCTGTGTCCTGTGAAATTCCATATGTTTTGTAAAGACATCTCCTTTAGTGGGCACCGTAAGAAGACCAAGCAAAAGTAGTATTTCTGACTACTTGTTTAACTGTGTGTGTTTGTATTCTTTAACTCAAATTGCAAAATTCTGAATTTAAGCTTAATTATTAGAGCAAGCAATCATTCATTTCAACTTGTGAAATTAACAGCAAAAATAAGCCTGCATTTGAGAAGCAAATATGTATGCATAGCTAACAAAATCTTTATATAATTGTGCATAGCTTCCTAATAGCTAAACATTGTTGTTTTTTCCAATTGGTATTTTGGAAAAATATATTAGACTGATGTGTCACAATATAGAGAACGATAACATCTCTGTAAGTCTCATAGGTTTGTTGGTTAAGTGCTCCAACTGTCAGGAATCTCTATGGACTCAGCTCCAAAATCTACCATAACACCCTGTAGGGAGCATTCTGGATATTGTGTTCCCCTTGTGATAGGCAGAGGGAGCACTGCAAGCCATGGGTGCCTCCCTGGCAGCTTAGTCCCTCCCTGCAGAGACATGCGCAGAGAGATGAAATAGTTTTTCCCTTGAGGAGCATGTGATAAATAGTCATGACAGCAGTCAAAGGAAGGAAGATATTTTTAACTTTTGCTCTGCTTAACCAATCTTGTGCAAGATAATGGAGAAAATCTGTGGTAGAATGGGAAAATTACTTTTGAAACCCTGAGTTGCAGCTCAAGGCCTTGCCAAGAACATGCTTTCCCTTCAGGGAAATTTTCCTCTTTTTCCATAAGAATACTTGTCCTGTAAAAGTAGGATGATGTCAGTTCCCTGTTGCTTTTTAATATTCCTGCTATTTTGCTACTGCTGGTCAGACAAAGAATATCAATAAATAAAACCACCTCCACATGTCAGTAATGTACTCGTTTATTAATCATACTGAAGGTAATGATTTTAAATGAAATCTGAGGTGGTGCATTTTTCTAGCTTTTCAAGTGTGTGAAAAAAAAAAATTAATTCCAGCATAGAAAAAAAATTAAGGATAAAAATTATCTGAAATCTGTGAATTCCACAAGGAATGAGAAAAATAAGCAAGAACCTTGCCAGTCTGTTAATGAGGCTGTGGGAGGTAAGAAATATCAATAAAGAGTCCAAAAGAGCTGATTTAAGCAATGATCTAATGAGCTCCTATTTCATAGCATGAGACTTTTTCTTTTAAAGGGACATAGTTAAACAAATAATCTTAAGCATGATCTTGATTTAAGGTCATTCTGATTTTATGGAAATATCCCTAGTTATGCAAGCAGTTATTTTTTTCCTAAAATATTTCCCTTTAGGAGAAAGATAATAGCTGATAAGATAGTAACTTCTTGTAGGCTGTTATGTCCTTATTTCCCCCCAGTTTTTGTGCAGGAGCCAAGGAATCTTTCCATATGCTTTTTTTTTTTCCCAATTAATCTTAGTAATTTCCTTATGATGAAACCAAATCAATTGCTTGTAATCAACTGGGAATTAAATGCAATTCAAATTTTAGTAATTTAAATGGGCTACAGATCTCTTTCTGAAGTTTGACTAATAAAGAAAGAGAGAGGCATTTCATCCAGATCCAGTTAGGTCCCCAAATTTTCTTGTTTCATAAATATAATGATAAGATTGGTGATTATACTTTGATTTTCCTTTGTTTAGGGGTTGCTACTGGGACATCTACCTAATGTTTTGAGCTGAAGTTGCACTTCTCCCTAATCCTTTCTCTCCATCTCTCCTTTTCCCTCTCCCTCTCTTCCTCTCTCCTTCCCTCTCTTCTCTTCCTCACCCTTTTTTGTTTAGCCAGTGCTTCCAAAGACCAGAATCCTATTTTGCAACAAAGGGAGGGGACAAAAAAAATGTGGCCCAGAGAAAATACAATTTCCATTTCAGTTCTGGTTCCTACTGCATAAACAGGTATGATTATTCCTGAAATCATCTGCTAGTAGTTCCATATGCAGCTCTGCTTCCATCATCACTGCCTTATGAAAATCAGTCAGATGCTGCTTGCACACTGCCCAGTCTACAGAGTGAGTATATGTCAACAGCAAAAATGGCTCAGCCTCTCTTAGGGAAGGTCAGCCCCATGCTGGAAAGGAAAGAAGCAAGGAAGAACTTCTTGTGCTACCAGAAGTGAGAGGTTTCTGGAAAGGAAGTAAGAAGCAAGAGCGTGGTAGGAGCTCTGTCGTAGTCAAAGGAGGAACAGTGCAAATGCAGTTACCAGATTTGTGGCAAGGCAATAGACAATATAAAATTCCATTTACCAGAATGGAAGTGGTCCAACCTGAACCTTACTTGGTCTCAGTAATACCTATACCCTGAAAGGCCCAAAGGTGCTCCCAGAGGTGCTCAGAGTCCAGGGGGATGGCTGAGACATTGTGAGTGAGAACATGAGTCCCATTTACATGAAAGGATGTAATGCATGTGGTTGGTGCCCTGTTCTTTCTTAGGCTGACAAGTTGTACCCAGAGGCAAATAGGAGATGCAGATGAGCTACCCTAACAGATCAGCAGAAACCTGCAGAGCTTTCCTGGCAGGAATATACAGAACATACCAACTTGCAAGTGGTGGCAAATCAATAGGAATCCTATCATTCATGTGTGAAATCTTAAATTTCATGGTACTTTAAGTCACAGTTATGTGTCACATTAACCTACCTTTGAGAAAGCAGTAAGTTTCAAAGAGTAAAAGGTGTCTTTAAATGGAAAAATCTATCTTATATTTGGTCAGCTATTAATCTGAACAGAGTTTAAGACTTTCAGACTTGTTGATTCATAGATCAAAAGCAGGGCTGCGATGTAAAGGTTTATGGCTAAAGGCAAGGTAGGTTAATTACTAACCAATGAGCTGAATCCTAAGTACTCTGCAATGTGATTTAAGTTTTATATAATGGTGATTAATTAATGCACAGTGTGGATTAAGACTAGGTAAAGGAGGGAAAAATGCTGGTGGAACAATAAAGATGATAATTTACTGTGGTTATACAGAAACGTTCTGTTCTGTTTTTCTGAAGTGCCCAATAAGTCCCTGAGAACCAGGGGCTTTTTGTAAGTAAACATACCATTATTTCTACTGCCATTTGATGCATATGGCATATTTTCAAGGTGTTTCAAGATAAGTCTCAGCCTATAAACATGAACTGCCTTCCTCAACCAGCTCTTAATTATAACAGATTTCTAACTGCAGCCTGTTAACTTATATATGTGTCTTTAGATTTCAAGGTCTTTCTTACAGAGGTATGTTACATTTGCCCCAGATTCTGCACAATGATTTCTAGATAAAATTAAGGGTATTCTTAGTGGAAATAAATCCTCATTTTCAGACCAAGAAGGGATTTTACTGCTGGTAATGTCTTTCAAATAACTGTTTTTCACCATGAGCTTTCAACCAAAATGTCCTTCCTCTGCGCAGATGAGGCTATGGGAAATATAAAATGGCTGAAACTCTGATGGCTAGTATTGAATTTTACAAGACTAATTGATTAATGATATAGATTCCCTTCCCTTCCCTTCCCTTCCCTTCCCTTCCCTTCCCTTCCCTTCCCTTCCCTTCCCTTCCCTTCCCTTCCCTTCCCTTCCCTTCCCTTCCCTTCCCTTCCCTTCCCTTCCCTTCCCTTCCCTTCCCTTCCCTTCCCTTCCCTTCCCTTCCCTTCCCTTCCCTTCCCTTCCCTTCCCTTCCCTTCCCTTCCCTTCCCTTCCCTTCCCTTCTCTTCCCACAAAACTACAGGTCTGAACAGAAGCAAAGCAGAAGCAAGGAGAGGGAAGCCACCGCCGGCCTGCAGGGACAATAGACCATGTTCTGTGGTGCTGGGCTCCAGCCTGCCTGTGTTAGCAGAGATGGAATTGACCCTTGAAGACTACATTGTCTATAATTTAAAAATTACCCTCCATTCTTCAACAACACTTTATAAGCAGTATGTTTATTCCTATTATTCCACTTTTAAATATCCTTGGGTTTTCAAAACATTTGTTTTTCAAAACAAATGCTGAATCTAATCTGGATTCCTTATCTTGACAGCATCTGCATCAGACCACTGCCTATTGTGAGGCCAGGCTAGTGAAACTGTAGGAACAGCACAATCAGAGGTCATTAACCCAGCAGGAAAATCATTTGCCTCATTGGCAATGGGTGAGAATAAATTGGTGAGATAGTGAGCACAGATTGTCCCTTGTGAGTGGCTGAAGCCACCCATTTCTAAAGAATTGCCAGCAGGTTGGAGGCAGTCATTAAAAAAAAAAATGTTTGACTAACACAGCTTTAATTTATAGAAATAACAAATGATCATTTCAGTGTATGCCATAAGGAAGGTATTCGCTAACGTAGCTTTGGATTCAATGCCTACATTGTGATTTTTTTTTTATTCTTATGAAGGCAATATCCATAAACATTGATGGAACATATCTGGTGATTTGAAAGCAATAACTGCAATCTTGGGTGAAAATTTGCATCTTTTAGTGGAGTTGAAATCTTGAGTAGCTATCAATAAATCAATGCAAAAAGGGTCCTAAATCACTGTAGATCTCTATAACTATTTCTTTCTGACTGCAGTCTAATCTATATTGAGAATATAAATAATGACTTTTATGCTTTATGTGATAACTTCTCTTTTCTGAATTCAAGAAATATGATATACAAACACAAGTTAGATGAAGTAAGGCTGTAACTCACACTCTATGCAGGGTTGTTTTATATTAAACAGTCATTCAAATTCTGGTCATTTAAATTCAAAGTGAATAAAGATGGAGTGCACACCATTTTCCTTCAGATGTCATTCCCCAGCCAAATAGATGTCAGTGTCAGAGATATTTGCTGATTCCTTGATTTTTTTTCCCACCTAACTGGATTCCATTTCTCCTAATTATATAGACTTTTACTATTTTAAAGGATTAATTTTCTTTTAAAGAATTTGTATGGGCATTATTAGCAGATTGTTTTTCAAAAAATAAGCTATACTGTGCCAGTTTCAAGTGGTTGTTCTGCTCAGTATATAAAGCCTGACTAATTCAAAATGTCTGCAATATTTGAAGAAAAATTCACAGTCTTGACTGTAGCAGTAGAATGTCTCACAAAACTTCAAAAAAGAGAAAAAATATAAATTCCAGATTATTAAAGGAACTTTGCTCTGTCACTTTTAACCACCCCTAACCTTATTTTCAGTCCTCTGCACTTCAGAGCTGAAATCCTATGCAATTTTGTCTGGGAACCACTTGATTTCTATGTTTAGAGCAAGCTCAGGGAGCCTACATGGGGGACCCTTTTCCTATCTTTATGTCAATTCAAAGCCCATGATGTCTCATGAAGCCCATTTCTTTTTTCTTATGACATGTTGGTTTGTCTTAGCCATTAATTTTCCTGTTAGAGGTTGCATTCAGCATACCTGGTGGAGTCTGTGCTTGGGGAGGTCATGGCTAGTTCCATATTATGGCTTGGCCACAGCTTGAAACACCACACAGTGCCCCAAAACTGCAGCCAGTTGGAGCAGCATGATCCTTGGATGTGTCCAAGAAAGGGTGGGAGCTGACAGAGGCAAGAGATACCTGTGAATTCACCTGAGGAGTTACATGAGGACACATCTGAGACACACAGAAGGAGAGGTGCAGATGGGGACACTTTCTGGGGACACAGCTGGAGTTTCACTCATGGAAAGGAGTGCTTGGTGACTGAGCAAGGGTGCCTCTGAGGTTCTGTGGCCATGGGTGGCCCATGCCAGAGTAAGGACAATCCTGAGGGGGTCCAGTCATGGGTAAGCTCTGGTTGAGTAGTGGGGCAGCCAGAAGAAAATGAGCAAGAAGAAAGGAAGGGCAGAGAGAAGCCATTACATCCAGACTCCAACTTCCTGCTCCATCCATCTCCTCAACCAAGGGCTTGGAGGGCCAGAGTGCAAGCATGCTGAAAATAAGGCAGATGGGATGAGTAAGGGGGGAGGAGAGCTGCTGAAGTGAGGAGAAGTTTTGGGCTGAAGCTGAGCCTGGGGAAAGGAGAGGAAAATTATTTCCACTGGTACATTGACTTTTATTTATTCATCTACATCTCTGAATCACTAGATAAAAGTTTATGTATGTTGCCACTGAAGTAAACTAGGTACAATTTTATGAGTTGAGATTTTATGAGTTGAGCAGGTTTTGCCTGCTTTGATAAGGCCCAGCAGTGCAGGGGCTCAGCCTCACCATGGCCTGGGCTGGTTTAGAGTCTGAGCTGGTTTAGACTCTGAGCTGCTGCTGGTGGCTGCTCTCTCCAGCTTCAGCTCTGGGGTGGCCCCTCTGCAGTCACTGCCTGGCAAACCATTGTCCTTTGTGTGTGGGGGACTGGGGGGCCTGGGGGTCACTGCCAAATAGCAGCTGGCAGTCTGGGAGGAGGAAAACAAGCAAGTCCAGGACTAAGGGGAAAAATGCCCCGTCACGAGCATCAGGCTCCTCCCACTGAGGATGGCAGGGCGCTGGTGGTTTGTTGAAATGTCTCCTGCCTCTGCTGCTCAAGGGGCAGGAAGCTGTCAGTCTGCATTCACCAAACTATGTAGGAAGGACAAGCATGATACCCATCCAGGAAAAGGGGTCTGTGTTTGTAGGCTTTCCTGTATAACAATTTAAGGCATATTAAATGAGCTTTTATTAAAGTCAATTTGGACAATAAGTGTTGGTATTCCTAAAATTGGGCTAATGGTAACAACTATATTTTGATTTGACTGTTAAAGCACTCACCAACTTAGCAGTACATTTTTAACTCCTCAAATATGTTTTTTTCCATTTCGCTCTTTAAATTTTTAGAATGGCAAAGGAGGGCAGATAATAGCCAGACTTCCTGCTAGCATATTTTTCAGGTGGGGCTCTGAGGAACAGAAGTCCACTTTTTCAGCTTGCATGTCTCCTGCAAGTCTGGGACTTAGTGGCAGGATTGTCCTTTGTTTTATTGGACCTTGCCCAGAGAGTGCAGTGCCACATCTTTAAACTGCCAATAAAAGGATGTCCCCATGGAAATGCAGGACTGGAGAAGACTTCACAGGATTATGCAGCATAGTCCTCTCTTCTGAAGCAGCATGGATTCAGAGATGGATATCAGAGGCATCAGAAGCTTTGAAAGGAAGCATTTCTACATCTTTCCTATGTGACATTTCATTCTCTGCATCCATTAAAGGATTTATCTTAACAGTCAGGATATTTTTTGCCTTTGAAATTTCTGTTTTTATACATTTGTCCAGGTTTTCTGGACTGTGGGCAGCTCTGACAGAGCAATAGTGCACTAGCTCCAGTACAAATTCCAAACTCCTTGAAATTCAAGGAATTCCAAATTCCTTGAAAATGTAGGCACAGGACAGTGTTACAATGGATTTGCAGTTCATTACTGCTGCCCAAACAAAAATGCATTTATGTAAACTCTAATTTACCAGTGCAGATTTCTAACCTAGAATCCACTGACCATCTCTGCCTCTCCAGCTTGACCATCTTGGTGCCTCTCCTGCTTTTCTAGGTGAGTATTTAAATTGAGATCCTACCCATATTTTTCACTGCCCCTGTTTCCTTTTATCACACTTCACTTCCCATTCCCCTTTCTTTCACTCACTTAAACCCTTCTGACCATTTTCTAGCCACATGTTCTTTCTCACCCTGCTCTTGCAGCTAAGCCTGAAGTGGCACGTGTCGCACCCACTGCTTTTGGTGCCCGAGCAGCTGCTGCTGAGCATTGCCTGCAGTGGCCCGTGTAGCACTGCTGTTTGTATTTATGGTGTGAAAACAATTGATCCAGGTAATATTTCTTCAGCCTTTTCAGAAGAATGTGTCTCCAGAGAGTTTCTAAGTCCTTGCTAAAGCAAGATACATTACATCTACTGCTTCCCTTTAATCCATTATGCCAATTATATTGGCAGACAAGGACATTAGGTAGATTTGACATCATCAGTTCTTAACACACTCAAGTGAGCTGTCTTTTATCATCTTAGTGTCTTCTGCTGCTTTTGAATTGATTGGTTAAGAGTTTGTTCCAGAATCTTTCTGGGAATTGAAGTCAAGTGCTCTGTAATTCTCTGGATCCTTCCCTTAGCCCTTCTGCCCACACACCCCACACCTTCCCATTTTCCAAGTTTCCCATTTCAAGTCCTTTGGGACTTTTGTGGTTAAAACTAGGTAGACTTCTGATAATATTCTTAAATCCAAAGGGATGAAAATGGTTTGTCCTAATTCCTTTTCCCTAGTGCTTTTGGTGAATATCATAAGACCCTGCTGAATTGAATACATTCATTTACTAAATATTTAACCTCTTTTTTTGGCTTTCTTTCCTGCTGGTTGTTAAATTTAATTTTGTTAAGCCTCAACAAACTCATTTTGGGAGGAATGAAGCCCAGAATATAAACATTTTCTGCATCACTTGTTATTATTCTTTTTTTTTCTGGTCTTTTAACTTCTTGACAGCGAGGGAATTCCTTTAGTATTTGTTGAAATGTATTTTTCTCATAGAAGAAATAAATCCTGCTTGACAGACTGTAATCTTCATCCTTCCTCCTTCTTACATGCCTAAATCTAAGCAGAGAAACAGTCCCTTAGAGATGCCTAAGACCTTACATTTGAATGAGGCAAGTGTCTAAATGTCTGGATTAAGAGACATCATTATACAAACATGGGGGGAAAACTACTGTGTTGAGATTAGGAGCAGCATTGTCTGTTAGGCATAATCACTGGCTTCATGCCTCTTTAACACTAACTTTGGATCTCCTCTGTGGTTAGCTTGCTTCCATCTTTGTACCTTTCAAACTAGCATCTCTCATAAACATAAAATCCTTGTACATACTTGGATTATTTCAGTCATTCACCTAGAGGAGGGCTGAAACAGTACCAAAAATAATCTTTCAACTGGAGAGCAAAAGAGCCATGTATGAGTCAGAAAATATTTCTGTAGGAACTACTATTTCTTTAAAATATCAATTTATGTCTATGTAGCACTTTCCACTGAAAGAACTCTATATTTTTGGAAATGCTAGTTGACTCTCCTGTGGTGAATCCTAAGAACTAGAAAGGAAACACCTAAAGTTTAGATGAGAAGAATCAAGAAAATCACTTACTTAATGTTACACAGAAAGCCTCTAAAGGACCAGATTAAAAAACAGGTTCACAAATCTTTGTCTTGTTAGCCTTTCCCAATATAAATAACTGCTTATAGTAAAATTAACTTTTTTGAAATAGAGTTAACTGCTTTGATCTAATCATACTAGGAAATGAAATAATAACAACAACAATGATAATAGTAATGATGAAATCTCTTTAGTACCCATCTGTTGCAACTTGATTTCAAGGACCTGGTCTACAGAGAAACTTCATGCAAGATTCCTTTCTTTTAATTAGAACATTAATATTCCCACTGTTTCCTTAGCTTCAAAAGCTAATGTCAATCCATCCCCCTCCAGTCACTTGGCAAAGAAGACAGTATCAAGGTGAAGTTCTTTATGCAGGGCTTTCCAAGTGACAAAACATAAGCCTGTGTTGTTATAGCTGGTTTTTTTTTCTTTTTTTTTCTTTTTTTTTTTTTTTTTTTTTTTTTTTTTTTTTGTATAGCGGTACCCATGCAGACAAACTTCACATTATCTCTGTACCACAGTGGGATTCATTTGCTTTGCTCCTTCAATCCCCTGAGCAACATTTTCCTGTATTTTGAACTGAAGCAAATTATGTAATGAAAGTGTGTTTAAAATGGTTGCAATATAACAAAAAGTTTACATTTCCTAACAATAACAACAATAACAAAAAGCCCTACCAATAAGCATGTTGCTTAGCAACATGACACACAGCTGAAGGGACAGCTGGAATCCATTGGAATTGACAAAGGATCTGCAGATGAGTGACGGAGCCACCCTAGCTGGCAGCTCTGGGAAGCAGCTGGAAAAAAAGGATAACAAAACCCCAAAATTGCTGATAGGAGAGGGTGAAATGAACTTCACAATGAGAGTGATAGTGTAGTACAACAAAATAAAAGAAATAGTAGAATGCAAGGAAAAAAGGTGTAGGGGAAAAGCAAGATAGAATAAAAAAAAATTATTAGTACTCCATTCAAGCAGTTGCTCTGGCCAGAAAATATGATTAATGTTCATCCTTAAACATTTACAAGAAATAATTCCCCGTGGTAAGTATGAAGTGACACGAATAGGAAGATTTGGGTATGAGCATTTGCATAACCCAAAGTACAGTGATCCCTGCACTTGTTCACTCACGCTCTTATGTGGACTTGAGGGGGAGCTGGGAGCCATTAGATGGATGTGCTTTTGTGACCTGTTGTGACAATGGGTTATTTTTCCCGGTCCCGGGCAGCTCCGGAGCGCCTGGTTCAGGTGCCTCTGCTTCTCGGCGGGGCCGGTGCTTGTTGGGATTCCCAGGCACTTCTGCTGCCATGCACCGGGGCAAGCTGGCCGTGTTCTGCTGTCGGTGTGAGGAAAGAAATAAAGAGGTGAAGGAATTGTCCAATTCATCCGTGTGGACGGCTGGAAGGCTTTAATGGCCACGGGTGCCACGATGGAGAAGCTGCGAACCACCCCCAACTCTGCGTGGACGAAAATGGCGACGGGACCGGGGAGGCGCAAGATTTTATAGGGGGCGGGACAGGGAGGGCAGAATGGGGACAGGCACCGTGGCGGTGATGTGGACCATGGCAACCAACGGGGACACGACAGGGGCGGACATGGGGCTCCAGGGCGAATGGGGTTGCGGGAATGGGGTGACAGACACAGAAGTCTCCGGAGTGGACAGGGGAGTGGTTACAGGACTGGTAGGGTGGGCTCCAATGGTAAGAGACCCAGAGCGGACCACCACGGGGAGGGGAAACACGGGGGGTGCACGGGGGTACACAGAACCGGCTAACTAACACAGATCAGAACCCCTAATCTGAACCCAAACCCAGGATGCAACAACCTGTATCCCAGTTCCACCACTTAGGATGGCAAGAGCATAGCAGGAGTGAGACAGTGTAGGGATTGTTTCTCTATGCTCTGTAAATTTGATGTTCATACTATTTGAATAAACATGAAAACAGAGGCCATATCAGTCATCGTCAGTGCACCTTTGAGATCACAAGTCAGTCATCACATGCTTTAAATTGATACATGACTACCAGATTTTCAGCTCCAGTTAGATGAATACAGCCACCGAGGATGTCTGAGCTGAGCCAGGTGTATGTTAGAGCAGGTGTGGAAGTACAAAGGATGTTTTCATTCCCCAGCATTTGAACTGGCTTGTGCTGTGTCTCTCACAGGATCCAGTATTCCCTTTCCATAGTCCTTTGCAGTTTATACTCAGACTTCCTATGTATAAAAGTGTGCACATCGATAACTGTTAATACACTTTACATTTCTTTTAGTACATCTTACCTGAGGGCTTTCAAAATGCTTTAGAGTTTTAATAAAAAGGAATATGCATTGTGCCCAAATTCTGCTTATCTAATGCCAGTTCATAACTGTGTGTACTTTAATAGTGGTGCCAGATTTACACCACGGGATGTAAGATACTGTGCTTGCACCGATAGCTTTGGATGTGCAAGAACACAACACATAGCAATGGCTTCTCTCTTTTCCCCTGAAAGATTATCACCTCAGGAGTACAATGTGGCAACTCTAACAAAAGCTATGGTAGCTATTCAAAATGCAGTAATAATCTTTTGGGAAATGATCAAAAAAACTGCATGACAGGTTGTATGACTTCAAGAAGTGTACAAATTATGTATTTGATTTCAGATGATTAATTATAGCAATCCATTCTGTACTACAAGACATTTTAAATCACATTTTTTATAATTTCTGAAACTGACATTTAGTATTTTGACACGATTGATTATTTAGGTACTGATATAAATTTATAATTTTTTTCCATATGATCTCTCATACAGAAAAAAAAAATACCAACTGTCTTTACATTCATGTCTTGTTAGCTACTGCATAAATATGTGAAACTGAAAAAAAAGGGACTTTCCATTCAAAGCTACTAAATAATCGGTAAACGTAGGGCTTAGCAATGCTTTCTAAAGAATTTTTTGAAATATGAACAGATATTATTGAATACTTTCCACATTGAATGTAGTGAAAATGCATGCAGTACCAGTCTTGAGAAACAGGAAGAGAAGATAATCTTACCAATTGCTATGCTGCTTAATCAAACTTAGATCTGTTAAACAGTGGATCCCTACCTGAGTTTCCTTTCTCTTCTGTGGCATTTGGGTATAATATTTGAATGTCATAGCCTATTTATTTCCTCCTCTGAATATTCTCTCTGGCTTTAGGCTTTAGTCATGATGTTTCTGTCTGTGATTAAAGCTTTCAGCTGTGCCTGGGTGGTTGGAGCCCTATGGGCTGAGGTCAGCAGGCCTTCTAAAACAATCCTATGCTTTTTACTGAATGTCACCTGTGCTAATACAATTAATTGGACATCAGTATTCAGGAATTTCTCATAGATACAGAGCTCTGTGTATTCAGTAACGCATGTTATCGGTGTTGGGCCTAGAGACTTCTCCTACTGCTAAGTCAAGTTCAGTATCCTGATCCCTGCTTGCCCTTCTTGTTTTGAGCTCAGAGTTTCTAAGGTTATATCAGCACTGCATAGCAGAACTCAGTGCTGTGGTTCCACAGCTTGCAGCAAAGCAGCTAGCAGAGGGGCAGAAAATAGATGTGGAAATAGGGCAGCATGTCCAAGATGACAGACTTCAGGACACCAGCAGAGGTGCTGATACTGGCATTGATGCATACGAGCTCCTGCAGAGAGAGACTTCACTGCTTTGCTCAAATGGACATAGCCTAAAACATCTCTGGCCAGTCTGTAAAGACCAATTTATTTGTACCCTTACTTAGGTACAAGTGAACCCAGTGACCCATCTGTTCAGTGGGTGAAGGTTTCAGGTTGCTTTGAACAAAATCTGTTAGGAACAAGGAATCATCTTTATATCAACCACTTTAATATGTCCATTTTCCAGAGAAAGTACATGGCATGTATATTTTTCTTAACAAAACAACTTCCAAAATCTGACAATCTGAGAGTCTGTGTTTCCTATCTCCCTTTTCAGAAAAATCAAGGGAGTAGAAGCTTCGGCCTTGACCAACATTGCTTTTGTCACCCTGTGCACTGGTGGCTGGTACTAAATTCTGGAATAGCAAGAATGGGATAGGCACTTCTGTGGAACCAATGACCACTGCTTGCAGGCAGCTCAGCTGCGTCAAGTCTGACTGGCTCCTGCTTGTGTAATGCTGCTTCTGGGGTTGGTTTCACTACTGGTATCACTGAGATTGATGATGTACTGTGGGATAGCTTCTGTTCTCTTACTTGAAAACAGCTTGTGTGACATAATGTCTGTGGTCATTTTACCTAGCAGTTACCAGTTTTTAAAGGGTGGCAGCTGTCATCTCATGCTAGCTAAAATGGTTAATTTCAGAGATTACTGCATTTCTGGTCAGATTTGAAGACATGAGGGAATAGAATATCCTTCCCGTTTCTGGTCCCCTATTTTCTTTCCCCCTTGCTATGCTAATTTAAGTGCCAAATACTGTGCCCTTCTCTTCAAATGCCAGTCTAAATCTGCTGCAGCCTAGGGTTGCTACATGTGTTGGTCTGACACTCTGTACCTCTTTGGGCTGTGTCAGTGCCAAGAACTGTCATCTCTGCCTGTTGCATACACTGTGTTTGTTTCTCATAAGTCTTTAAGATAAATAAATGAAAGAATTTGTGTAGGTGTTTTGTTGTTTTTTTTTTTTTTTTATTTGGTTGTTGGGGTTTTTTTTAAACTCAGCTGTCACCTCCTTGTTAGAAATGTTCTGTTCTTGGTCTTGAGGGAGCTCTTAAATTCAGATATGGTGGGTGGCCCAGATGGTGCCTCAGCTGAAGAAGGAGGTCTTGAATAGAGTGGAATATAATACTCAGCAGTGTACAGACCACTGCTGTGTCTCTCAGGCGTTAAGGGTACAATGCATTAGCCACCTCAGAACAAATTAGTAAATGAACAGAATTGCTGAGGAGAGGGCAGAGAGTGCATAATTGGCATCAGCTGTGTTATCAGGACATGCTTCAGATAACAGTTTTCAAAAGACATATGAGAAAATGACCTACTTAAAAAAGACATGAGAAAAAAGCTAAACCCAGGTTTGTGCCCATTTCTGGTGGTTATTCAAGTGGAAATTTAAAGATCCCTCAGTGCTTTCTGAAGAGAAAGAAAATACAGCTTTTCTGGCCTGTACTCCATCAACCAATAAAAGTGACCTTTAAATGAAAAACTTCATGTGAGTTACTGCCAGAGCTACAGTAGCTATTGCAATTGCCAAAAGAGGCATTTACTATGCTCGTATCTTGCTTATTCCTATGAATCCCCCTGAGAGGAAGACAGCAGTCCGCATAACCCTAGTCTTTATTGGAAATTACATTTATAGATACACAGTTTTATGTAGTAATTCTGTTTTGTCCCCACTGTGACACTCAAGCTCTCCTTGTCATTTCAGTCTCCTGCAGGAGTAGATAGAGATGTTTCTCTACTGCCTTCTGTACTCAGAGAAATGTTGTATCTATTACCAGAGCTTCTGACAACATGAAAACTGAAAGGAATTCTTCTGTCCAAGAAATGACAGTGGTATCCCAATTGCTTAAAATGGTTGAACTAAATTTTTGATGAAATATAACTGTTATTTTACTGTCCATCAATTTCCTAAGCTTTATAAGCTTTCATAAATTAAATAACATTTATCAAAAAACGTCATAAGAATTCTTTAATACATGTTGAAACAGGTAGATAAGGACACCTCTCTTTTCCACTCTGGGTTAAAAATGGAGACACAATTAAATGCTCTTGTATTTTTACATTATTTTCAGATTATACTGGATAACATTTTCATCAGCCTGTGTACAACTATCATAACAGTTGCATGGGAGAACATGTGAACAGAACAAGTACAGCTCTGTGCACCTTTCATCCCTCTAACTGTTAATTTGCTGATGAAAGTATCTTCAGTGGAAATGAGGAGGGTATTTTCAATATGACAGCGGACCTGAATGAAAACTTTGCTATGTAGTCTGAATTTTCCCCATTTTCATTTGAAAGCTAGAAATGTCAAGAACTGAAAACGCTCAGGTTTATAGATGTTTCTTTATTACCAGTTTTATGTGGCAGATAACACTTGGTGCAGTTTCCAAAGGAGCTGCTTACAGAGCTGGTATCTGGTATATGAAAATCCCGTGGGCTGGTTTATGATGAAGGCTGCATTGTCAGCTGTGGGCAGCATTCCTGACTGGGCTTCAAGAGTTTTCACCCTGCACTTGCAGCACTCAACACAATCAGCAACCTCTCTAGCCTTGCATTGTGTCAGCTGTTATCAGCTGGGATACTGACACTAGGGAAAGCTGGGGAGTGAGCTTGAGGTAACAATGAAAATTGAGACTGAGCTGGGAGCCTGGATTGGGAAACCTAGTGGACCTGGAGTAAAAAGGAGAAATGTGAGGAAAAATGCTACTTCAGGTGGAACCTCCTTGTGAAGAGGAGATAATTGGCTTCTCCTGTATTGTTGAACAAGCTGGTGGCAAGGCTACCTAGCCCAAAAAAAACTATGTCAGAGGCAGTTCTAACAATTTATGGGTATGAAGCGTGGATGAAGAACTCCTAGGATCAATGTCTATTCTATTTACTAATACAGACAAAATCTGAAATTATGCTAACCAGCTACTGCAATCAGTTGTCCACTTCAGGCTGCATATGTTTTTTGCATTACATAATAGTTTTCCTCTTGACATATATGACAGAAGAGGCTTCATTAGGAAAGATAAAAAAATATGTTAGAAGAGTATTTTCAAGGCTGCAAAATCAATCTTTCAAAAATCTGGAAATGCCAAAATACCTCTGATGGATATACATTAAGATAGCCTTCACCCACATAAATGCACGCTGTTTTTCCCAGGACATTTTCCTCACTCAGTGCATACAGTAGATAGCCTTGTTTTTTTTAATCATCATATCTCCTAGTAAACAGTTTCTATTAGAGTTCAGGTACATCAGGTTTTTTGCTGACCATCATGAAAACCATCTGAGAATGTAATTTTGTTCGTTTGTGTAGGGAAAAATATGAAAACTCAAACAGAGGAAGAGGTTATATATTAAGGGAAAAAATAACAATCAGAGTTATACTGAGTATATTCATAAGCGTGTGGTAGACACTGCTGTAGTCAGTGTGGTGTTCAGCTGGGTCAGACATTAGCTGGAAGCAGCAAGCCCAGCTGGATGCAGGAGTGTTCTCTGGACAGTAAGCCCAAAGTAGCTATGGCTTGGTATCAGCACAGTAACAAGGGCAGTGTGAGTGTGAGGGTGGTTGTAGCTGTCCCTGTAGAAACATTCACAGTGCTCTGGGGGAAGCTGTTAGTGTGGGCTTGTCAATTCAGCAGCACAGCCATGCTCTGCTTGCGCTCCCCTCTTTTTTTTCCTCCTTGTTGCTGGGCTGCTAAGAGGACAGAGTTGTGTGGCCTGCAAAGAACTAGGCTGTCTTGCCATAGACAGTTTGCTATGAAGAAGAATTATAGCTAACACAGAGGTTTTTATTTGTTAATTCTTTTTTCTTTGTTAATGTTACTATTATTCTGTATTCCTTATGCTATGAACATATTTTATTATTATTCACAGAATCACAGAATCAACTAGGTTGGAGAAGACCTTTGAGATCATCGAGTCTTACCTATGGCCAAACATCAGCTTGTCAGTTAGACTGTGGCACTAAATGCTACATCCAGTCTACCTTTAAACCTCTCCAGGGATTGTGACTTCACCTTTTCCCTGGGCAGACCATTCCAATGCCCAGTCACCTGTTCTGTGAAGAACTTCTTCCTTATGTCCAAACTAAACCTCCCCTGTGGCAGTTTAAGACTGTGTTCTCTTATCCTGTCCCTGGCTACCTGGGAGAAGAGACTGATCCCCACCTGGCTGCAGCCTCCTTTCAGGGAGTTGTAGAGAGGGATAAGATCTCCCCTGAATCTCCTCTTCTCCAGGCTAAACAACCCCAGTTCCCTCAGATGCTCCTCACAGGACTTACTCTCTAGACCCTTCACCAGCCTTGTTGCCCCTCTCTGGGCATGATCCAGCATCTCAACATCCTTCCTAAATTGGGGGCCCAGAACTGGACACTGCACTTAAGGTACAGCCTCACCAGTGCTGGGAAGAATCACTGCCCTGGTCCTGCTGGCCACACTGCTGCTGACACAGGCCAGGATGCCATTGGCCTTTGTGGCCACTGGGCACACTCTGGCTCATGTTCAGCTGCTGTCAAACCAGCACCCCCTGGTCCTGTTTTGCCTGCCTGTTGTCCAGCCACCCTGTCCCCAGCCTGTAATGCTTCAGGGCATTGTTGTGGCCAAAGTTCAGTACCCAAAACTTGGTCTTGTTGAACCTCATATCCTTGGATTGGGCTCATTGATCCAGCCTTTCCAGTTCCCTCTGTAGAGCCCTCCTACTCCAGCAGATGAACACTCTCCCCCAACTTGTTATCTGGAAATTTGCTAATGGTAAACTCAATCAGATAATCACCCAGATAATCAATAAAGACATTAAACAGGACTAATCCCTGGGGGACACCACTAGTGACTGGCTGCCAAGTTAAAGAAGAGCCTATATTTCTACTGTTTTTCCTCAGGGGGTTCCAGATGGCATTTACTTATGGATAAAAGTATTGTCACCTCCTGTTTCATGGGCTGTACCAGCATTCAAAGGTCCTCTAGTAAATGGGGCTTGTCTGTGACAGTAGGGATGTTTGTTCAAACTGCCAGTGGCTAATTCACTGGTACATACTCTTAAACCTATTGGCTTTTGCTCACTCTTTTACCTGAACACTGGTCTCCAATTTAATTAATTACTGACCAGTCCTAACAGTATCTTTTACCCTATTAAATTAATCATCTGCCCTTTCTTCAAAGCTCAGCTGGCTTTTTATAGAAATAAGGAGTTACTTAATTTAATCTGAGCCCTTTTACAGTGCTTATCACATTCAATCTCTCTACCAGACTGTATCTGTGAAGTTGACCTGGCTTCTCAGAAAAGATTTCCTCTTTCCTTGTAAGTGATTTCTTGAGTGATGCCCCATTTTCGAGGAGACAGCATAATTCTCTAATGGCTCTTTAAGAAATTAGCCCTCTTCTTATGGAAGAGTTGAAGAAGTCTGGGCAGCAGCTTCTTTATCTGGCACACTTCCATTCCCTGCAAATGGTAGTTCTCTCCTCAAGCACTGATTCCACTACTTTGATGACTGCAGCCTTGACCTTTTTATGAACTTTTCTTCCATCTCCTGGAAAGTGTGTTTGACAATTGTTTCAATTTATGGTGCCTTGCTTGACTGTGCAAGGTTTTTTCTGACGAACACAGAGGCCAATTAAGTACAGTGAGGGTCCTTTATTTGTCCTTCAGATTTGCATAAGAGATTGCAGTTTTGAAATAGAAATGGTTTTGAAGGACTAGAACAGCTTAGAATTTTCAGGTACTAATTTTTACTATATTTCTAACAGAATGTGAGAAATGGTCTCTCTTTCTGAAAAGCATTTAGTCCTTAGCAGCCTGTTAACATAACTAGCCTTCAGTAAGAATAGTCCTTAAACATAATTCTTCTGGAGTCCTTCACAACTCTCTAAGGTTTCCCCAATGGTGATCCTAAATTGAGGTAAACATTATTTTTCAGACAGCCAATACTTTGCATGCAAAACTTCTTGACTTTAATAATAATTTATACTGAGCAGTATTCAACTTAACAGTTTCTCGTTTGGCTGAATAAACAACATGAGGTGGTAGCTCAGCTGGAGTAAAATAGTGTAATATTGTTTCAGTCACTAGAGTTACAGCAGTTTAGACCAGCATAGGCTTTTGTCACATATTTTTATTGAGATTTTTTTTTTTTCATTTACTCTGGCATTCTTAACTGTAGAAGATGGCAGCTTCACAGACATCATCCATTCATCCAGATAGTTCCCTTGGGAACTATCCTCTAACTAGTCCCTTTGGAAAGTAAGGATGTATGGTATTCATTTTACAAATGATCAACTAAGGAACAAAGTGATGCTTTTTAAAGACATTGACATTTCTAAAATGTCCACTGTCTTGATGCTGTAAAAAATTTGTATCACAGTATTGCAGAACTGTAGAAATATTGTTTGGAAATGACCTCTGAAAACCTTGAGTTTGTCCACCTACCTGAAACAGAACAGGTTTGCCATAGCTTTGTCTAATCAAGTCCTGAAAACCTGCAAGCATAGAGTCCATAACCTCTCCAGACAACAGGAGTCAACACTGAATTGATCTTCTCATTAATTTTTTTGCCCATCTATTATTTAATTTGAACTTCCTAAACCACAACTTGTGGTGGTTGCCAAACTTTATATCACTTTAGCTCCAGAACTTCTGTAATTATTTAATGTAGTCATAGTCAGATAGTTAAATCCCCTCTTGCCCACTTTTCTGTTGAATTAAATCAGCCCAGCTCCTTCCAGTTGTCCTTGCAGGCCATTTACTCTCAACCTTTGACTATCTGAGTAGCTCTGTACTGGACCCTCTCCAGTTGCTTAATATTGGATTTACCCATTATATTCTGCCCTTTCTGTACCCTAATGTCTTTAAAAATTCATTCCAAATACAAATGATGACTAATTTTCTCAAAGCCAACCAAGATAATTATTAATAGTATTTTCTAAGGAATTTAGGAGCCAAAAAAGATAGATATGATATTAGAGATATTTTCAAAATTAGCCAGACATCCATCAGCTTCTGTAAGTACCTAGAATAATCTTGGCCTGCTGACTCTCAGGCAGACTTTCACAGTGTAACTGCATATGAAACAAAAGTAGGTGGATATAGATTAAAATCAAGATGAGGGCACTGTTTGTGGAGCAAGGATACGTTTAAAGGTTTGTTTGGAATGGTTTAAAATGATTGATGACCTCCCAAGTATTGGATTCTTATTGAATCCACCAGAGATTGATGTAACTATGCTTGCAAGTATTGTTTCAGTCTGGATATTTGTTGGTTTGCACACAGGCTTTTAACATTCTGCATCTTTATAATGCAAATATCCCCAGAAATAAAACAGAGGTAGTGTATGATCTTTGGATATTGTTCAATCTGTAGAATGAAATGACTAAGGTTATTAACATTGTTTAATTTATTTATATTGCCATTGCCTCTAGGAGCTGTAATCATTAACCAGAGGATCTACGTCAACTCCATGCACTGTTTAAATGCAGAACAAAGAAATAATCCCTTGTCCAGCATATATTCAGTGAAAACACGAGGAAATAGGAAGCAGATGGGTATAAATACAAAAGCAGAAAAATTACATTGGTCAGAAGGAAAAGCAGGACTGTCAAGGTACCAGAGGATACTATGAATTTTTGTAGGCGTCACAATATTGGAAAAGGAGTGGGATTCTCCTTTGTGAAAGAAAAATGGGATTGAAGTAAGGTCTGAGAAGAAAGACTAACAGATTTGCATCACATTTATTTGGCATAAACTGATGACAGAACACCCATCACAGGACTCCTATGTGACAGTGTAAGGTTTTAATAAGGACACAGTAAAGAAGATAAAATTATCTTTTATGTTTCCCTGTAGGGAGGCGTAACCAGCTGCTGGAGTTGCAAGTACTTCTGCTTGGAAAGTTGGAAGCTGAGGCTACCTGTGGATAACTGCTATCTCTGAAAAAGTGAATGTATTAAAACTGTAGTAGATAGCAAAGAGCTAGATGTGAGCAATTAATCTGGGGCAGTTTGTTTTACCCTAGGAAAAGGTAGGAAGCAGTGGGGACAACTACTTTGTAGAATACTGGTTTAGTCCCTCTTTAAGCTGTAGCACTACTATAATTTCTCCCCTTGGTTGTGTTTAGCTATGTCAGCTTGGCAATATTTCTCCTTCAACATAACAGAATCATGGAAATCATCAAGACTGAAAGAGACCTTCAATACCATCCAGTTCAACCATCAACCCAGCACAACCATAATCACTTCTAAACCATATCTCCAAGTGCCACATACAGACACCTCTTGAACACCTCCTGAGGCAGTGATTCCACCGCCTCCCTTAGCAACTTATTCCATTGCCAAATCACTCTTTCAGTGAAAATTCTTTTTTCTAATATCAAATCTGAACCTCTCCTGGCACAACTTTAGGCCATTTTTTCTCATCCTTTCACTTGAGACATGGCAGAAGAGACAGATCCCCACGTAACCACAACCTCCTTGGGTAGTTGTAGAAAGGAGTGAAGTTCTCCCCAGGCTTTCTCTTCTCCAGGTTAATCTCCCCCAGCTCTCTCAGGTGCTCCTCATGGACTTGTGCTGCAGACCCTTCACCAGCTTTGTTGGCTTTCTCTGGGTTTGCTCCAGCACCTCATTTTCCTTTTTGAAGTGAGAGGCTGGGCATGATCCCCTAGTTGTCCTGCACATGCTGTGATGGCACTCAGGATGATCTGCCCCACGGCCTTCCGTGGTGCTGAGGTTAAGCTGACAGTACTCTGGATAATATTTCCCACCTTTCTTGTAGATGGTGTTACATTTGCTAATTTCTAGATTACTGGGATTTCTCTGGTGAACCAGGACTTCTGCTAAATGCTTGAAAGTGGCTTGGCTCTTTTGCCAGCTTGCTCATTACTCTCAGGTGAATCCCATCTGGACCTGTAGACCTCTGGGTGTCCAGTTGGCATACTAGACATTTTCTACTGGATTATGGTGCCTTCTCCCATCTCCCAGCCACTAACTGGGAGCTGAATATCCTCAGGGTAACTGGTTTTGGTCTTAAGGACTGAGACAAAGAAGGCATTAAGTACCTCTGCCTTTTCCTCATCTGCTGACACTATGCTACCTCAGTCTGCCTCAGCTGTGTACATTTTGCAAGGACTTGTGAGTCCTGCAGTGCTGCAGTGCAGCAGAGCAGGCTGCAGTGCTCTGTAGTGCTGGTGGCATGCAATGATGGCAGTCACTCCTATCCCTTTTGCTGCTGACTGCTGAGATGGCACCTAGTGTTCAGGAGCTGCAGTGAAGTTTTGACCACCTGGATAAGTTTCTGTCTCATTAACCCCTTCCATTATTTCTCAGCTCTTAACATCAGGAGGTGAGCAACAGGAAAATCACAGACAAAGCAGCCATTTAATTAACACATTAGTGCACCATCTGCCATACCTTCCTGACTCATGAGAGAAGGGCTCTGCTCTTACTGCTCTCACTCTCCTGACTATAAACTTTATTAAGAGTTGAGAGATAGGGTAGAGAGGCTCTTAATATATAATGAATGGTATGAGTAGTTATGCTAAAATGAGGTCATATCCTCCTAAGGGGAAGGAAGTGGAAAACCAGAGAACAGGAATATTGGAAGAGTGGTGGCTGTACAAGAGGGTAAGAGTTATCCACACTGATTAATACCTCTCTCAGACTTATTTTAAAATTCATTGTTTCTTTTGATATTAAATAGCTGGGAGTTGGGTTCCAGCTGGTCCTAGGTTTGCTGATATAAAGTATCTTTGTTGATTGAACCACTGTGAGACAATGGAAGTATGTAGATTAATCTAGCACAATAAACCTAGAAATGTACAGCTAAAATAACAAAATAAGGGTTTTGTTTCAAATTCTAAACATCCTTTTGAAACACTGAGATATGCCTAGAAAATTAAATATATCTTCCTTCTGTGGACAGCCTATATTTGAAAATTATTCCTGTGGAAATTAAAGTATAACTAAAGAATTTAAACTACACCTGTGAGAGTGGACCCTGTGCTACTACTGTATTGAGGGAGATTTACTTCTTATTATGTTTTCTCTGGGAACACCAATAGCATTTGGATGTCTGAAACCAAGTTCTATCAGAATGTGTACACTAGAGAAAATGTAGTGTGAGGAACAGAACAGTAGGAAGACCTCTGCCCACAGGAAAATGGGGTCAGATATTTAGGCGTTCTCTGAAGACAAGTCTTTTAATGACATCCTCAATGACACTCCTGAGACATCTTTCCTGAGTTAAAGATGTTCTTGAGGTTCTTACTCAGATACTCACAAGTAAGATTGAACCTTCTTGTCTTCTCAGAGCATTTTCCCTGATGCACAGTTCAGAAACCACTACTGTTAAACCCAGGCATACCTATTACTCTTTTCTGTGCAAAAGAATGACATGGAAACATATTACAAAAAAGAAGAAAAAGATATGACATGCCATAACTGTGAAATCACATTTACCTGCAAAATCCTTTTAAACATACCAGAATCCTCTTTGCATAGCATCTATATTTTGTAAACAAACATGGATGGCAAAATTAAAGAACAAACATCTACAGTTAGCTTATATTATTTTAAAATAATTTTCATTTAAAAATGATATGAAATGCTTATGGTGATAAAATCTAAAGCTTTTTGATCTTGAATAAAATGTAAAAGATCTGAAAATAATATACATATATGTTATTCTTACAGATCTTGTTGAACTCGTATAACTCCAGAATAAGAGAAGCATTAGTAGACAGGTCAAGTCACCTAGAAGGTTTTTCTATCTGAATAGTTAGTGTTTTGAAAGGTTATAGCAAATGAAGTTTTTCTTATTCCAAGCCAACTAGCTCTCCAAAGTGTGTGACATTTCAAATAACTTTGTGGAACAAAAGAAAAGGAATTCTTATTGGAGTTGTCTCAATTGTGTTGCTGATTTTGAGGCAGAACTATGTGACAAAGCTCTCAAACACACTTTTTTGTTCTTTAACCTTATCTGAAGATCTTAAGATTTTTTTTTTCCTGCAGCTTATCTTTCAGAAATGTCTTTCTAGACAGTCTTTTGTTTTTCCCTTCAATGTTATGCTCTCACCCAGGCATCTAGCACAAAGCCTTAAGAAGTGTCAGGTTAACACATGTAGTCCCTGCTCCAGCTCACCCTTTGCTTTCTAGCCAGGCTCAGGTTCTCCTACTGCTTGTACATAACATGATAGGGATAATCTTTGCTTGTCTGACCCTGACTATTTTATTCTCATCCTCCAGGCATTTTGTCTGACATCTGATACTATCTGACATGACATTCTTTCAAGTCCCTAGAACCCATGTGCAGTTTTAGATACATTGCTCTGTCATTTTGTTTCACTTTGTCTAATTTTTTCTTTATGTGCCTGAAAGGTTCTATTCTTACACTTGGACTTACCTGCTAGGGCTTATATTAGCATATTTTAATTTTCTACCTTATATAAAAAAAAGCATTGTGTACTAAATCTACATATTGCTTATCCAACATGAGTTTCTTATATCAACAAACAAAAAATTTAAGTAATTAATTTAGATTTAGGAGCATATATTTCTTAAGTGTCTCCCAGTTCCTCCTTAATTTAAAATGTAAAGGCACACTGTCATTTACATTCATATTTTAAAGCAGAAAGGTCAAGAAAAAAGTCTTTATCTTCCCACTTTGTCTAAGAGTGACAGGTCTGGAGGTCTTCAAGGAGTTGAAGCTGTTCTTTATTAAAGCTACTGGTTTCTTTTTCTGGGCAAAGCGTGAAAAATTAGACTAACTAGACAGTGTTGCTTTTTTATTTGCATGAAATCAGAAAAAAAATATTAATGGTCCAATTAGGTCATCTTCCTTCAAATTATTAGATGCTATTACTACTGATGCAGAGAGACAATTCCTTTTATGTTTTTTATCAAATACTCTTCCCCTCTGTGTCTTTTAAAACCTCAGTTGTTTGCTAGAGCTGTACAGAAAGTCACTGCAAACTGTTGCTGTTGAATTACTAAACATTCAAAAGTACACTAATAAAACACTTTGTTATATTCCTGTAAAAGTCACCATGACCATAAAAAGTCAAACCCTTAAGTCTTGTAGCACTTTTGAAAGTCTACAGTAATACCTCAGGTACTACTGAGGTATTGCCAACAGCACTGGAGAGGTTTATAGTAATTTATAATACAACATGTCAAGAACAGACAAACCTTGCATTACAATTTTTGCATTAGGCTACATGCAGCAAGCAGTGCACAAGACTACTATAAAAGCACAGATATATTAAAAGAATATTCATCCTTTTATTAATGATCCTTTAAAGAGACTTTCACATTCTTTCGTGTATTTTCTTGCAGAAACTGTCCACTTGATCTATTATATCCAATAAAGAGACCTTGTTTGCATTGACAGCTGCAGACTTGGAAACAGACAAATGGAAATTCTCAAAATTAATGTATTGATAATGGTTATCTTTATACTCTTTAGTTCTGGTGTGTCAGAATCCAAAAATATAAATGGTTTTAACTAATCTGAAGGAAAACAGACCTTATTTTTCTTCTATGTGGTATTATAAACATGCTCTGCATCGTAAAAAAGAAGTGAGCTGTTGCAAAGGGTCGAGATACATATTCTCCAGATCCAGGCTGTCAACCCTGCTGTGTCCTGGGGAGCAGCTGCTCACTAGAGTAGTCTCTCTGACTTCAGCCAGTGGTACTAAGCAAATAATCGGTGCCCACAAGTGACTGAGGACATGAGGACTTGAACCCAGGACATGAACCTGAACCCAGGACATGAACTTTCACCTGAGGAGCAATACTGTAAACAGCTCAAAATACAATGCAAATCAGAAAGTCCCCTGACCATGACCATGGTGTTTCATAAAAAGGTTTTGAGTGGTGTTATTCTGCTCTGAGTCCAACAGCATTGTAAGCTATTGGGTAAGTCCCTGGAGGTTACATGGGTTTCAGGTCTCTCTTACCTTAGACCTTGCATTGAGCATATCTCTTTAGGTCAGATTTTTAATTGTTGCCTTTATTTTATTGCCATCCTTTGCTTATATATTTATGAGAACTCAAATCTTTTCAGAGCAGAGACCTCACATGGGGTGCAGGTATTGCAGATGCATGACTTACAGGTTTATTCACAGCTTCTACTGTCAGATAAGCAATAGTTATTAAAATTATTCCTGATGTGCTTCATTTCAAGTAAGCACCAAGCCTTTTCATCTTAATGTAGCTCCTAGCAGATCTATATCTGGTTAAAAAGCTGTTTAGGCTGGGCAAGTGCAAAGGCTTATGCACACACAGTAATTCTTGAACAGCCTAAGTATGGGAGATCTATAGTTAATAATAAGTGACTGTGGAAAGGGATCCTTAGGGTCATTACAAAATTACAGGCTGAGTCTGCCAGCTAGTTGCTGGTTCTGATCAGTTCAAACATTTGGTGTTTTACCTTCATTAAAATAAATGTGTTTATACACGCTGTTCCTGGCTGCCAGATGTCACCATAGATCTGAAACCTGAGGGAGGTTTTGATGCAGAAATGACTTTAGGGAGATGTGGTAGAGTCACATGGAGTATTCATCATTGCAGTAATTAATGTAAGCAGTAATGACCTCCAGGTCAGGTAGATTCTTATACGTAATGACTGTCTAAGCAGTGAACATTGCCTCAGACCATTAGCTCCTCCAGACAGTCATTTAAGTGGGCCTTCACTGCCAGTCATTCTTGCCCAGTATTAACAATTCTCATAACTAGTTTCCCAAACTTCCCCTATCATTCATTTGTATGAAGTGCTATACCTTCTTCATCTTCACAGACAGTTTAAAAGCATGCTATTTTACATAAAATTTCTTGAAAAAGTGATTATCTGGCTAATAGTTCGCAAATGGCTTGTGCCATAGTAGGGTGGATCAGGTATTCACCATTTCCCAATATTTAATTTAATTTGATAAGAAAATGCATGCTGAGATTAAAACATTTTGTGTGGAAGTAATCTTTCTGGGACATTATAGCATGGAAAACAGATGCAAACAAAACTGCATTATGATGATTCACATCTATTCATATTTACCTGAATACATAGCAGGTACATAGAGTTTTTTGTCTTACTGTTTGAAAACTAGTACTGCCTGAGCTCATTTAATGGCTGTTTTTAATAAGTGGACTCAGGTATTAGTTTCTTCTACTGTGAGAGTTTAAAGAACAGTTTGGTGTAGCATTTGTTCCATTACATTATCTCTGCACATCTTCCTAGAAATCCTGAAAAGGTCTAGGATACATAAAAGAGCTGCATTCCATTCTGCAGCAAACAAATCAAACTTATTTCAATAGATTCAAGATTAGATGGCAAGATAACATTTTCAAAGATAATTCATGTTACCTGAAATGTAAGAGTTTGCAACTCATGGTGATATTTCTCCTATTACTTTGCCAGCTCAGGGTCTACTTAAGGAGTAAGTAGTTGTCTGTGCTCCTAACTAAACTTTCTCTTCTGTGACAGTGTTCTTGTTTTTGAAGAGATCAAGTTGGTCTTCTCATTTTGACAGAATAACTAAATGAGCCTTTGGAGATATGACTAGCATAACATTCAGTTAGGTAGTTAGAAGGCAAATTTTCAATAGCTGTTTCTAAATTTATTTTGGTGAGGTCATTATCTAATGGTTTCACATCTTGATGTGGGACTGGAAATGAGAATCAAAACCGGTCAGACTAACTGGATGTTCCAATTCTGATCCATATAGGAGAACCAGTCACTATTTTCCTTAAAAAAAAAAAAAAAAAAAAAAAAGTAGTTGAATGGCTCATTTGCAATCTTAGGCTAGGTCAGAATTGATTAAAAAGAATAGAAATGGACTGTAGAGGTTTCCGGAGTCTTAGAAGATTCTGGGTGTTGACATATGAAAAAGGTATTGAGGTAAAACCAAGTACTTGCATTGCCAAAAATGTACATTTCTTTTATATAGTGATGATTTTATGACAGGGTTAGCTCACAGTGAAATTATATTATTATTATGAATATTATTGAAGATACTCTCTTTGCCCAAAGCAAAGTAACTAACTTTTTCTGAACAGATAAATTAGTGGGAAACTTCATGTTCATTGAACTTTGTATACTTTGAATTATTTTTTCCATTGGTTTGAATAAATGACAACAGTCCTGTTGAAGATGTGTTACTAAAACGTTTTAATCACAATTCAGTAGAAAATAAAAAAGTAAAATATTTTAAAATTATGTTAGATCTATGAAAATTCTCTGATTTGGAAAAAATTGAAGGGTTTTCTGAATGTTACTGGCTTCAGATATAAATTGGAAATGCAAATCTATGGATTCTCTTATCTCCTTAAATTTTGTAAAATATATGAGCTACCACAGTAGTTATGGTATCAGACGTTGTCAAAGGCTCATGTCTCTTATAAATGTATTTAGCAGTTTTTTAGTATACTTACTGCAGCAAATCATTCTGTAGTATGACTTATCTCCCTTCACGAATTACAGTTGTCTTCTATTATTTCTAACAAGATTTAAAAACTCAGGGGAATGTAGTGGAAATCATAGCACTTTGTTCAGGTGTGGTATCTCATCAACCCTTTGTTTAACCCAGAAGTAGATAGGCACCTATAAACAAAATAAAATTGCAAGTTTGGCTTTAAAATTAGTGTTCAGAAAGATATTGCATAAATGGCCAGAGGCACTTCTACTTTCACCCAGAAGGTTTTGATTTAACATTTTGACTAAAATGTCAGAAAGCTTCAGACCAGTGTGAAACAAAGAGCGTTTTCATTACCTATTTGTGTTTTGGTCAAGAATTCCATTACAAAGAAATGCAAAGATGAACTTTGTGAAGAAGTCACTCTTTCTACTACTGTTTCTTTCCATTTCCAACTTCAACTCTTCATTAACTTTCATATTTACAGGACACAGCTGTGTTATTTTTTGTACCTCTTTGTTATGAACTTCTCTCTCTCTTTAAGTTTCTTAGAGTACATTTTGATTTTTCCTGAGATGATTTCCAGCTTTTTGATGATACCTATGCACTTTTCTTGCTCATAGAATACATTTGACTTATGACTTTATAGAATTCCTTACCATTTTTTAAACATCTAGGGGTTAAAGCTTTAATCCCAAATGCTTTTCGAAGCACCTTTTGTTTCTATTCAATATTGATTACACTCATCTTTATAAGCCCTTGTTTATCTATCAAAAAATGAAACTATACTCCCTGTCCTACACCGCCAAATTTTCTCAAGAATCTCTTGCAATGGAGAAAGCATCATGGATTATGCTTTTGTGAGATTGAAGGGAATATTGGTATGATAGGATTTCTGGAGGTCATCTTCTTCCATAGAGGTTGATCATGTGCCCTAGAACTCTACATGTCTTGGAGACTTTCTCCACTTTCTCCTAGACTTCTGAATGTCTTAGAAACCCTCTCTGCTTTCTCCACATCCCTCTAGAACTGTGGGGGATCAAAACTAGGCACTAGAAACTACTTCAGATGCATTTCACCACTGCTGAGGAGATGGAATATAATTTCCCTTACAAGCCATTCTCCTGCAAATGTAACCTGCAATATGAACTGCTCTGTTGTGGGAGAGAATCTTTTCACCTTAGTGCCCCCTCTCACCTCACCTTTGCAAAGGTTTTCAAAATACAGTCTTCTAAGTTTTTGCACTCAGAAGAGTAAAAGCAAGCACATGGGAAACAGATTTGGAACATGATTAAATGATGGATCTGTACTCAAGGAGTCAGTCTTCTTTCTCCTGTGGGATGTGGAAAATTTGTTGAAAATAAAGTAATTTGAAATGATGCCTTTTTCTCTGCTTTGTGTACATAAACAAAAGGTTGACGTTTCTTTTCCTGAATTCCATGTAGATTACTTCCTTCATGTGCATGTCTCAGCAGCAATACACATTTTAAAAACACTGTATTCAGTAATATCAACCTATTACCCTGACTTGTGTTCCCAAAGCATTCAAGGACACTAATAGTCATAGCTGTCAGAAATCACATCACTCACAAATTGTGTGTAGATTCAGCACATCCATCTAAAATGAGTGCTGTTAAACAAATCAGCCCCAGCAGATTTGTTAAGCAGTATTGTCTTGCTTTAAGCTTACTAAAAGTGCCTTTTTCTGCAGGCTGGAAAAAATGGCACTGAAAAATATTATTCAGATAGGTGAAAATCAGGCTAAGCCTTCTAAACCCCTGGTATTGGAAGATAGTTGGGGTCATCCAAAATAAGCCAATTTAACAGGAATTCATGTGTCATGAGTATTAGCTGTCAGGGAGCTCAGGTAGCTGTTTTGCTGAAAGGGGCTAATTATTAAATTGTATTGAATTGTGCTGTATAGTGCTAAGTTTCAAGTGCCTAGTTTTGGTGCCCTCTGGTTCAAGAAGGATGCTGCATAACAATTGTGAAGCAAGTCATTCCCCCTATACCTGCCATTAATGTGCACACTCCACACAGATTTTTCACAGCCCTGAGGTCCAGAGGGTGATAGAAATGTTCTTCAAGGTTGTTGATGACTTTTTCTGTCTTCATAACCATTGTTATCTTTCATTATCTTCATCCCCATGACTACTACAGACTTACTTCTGAAAAGTTTTTGAATTAGACCAGTGTTTCTGTGGCCTTATGGCAATATATTCCTATTGCTGTGAGTTTGGGAGGCAGGTCAAGAGCAGCCCTCAGCAAACAGGACTGCTTTTGGTATGAGAGGCTTTCCACGTATTTGCAAAATCTCACTTTGATCTTTTTTTTTGCTCCCTGTTTGGCTTCCAGTTGCCTTATTTGCATAGCAGCAAGTAATTTCTGGATCAACCCAGCAGAATGTGAGTTACTTTATTCAGCTCTGGGGGACAGGTTGCTGTTATTTCAGGTGACTTGTGCCTGAGCATCACCTGAGATGAGGGCTGGATATTGAAAAGGACGTGATTACTTGTTGCTAAAGAGTGCACTCACAGTTACCAGGAGTGAGCAGATAAGCCTGCGGAGATTTTAGGAACCACGGTCTTCTATTGCCCATTTGATAAAAAAATTAAATATTTATGCAGGGAACAGCTGAACATAGTATGAACTCACAATATAACAGCAGGCCCATAGGATGCAGTAAGCATGGTCAGCGTGGGTACCCTTTTAATGTTAGCTTAACCAAGGTAAGTACCCAGTGTAGCATTAGAAGTAGGAAGTCTTTTCTGTACATGCTTAGGCTGTGGCAGTGCATACATTTATAGTAATTGAATGCTGAATCACCAGAGAGTTCCTCTGGACCCTGAGATTTTGAGCTTCAGGCTGTGGATACCTCAGTGCAAACATTAAGTTGTCTCTTTCCCAGTTAGCAGTCATGTAATTTCATAGAAAGTTTTGGGATTTATGTAATACATTTATATAACATTTTATTTTATTTTATCTTTTTTTTTTTTCTTTTAATGAAGAATTTTATAAAAAATTCTTGGAATAAATTCATGGTTTTCTGCTTTTAATAATTTTAAGATGTGGAGAAATACGTGTCACGGGGATTTCAGATATGAGTTGCAACAGCAACCAGCGGAACCAAGCATTGTCACTTACGCTGCATCCTAGTCCTTTTCAGCTCTATCTGTGACTGACAATATCTGTACTTCTGCCTCACCTCTCTATTATTTTTGCATCCACGTCTTGCTCTGTGGTGTAGCTCCTCTACTATAACTTTTATCATGTTATCTTGCAGGGTGCCTGGCCCAGGACCACTCTCTTTTTATTTTCTGTTATCTCCCTGGCAGAACCACTCATTTGTTTTCTTGTCTGTATGTGCTATTCTCAGCCTACATCTTATTATATTAATCTTCACTTAGTTGGGTTTTTTTTTTTCTTTTTCTCTTTTTAAAGAACCTCTATGCTTCTAATCCATAAGTCATTGCAAGAAGGACACACTGATGGAAAACCTCTCTCTCCAGGCAGAATGGTAAATTGCTTTTCATTATATGATTCAGATTTCTTGAAGTCTTCAATTTTACCTAGGTCCACTTTTATTGAAAAAACACAACAACATCCAAAGCCAAACAGACAAATCAAAAATACTTTTCGAGAATGATGTTGAAAGTAAATATTTCATTTTGCATATATTTAAGTGAAATTTATTGCGGGAGTGCAAAACTGTGATTTTTAAAGGCAGAGTAGATATGTTTACTGCTAAAAACACCATGATGATTTACTAACATGGCAAAGAAAAATGCAGGAGAATTTCAGAAGTAGTATCTTGCATGGCAGCAGTGAGGATTGTGTCTCGCCTGGTGTTCACAGTTTTGCTTGCAGCGGTCTAGGAGTAGCTGGTTGTGGGATGCCTCATGCTCTTTTTTATAACTTGATTTGGTGAAGAGCCAAATGAAGAGCCCTGATGTCAGTGTACAGGAATCTGACTTTCTGGAGTTATTTGTGGAGCAAAATTGTTCCTGCACAGATGCATTTCTTTTTTTAATTCCATTGGTCATGCACTAATGACTTTCTTTCAAAAGACCAACTCAGTAAGGACAAAGTTGAATTTTGATTTTATAGATGAAAAATGATGCATTTCTTAGCCATTGAAAACCAGCATCTCTTCTTTATTTGTGAGAGTATGGAATAATGAAGAAAATAATGAAATTGTTGTCAGGTATGGAAGAGGTAGGAAAGCACATTTTACTATCTTCCCTAATGTCTTTCTACAAAGAAGTACACTCACAAATACATGTAAAGGTCAGGGAAAGCCTCCAGCAGCTGTGGAAGTTAATTTTGTTTCATTCTATTTTTATTTTTTTTATTTTAATTTTTTTAAATTTTACTGCAATTCCTGAGCACTTGCCCTATCTGTAAGAAGTATGGAAGCTTTAGGCAGAAAAAAATTTCATGTCTTGGCACATTTCATACACCTATTGTACATTGTCTCCTGTCCTCATGCTTGTACCAATCTGTTAGGATGGCATAGTTTCAAGTTGGTCAGACTTACCCTAGGAAATTAAAGAATCTGCCAAAATTAGTATGAAGGAAGGAGGAGGATACTAGTGAAACTTTTCCCTCCTCAGAACATCTCAGATCTGCAGTATCAGTGTACTGTAGGGCTAACTTCTGCTCTCTGATTCTTCTGCAGAACAAGAGGAGCCCTTATTTACTCCCTTCCAGCTTTTCAGATTACACATGCACTTATCTGGCCTCTCAAGGAGAACCTCAGCTTGAGCTAAAATAATCCAGATTTGGCATATAGCAAGTTTGGTTCAAGGAAAGATGTCTCAAATCTGGAGTTCAGGTGAAAAGCTGGGTTTTGTCTGCCTTTTCTTTGATCTTGAAAATCTAACCAGTTGAGGTCTGAGTGACTGTGTTTGGGATCAGACTCTCCACATAAAATTGTTCTTACTTACTATAGGTTCACTTGTCTCAAAAAGCCTAGTGCTTGACACTTAAAATAATAGCTTTGCTAGGCAGGAGGTGCTATTTTTCCACTTCTGGATTTTAAAGACAGACTGAATGCATACAATAAAAGATTACACAGATGTGTATCTGTGACACAATGTATCTAGGAAACGCTGCAATTATGAAAATCTAATGACTAGTTGTTAAAATTGTCAGAACCCTAACTGCAGGTAATAGAATTATTTTTTTATGTTGCCTGAAAGGGAAGCTTTTAGAAACTTTTAGAAGCTGTTTGTTCCAAACAAAACTGAAATTCGCAATGTTTCTGGGAAGTTTCATATTGTATTTGGGATGATAGCTGGAGTTCAACTTCTGCCTCTTGCCAATGGGTTGTCCTTGCCAGAGTCTTCCTTTAAAACAGGAAAAAGAAAACAAATCTATAGATGTGTTTTCCTGATTTATGTGATAGCACTATACATAAAGAGAGATTGATAGAATAAATAACATACACATCAAATGTCCACATCTCTCTACACTATATGGGAAAAGAATTAACTAGACTTTTCTTGCTTTGCTTACACTTGTATGAATAAGAGCCAGCTCTGATGAGACCTATGGATTTATCCCAGATTTATCTGGTGTTCTGAAGAACAAAATCTGTCCTAATTTGCTTATCTCTTCAGGTAAGGTGATCTACCTGCAGTTCAAGTAATCTCACGTGCAATCTTTCTGGTTTTTTTTTTTGTTTTTTTTTTTTTTTTTTTTTTTTTTTTTGGGAGCAAAATTGTTATGGTTCTTCTGTAAAAGAGAAGGATTTTCCAATACTCAGGAACTTGAAACAGTCAGCTTATGCATCTACAAGAATACTTTGCTGAAGTGAAAACCCTGAACCTGTGTATTTGAGAGCAAATGACACATCCCCTGCTGACCAGAGCAGACTCTGCTGCTCCCCTGATTAAATGGGTTCCAAATTTTGATGCTTATACCCGCATCTTGCATGTGGGAATTAATCCTCAATCTGACTATATTAGAGCTGACAGCCCTCTAGGCTCCTCCAGCTGTCACCAAAACAAATTCTTCACCAGCCTTCCTGCCTGTCCAGAATGCTTTAAGCAATAAGGCATACCTTTTTCTTGTTTGTGCCCATCTATGGTGACACAGATGACAACATGGCTGCAATAAAGCTAAAGCATTCTCTGGCAAGGAGAACTCGCTGGCTTCTTTTTCTCATGCAGGTTAATTCAGTTTTCATGATATTTGACTCTGATGCTGTGGATGTGTAGCATGAAGCTAAAAAGCCTGCTGGCTTCAAAAATAGGTGCTGCTGGTTGCAGTCAGGGTTGCTGACTGGTGTTTCATAAACATTCACATCCTGGAGAGAACTGTGGGGTGATTTTATGAGCTTTGAAGTAGAAGTGGAACTAACTAGCACACCACTGTGTGTCAGTTCACAGAGAGGGCAGATAGACATCTGGGACACAAAAAACAGCTGCTGAGATGAGACAACCCTTTGAAATGGAAGTAAACTTTGCAATAGTCACTTCTTGAACCAGAAAATCTGTGAATTGTAATAATTTGATTTCTGATCATTGTGAAATTCCTTTGATGACCTGAGCTGCTAAAGATTTTTTTTAGAGAGGCTCTTGAGATAAAAATGCCATTTAAACAACCTCACTTAAGTATTCCTGTCTTCAATCTATTTTAGACTCTCTTTTTTTCTCTTGTAGACCCCTTAATCTTTTCAATACTTTTCTTCAGGCAGCAGGCCAGCAAGTAAGAGTCCACAACAAAGCTCTTAGTGATTCCATCATTCTTAATTGTTTAAAAAGAAGGATGGGATATTTGACTTCTTTTTTCCACTAAATGGCTGAGACAGTTCACTTTGTTTTCCCATCCTTCTTACATCTAGACAATCAGTACTGCTGTCAAGAAGGTATGGCAGGAAGGTCAGTGGCAGAGGTACAACCATCAATTTGCTGCTGCACATCCCATATGTGTGCTGCACATCCCAAATGGTGCCAGGCAGAGGGTACTGTGAGCCCTTCAGCAGTTTTAGGCCTGAGAGAAGGGTGGGGATTAGAGACTTCACTTCTCTCATGCTTAGCACTAACAGGATCTTCATGCTGGAGTGCAGCAAGGGTATCCAGTCATCTCCCCTCAGGGTCAGAAGAATGGGGTACAGCACAATGGTAGGATATGCTGGTGCTGGGATTTTTTTCTCTTCTCTCATCTAAGTGTTGCTAATTGCCTCACTTCTACACGGGCCAGCAGAAGAAGGAGATGGATTTAGGCCTGTCCCCACACTAAGGGCAGGAATTTTGATCTGGTGGTGAAAGAACACAGCACAGGTGGAGAAGGACATGTTGAGAAGCACCTCCTGGGCACACATCTGGCTGTATTCCTAATGGAGTTTCAGCATGGGAGGGTGGCAGTGTACAGCTTCTCAGGAGCTGGGAGACAGAATCAATTTCTGGAAAAATGAACAAGTAACCTCCTGGTGACTGCCATGTCTGTTGCTGCTGGACCATCCCTTCTGTGTGACACCACTTCTGCCTTGGCCTTTCTTCACTGCCTGGGCCTGGCAACCTGCTGGGATACAAAAACACACGGTGTGCTGTCCTCTGCTGTCAGACAAGGGAAAGCATGGCTGAGCAGCCAGCATGTTCCTGTGCCTAGACCTACAGGGGTTTGATGGGAGTGGTGGACAGAGCAACACCTGAAGTGCACACCTGCTCCATCCCAGAACAAGCTCTGGGGACCTCGAGCAAAAACTTTCCCTGCCCAGCCTTGACATTTCCCACAGCAATCTAACTACTAATAACAAAATACAGTTATTGTGTAAAAATAAGATTAAAAAATATTCATCACTCATGTTTGAAAATTAATATATTACCATCCTGAAATATTATTCATACAGTTTTGTTTATCATTATCTTTTAATAAGTGGTTAGTGTATTTTGAAATAGATATTTTGGAAGAATGGAGTATTTATTAGTATTCACTTTCAAAAATATAAAAAATATATCTTTCGTAGTCAACAGTGTAATATATGTTAAACCCAGTCATCTATCTTGAGTGGAAAATCTGGAAATTTAATAAAAGTTATAACTGTATCAATATTTACCCTTTAAAAGATTAGGATCAATATCTAAGTCATAGCACAGGTCACAAGTAGTCAAAATATAGTGATTAAAGAGATAAATACATCCTGTTGTCTTTGGTCTGCGTGATAAAGTTGAATATGGACTCAAAGCTGACAAGCATTTCCTGATAGAACAGCTGGTATGGCAACAACTATTTAATTATCTGAAACACATGTTTGCAATTAGACAGATTTCCTCAAATAATCTCCCTTGCTCAATATTTTTACATGTTCAGTGGGTCTTCAAGCAATGTGTGAACTGCAGCCTGTTAAATTCCAAATATTATCTCAGGAGATCCACCCTTGCAGAAGTGAAATGGTTTGAAGATGTGACAGCTGTAAGAGGTAATAGTTTTGGTCTTATTTTTGGTAGTGATTAGATTTGAGCAATCTGGTCTAGTGGAAGGTGAGCCTGCTCAAGGCAGGGGTGTTGGAACTAGATGATCTTATGGTCCTTCCAGACCAGGACATTCTATGATTCTATAATTGTACCCAAGTTAGGATGGCAGTAAATGGATGGGAAGCCAAGTGGGTAAAAACATTGCTGAACTCAGAGATTCTGTGGGTTTAGAGGCAGATTGTAAATGCAGCACTGCAGGGGTTTATTTTTAGACCTGTCCAATTTGTCAAAGGTGCAAAGTAATGCATTCTTATTACTTTGGCAGATGACATCAAACTGGGGCAAGAAGTTGATATGTCCAAGCAGGGCTGCCATGCAGAAAGATAGGAGGGATGGGCCAAAAGCACTGTGCAGAAGAGATGTACACCAGCACCCTGGGCTTTTTTTTTTTTTTTTTTTTTTTTTTTTTTTTTTTTTTTTCCACTAAGAAGCCTTTGTTTGATGCCTTTTCCTTTTACAATTACATATGTTGAGAAAAAAATTCTCTAAGCACTAGCTTTAGAAAATTATCCCTCTCCAAAAGGTTATCTGCTTATGTCTTTGCTTCTTAATACAATGCCACTGAGCTGGCCAAGATAGGAAGAAAATGTTCTGAACACAAAATTTCAAAATGGTAAAAATATAAAAAATTACCTGAGAACCCAGGGTCTTGTAGCCAAGCACTTACCAGCTAATAACCCATACAAAATTGATTTCCATACTTATTGTAAATTCTGCAGTGTCTTCAGATCATGGAAGTTTCCAAAGTTCTCCAGTGCTTTGTGATTTTAGGTGTACTGAAAATGGAAGAAATGGTTGTCTAACAGAGGCTTCAACCTCCTATTTAGAGGCAAAACTTGGATCCTGTCTTAGGACCTCATTCCAAACAAGATGAATAAAGGATGTTTTCTTTCTAACTTTTGGAGACTTTTTGCATTGAGTTCTTAAGAAGTTCTGATGCATACTTTGAAGGCTGTCATCCTCAAAGAGGGTTCTTTATTAAAATAGGGGACCTCTTGCTATGCAAATATTAATTGCTGCAAAAAGAATGATTTTTCTTTCCCTTACCAAAATTAATCAGTTTCTTTACTGCCATCACAGTTTTAGAGGAACATAGGATGTTAAGTGACCATTGTAAAGTAAATTTAAAAAAATTACTTAAAATCTTCTTTTAATTTAATACATGTCTTTGTAATGAGCTTTTTCAAAAAAATAATTTTTTCAGGTCAAAGTTAGTCTCTTCACTGTGAATATATGTACATGTTGTAATACCTTTTAATTGCCTGGATAATTGTTCCTGTCGTGGTTTAACCCCAGCCAGCTGCCAAGCACTGCACAGCTGCTCACTCACTCCTCCACCAGTAGGATCCAGGAGAGAGCTGGAAGGGTAAAGCTACAAAAATCATGGGTTGAGATAAAGACAATTTAAGAGGGAAAGCAAAAGCCATGCACATGAGTGAAGCAAAACCAGGAATGAATTCACTGCTTCCCATGGGCAGGCAGGTGTTCAGCCATCTCCAGGAGAGTAGGGCACCATCACAAGTAACAGTGACTTGGGAAAACAAACACCCTCACTCCAACCTTCCTCCTTCTCCCACCCACTGTATACACTGAGCACGATGCCACACAGTCTGGAAAATCCCTTAGGTCAGTTTGGGTCACCTGTCCAGGCTCTGTCCCCTCCCAACCTCCCATGCAACCCCAACTTCCTCACCAGCCTGGCAGTGTGAAAAGTAGAAAAGGCCTTGGCTCTGTGTAAGCTCTGCTCAGCAATAACAGAAACGTCTCTATAATTAATCAACCCTGTGTTCAGCACAAATCCAAAACACAGCCTCATGCCAGCCACTGTGAAGAAAGTTAACTCTACCCCAGCCAAAACCAGCACAGCCCCCAAAAGATAGCCATCATGTTATAACATGGTGCTGAGACAGATGATTTGGAACCCTTTTTTTTTTTTGAAATTAGGTATGATGAAATTATGTACAGTTATTTTAGACCAAGAATTAAGCATGCTTTAAAAGTTTATAATATCCTCTTATTTTCTTAGTTGAGGGATAATGAATTTTTTTTTAAATATATTTTCCATATAAAACCTGAAAGTCACCATTTGTGGCACAGATTAGGGTTGGACTGTAATACAAAACACTATTCCCTCCTTTCCCATGCAATGATAATTAGAAGGTTTTTTATGGTGTAAGAGATTTTCCTTTCTACTTCTGTGTAATCTCCCTTGAGAACTGGTTGGTTTTAAACTAATTGGTTAAGGGAGCCACTGAGAAACCATCCTTATGCTTTTCTGTCAATTATAGCATGTAATTTTTTCTCAGATGGCATGGCCTGTGTCTACCCACTAACTTATCTGCTCTGAGGAGGGGATTGTCTTTCCTTCATTGCATAATTATTTGCTGGTCAGAAGACAGTATGAGGAAGCTGGAAAGCTTCCCCAGTCTACTCATCTGAGAAAGGTTTGAACCACCACCTTCTGAGTTTCAGGAAGGCATCACACAGTACTGTTGTCATCTCCTCAAGTCTGGCCTCTGTGTAAACAGAAATAAGAGCATCAGAGGGCTAGAGTCCAAAAAAAAAGTAGCTTGACTGTTGCCCAATTGTTAGGAGATTCTCATGGAGTGAAAAATCAAGACTGCAGCGCCAGGCAAGCATTCATATTCTAGCACACCATTTGTGGCTGAAATCTAACATCAGCTCAAAGCATAACACTGTAATTTTCCTGGCTCCATAACTCTGTCATGTCTGCCTGACCCATATTTAATCTTCTAGAATGTGCTTTTTCACAGTCTACTGATACTTGGCAGCTTAAATTGTCCTGGGCTGTGGTCCTTTGCCTCTCAGGAGGGTGAAAATCTGGATAATCCACATACAGGATTTAGAGGTGTAACAATAAAATTATAGAGAAAGTGAATCCTCTACTTGAACTGAAGCAAATGTTCAGAAGAGGGGCAGGCAAGGTAGATTCTGATTAAATAGTGGCACTGTGTGATAGTGAGGGTAGCTCTGACATTTACAGGAAGTTGGGAAATCTGACATGGCACCCATAATCCCATGCCTCCCTGAATTAATAGCTGGAAGCAGGATATCCTGAAACGTCTGAGAAAATATTCCCCTGTAGTGGGATTCCCATGTTAAAACTAGTATCATTTTAGATGTGGGGTGAAGTTTTCGTGTCAGTGTGCAGTCCCCATGTAAATGTTTCACAAAATGTGGCCCATCTCATGTGAACTGCATCCTTCTTCTGGTAAAGGGAAAGCTGGATTAGCTTTTAGACTCCATTGACTGTATTGACCTGTTCTTGGGTGATTATAATGGGAGTTTAGACTTTAGCTCACAAGTTGATGTCTAAATCCTACTAAATCTGGTGCTTAATTTAGAAGAATTTTATTGCTCTCATAAGGCTTTTAAATTCTTTGTGCAATCAATCTGTACTTAGAGAACTGGCTGAGCCTAGCTGGGCTTCAGAAGTGCTTCCCTTTTTCTGTAGGTTGCAAAAATAACCTGGATAGCTACAATAGGCAGAGTTAGATTGCCCTGCAGAGTTCTGTGTTTGAAATTTTGACAAGACAATGTTTTGGTTAGAATTCTAAATTAGATAGAAAGAATTCTGCCTATCTGTCTTTAAAAACCAGAGATAATTCTTGCTTGATTTAGGAACCTAATTACTAAAAAGAGCTCTGAAAATCTTTTCCTAATACATATCTCTTGAAAAGAGCACGGAATAAAGTGGTTGGGTCCAAGGAGATACCAAATAAGAAATTGAACATCTACATACATGCATACTAATCAATTCCAGTTTTGGGTGTGGTGGGTTTTTTTTTTGGTTTTTTTTTTTTTTTTTTAATACTATGAGGTCCTTCAGGAATCACCTTTTGCAATTTCCTAAATCAATAATTTAGGGATATAATTCAATAAATCATTCAACTGATAAAAGGAATAAACACTAGTTTTTTGCTGTTCTTAAAACTGGATTCTGAGAACGAGATTTTTAAAGTATTTCAATTCTTAAGGATTTGATCCACAAAAGGACTTTGATTTTTTGATGGTCATAAGATTTAGATGCCTGTTTCCTATGCTTGCCTCCATATGTTGAACAAGGTACATTATCTGCTTATACAGTGTATAAAAAGTAAACATCTCCAGCTGGGCTTCCCAATAGCTGCCCAAGATAATCAACAAGAAAACAAACATTGAGACTAGAGCCATCCAGTCTCACCTCTATTGAGGACCTTAAGTCACAGGGATGAGCAGACATGAGCAGCAGATCCCAAGCCCTTCCCCACCTTAGATGCCCATTCTATGATTTCAAGAAGAGAGTCAAGAAGTGATGGGCATCACTCTGAACATACACCTAGAGGAAGGAGGTTCACCAAAAAAAAGTAAAAATTGAGAATTCAGCACACTTCCAGGGAAACAGCTGCTACTCCATCTGAAAGGATTTGCATAGCCCTTTCTCACTTTTGGACTGTCACCTAGTCAATGGGCTGTAGAGATCTCTCTGTCAGTCTTGGTGCAACAGTGTAACTTAGGAAAGAAAGTCGGTCTTCACATCACCAGGGAGAAGGAGCAGCAAAAAAAAAAAATATTTCCGTGTACTTGTCAAGAGAAATAAGAGAAGCTGCTGGTGCTTATTTCTTGCTCAAAGAGATGGTGATGCGTTTTCCATTAAGTGGTTAGATAAAAAAGTGAATGTTTAAGTATTTCTCAGTTTTTGTTTTTTCCTACTGAATAAAAAGGAATTTTAGAAGCTTCCTCATAGAGTTTTTCCTTTTTCTGCATGAAACAAGCAGAATAGTCTGATGAATTATGGATTTACTGAACTAATTTAAGAACTTTAGCAGACTTGTAAAAGCTGTAAAGGACACAGGGATAGGAGAAATCAGAGAAGGACTTCTAGATGGGAACTAAATGAGCGTGGGTTTGTAATCCTAAAAAAGAGGCAACTGTGGCCAATAGCAGAAACTTATATTGTCGAGGGAGGAAGTTGAATTGGTTAATCATTAACTGTTCCTCATAAGAATTAATGAGGAATAAAATGACACCAGTGAAGAACAAATGAGAGGATCAGTCCTGTAGTATAGTAAATTGGAGTAACTCAGTGCCACAGGATGGTCTGATGCAGCTTAAGAGGCAATTTTGTCAAAACCAGATAAGTGGCCCTTACTTTATCTTACAATTGTAATTAATGGATGAAACACTTCAGTGGGAGTGCTAGTGTTGGTAGTCATGCCTATCTTATCAGTAATTGAATTTCTCTTAGTGAGGCCACTTGTGCTTTCCTTGCAAAGAAAGGTGTTTCTAAAAAAGTAAGTAGAAAAGATTACAGCATTGCACTGTTTGAGACCCTGCTAGAAATGAATCACAGCTCCCCAAGCACATATTCAGCTGGGTATCTCCCTGGATTCCTCCCTCAGCACATAAGAAGGGGTTTGATTGCACAAGTGAGCCCTATGACACTGTTTTGAGAGAGGGAAATAAAGTTTGCTCCTACAAACTGCTTCTGGTGCCTTATCAAGAGATGCAGCACAGCCTCAAGCTAACGCCTGAGGAACTGAGAGTCTGCTATAAGTGCATGTCTCCATCTGCTGATTGCCAACAGAGATCTCCAGATCCCCTTGTATAGCCCAATGGAAAGCAAACTCCTGATGCTGTGATGGATGCCTGCTTCCAAGTGGGAAGCAGGCCTTTTGTTAAACCTGGTCTGGCAACTATGGGAAACAGAGACAAGCCAAAGCATCAGAGAGCATTTCTCCTGATGTAGCTTGGGGCTTGGATGGTTTTTGCTTCATTATTTGTTTTTGTTTGTTTTTAAAAGAGATTATCCCAGTTTAATCCTGTGTAAAACAATATTAGATGATTTATGTCATATTGTCATGGAAACAAATGACAATCTCAAAGGAGGAGGTCAGGACAACACTTCCAAGAGCACTGATACATTGCTTGAGAAGAACTCAGACTCAGTAGTTAATTAAATGGAAAAGATCTCTAGCTTTTTGTGTCTTTTGTCCCAAATCTTCATCATAAACAGTCATTAGCATTACATATATGCCAACATTAAACTCCAAAGGTGCATCAGAATGGCAGCACTCTCATCCCTTGTAGCATAACACTCTCCTCCCTTCTTATCACCAAGAGATATTCTTGAAATCCTTCAAAAATGTGCAGTTTCTAGAGCTGAAGAGAGTTCTAGAGTTTCTAGAGTTTAATAGTGACTAATTCATAGTTTGCCTCCAAGTTTCTGGGTTAAATAACATCACTTTGGCAAAGGCCCATGTAGCAAATAATTTTGGTAGCAACACAAAACCCCTTTACACAGCCTTGGATCTGAAATCCTGGACATCTTGAACTCTTGTCTGAGTGATCTTTGGCCACTCAGCTAGATTTCCTGTATGCACTGCTTCCCTACACGGAAAAGTCCAGGCCATATTCTGTTTAGCATTAACTTGCCAGAAAAAAAAATCTTTCCTTGAATACACATGTAAGAAGGAGACAAAGGAACTGAATAGTTTATACAACTGTTAATGTGTATTTAAACTGTTGAGAAAATGAAGCCTTTAATAAAAAAGATTTTTGCCTCTTGTATATACATCTACGGAATAGGTATTTTGAGTTGCTTTTTGGGTAAACCGTGGGCTGAGCTTGGCTGCCTCAGTTTCCTCCAGTGCTAGTGACAGGAACATTGGCTGAGTCCTCAAACACCTGAACCACCCTCAAACACCTGAACCTTTCTGTAGCTGCAGCTGGACCCTAGCTGAGGTAGCCAGGCCATGCTGAGTGGCACTAATTGGTAAGCAGATGCAGGGCCCTCCGTCATGTCTGTGTCTAGTATGACTTAGGGAGTCCTGACTTAATTCTTATTTGCATATAATAAAATGCCAAACATCTGCTCAGTGCTTTATCAACATTAAAGCCAATGCATAAAAGTTTGTACTCTCCTGCTGGGCTTAGTCTGACATGCATCATTTCAGAGATATTGAGCAGAAACTGCATGTATGAGTGGCATCTTGCTTATGGGAACCAAACTGTGTTTTAATAGGAAGCGGTCAAATCAGTAGGCAAATATACTGGGTTTCAGCATACTTTTAATTTCTATATATGGAATATATAAGAAAATAAAAATGCCTAGCATTTTCTGCTCAGAGCAGCACAAACTCTAAATAAAGACGCACTGAATGTTGCTGCTGATACACTGAAAGCACATCTGTGACTGCTGTGTGATACACAAACACCCAGGCTAATGCTAAACCTGAATCCACTGAGTTATTAATAACAGCACAACTGGGTCAGCAGCATATTGAGTGTAAACTGATTTACTGTGTTTCCTGGGTAAGTTTGCAGCCTACCCTAAGCTTTCTACAGTTGTAACTAGACCACCATTGAACAGGAGTTAGGTAATATAAAGCTTATACAAATAATTTCTGCATTACAGTTATTGAAATACCAAGGTGTTCAAGATTTGTATTATGTTTAGATCAGTCAAGGAGGATGCTAAGGCTTATATCTGGATTCAGGGGTCTAAGCTTCCTCATTTGGGCTCAAAAACTATAAATTTTGTAACACATGCTCTGAGACTTCTTACCATATGGAATGAAATCCTTCAAAAATGTGCAGTTTCTGTTGTATGTAGTGAGAGGTTTTTGGTGCACTATCTGATCTGAAAAGTTAGGAGGCTGCATAGCCAGCCTTGCCATCTGCCTCCTTCTGCATCAGCCTCTTGAAAAACGGCCAGTTCTGTTTGATTGATGTATCACAGTGTAGAATGATAGAATCACAGAAACATTAAGGTTGGAAAAGACCTCCAAGATCATCAAGTCCAACCTTGACTGAACATTACCTTGTCAACTAAACCACAGCACTAAGTGACACATCTAGTTGTTCCTTGAACACCTCCAGAGATGGAGACTCCACTACATCCATGGGCAGGTCAGTCCAATGTTTAACCACCCTTTCTGTGAAGAAATTCTTCTTGATGTCCAACCTAAACCTCCCCTGATGCAAGGGAGTCCACTTCCTCAACCTGTCCCTGGTTGCCTGGGAGAAGAGACCGACCCCCACCTGGCTGCAGCCTCCTGTCAGGGAGCTCATTTTCTTCAGGCTAAACACCCCCAGCTCCCTCAGATGCTTCTCACAGGACTTACTCTCTAGACCCTTCACCAGCCTTGTTGCCCCTCTCTGGGCATGATCCAGCATCTCAACATCCTTCCTAAATTAAGAGGCACAGAACTGGACACTGCACTTAAGGTACAGCCTCACCAGTGCTGGGAAGAATCACTGCCCTGGTCCTGCTGGCCACACTGCTGCTGACACAGGCCAGGATGCCATTGGCCTTCTTGGCCACCTGGGCACACGCTGGCTCATGCTCAGCTGCTGCCACCAACACCCTCAAGTCCCTTTCCACTGGGCCCTTTTCAGCCACTCTGCCCCCAGCTGTAGCATTGCAGGGCATTGCTGTGACCCAAGTGCAGGACTTGGCACCTGGCCTTGTTGAACCTCACAGCACTGGTCTCTTCCCATTGATCCAGCCTGTCCAGATCCCTCTGCAGAGCCCTCCTGCCCTCCAGCACATCAACACTCCTGCCCAATTTAGTGTTGGCAAACTTACTCAGGGTGATAGTACATCACCTAACCTCCAGGCACCTAAGCCAGTTCCTGGACCTGGTACCAGGCTGGTAGCTAGTTATTTCTTGCATGTTTAAAGATTTAGATCCTGAGGCATTAGGTTAGAGAAGTCTTCACTCAGCATGAGATGCTTACTCAAAGCAGGCAAAGACAGGCTCCTTTTTGTGACTTAAATACCTTATGGCCTGGAGAAAAGATTGTCAAACTGAAACACTTTCTGAAGATCGGTCTCAAGGTTGATCCTAAGTACTTTTCTCTTAACAGATGGATGCTGATCTTCCTCTTCCAATTCTCTGGGTTAAGTTCTTACTGACAAGCCTCTATTCTTATCTTTTTTCCTTTCTAAGCAGATTGGTGGTCATGTTTTCTTCCTCTCTAAGATCCCTCCAGCTAGTAGGCTGCAGGATATTCACTTTTATACAGCAGGAACCAAAATAGTTTTTGAAACTTTTTTTCCTAGAACTATGACATCTGAAGATTTGAGGTATCCTAACTGTGTCCCCCACAGCCATGCTGTAGATGAGATTTTTGAAGATTTGGTTTTGATTCTATGCATAGAAAAGGAGCTTCAATCTTCCTATTCCTAATAGTTTAACTGTATTTTTAATACAAAGAATAATCATATTCTGCTTGTGATTTATGATGAAACTGACTCAGTTTTTTTGGGTTTGGTTCATTGTTTTGGTGGTTTTTAAAAATCTAAAATACTTAGGAACTTTTTTATCTTGAGATTATTTTTTGCTATACAGCAAGACCACCATGGACAAGATATAATGATTTTAAGTCAGTGTTTTCTTTGGGTGCCGTGCATTGAAACTTAACTTATTTCCATTATTTGTCTTTCTATAACTAGTCAAAAATTCTTATAGGACAGAAAAATTGTAATAGTATTCTGACAAGTCCAATTTATATTGTACATTGTTGGGAAAAAACCCCTAAGAAAATGCAGAATGGCTAGAAGCCTACTAATATGATCCAGAAACTTTTTGCAGAAGCTACATACAACATGCTATTAAAACTGCAAATACATATTCCATACTTGTGTTTTATAAAAAATTGTATAAATATTCAAATTTAAGAGAAACAATATGGAATAAAATGCACTAGGAAACTGATATGTAGACAAAGGTTTATTTACACCATACAACATTTTAAATATTTTATACACAGCTGCAGCAGAGAAAGCTATTCTGAGCTTTCCAGAGAAAACTGCAATAATAAAGATGTGAAATATATTATTCATATAAAAGTGAGATTATTACTTTATTGCATTTAAAGCAATGAAGAATGTAGCTCAACAGACATTCATTTAATGACAAAAACTTTGCTTTTATATTATAAAGTAAAAAGTGTAGTAATGGCCAAACAGACTGTTATAAACTTTAAAAACTGCATAAATATATACATTGTGCTTCATGGTGAAGTTTTTTGAAAACTAAACCAAATGAAGCTGTTACAACATGAATCGTTGCTTGAGGTTTATCTATAAAGATTACCTTACAAATCCATTCCACGGGTACTTACAACACACGATGGTAAGAATTGTACACCTGGTTCTCCACTAGCCGCACTAGCGGGAATATACTGTACGAAAAAGCCACTGACATTTGGCACAGGAAGAGCCTGACATAAAGGAGTTGCAATGTTCAGACAGGAGTGTCAGGATTGTCAGGATTCCCAAAAGTCTTTTTATTGTCAGTGCAATGAATTATTTTTACTTTGTTTCTGTTTTGTTCAGTTCGTTTCTGTTAAACTTCTGTTTGAAAGTCACCTTCTTGCACATCTAAAGGCAAGTTCAGACACTTCTCCCATTCTGCTGGTCTGAGTTCTAAAGCATCTTTTGCCTCTGTGTCTAATACATTTATCGTTGTATAGTGTTGGTAGTCACCTGTGGTTTTGAAACTGTCCCATGGAGCCTTGCTGGGTCCTGAGTTCTCCTGAAGACCAAAGAAAGAAGAATTAAAATCAAGGATGAAATAAGGCAGTTTCCATTTATAGGGCTGTTTGCTGACGTGCTCTCATGAGACACAGAAGCTGGAGAGGGGAAATGGCTTTGCAGGGAGCCAGGCTGCCGGGTGCTCGGCACCGCTGCGACGCTTTCTCTGTGAACAATCAACACTTTGGCAAGCTCCTCACCTGAGCTGCCAGCTAAGCCCTTTCTTTCACAAGAACAAATGTGTGAGGAATGGGTTGAGAGATCCAGTACCAATAGACATCTTTCTAAGAGTGGGAGAAAAGAGGGAGAAGAGAAAGGAAGGTAACAGAGAAGAGTTTGTTGCTTGAAATATGGAGTGGTTTGAAACGGAGACTGCCAGCTGGATTTTAAATTGTGGCAGGTGTATGGAAGAATGACAGAAACCTTGAAAATGCTGTGAGAGCCACCTTGCCTAGGTTGATGAGCTCACCTATATTAGTATTAACAGACTGAAAGGTGGTTATTTTCTATTTAATGATTTTTTTATTTTTTTAATGCTACATTTTATAAGGTAAAAGACTTTATGGACCAATTTAATTAGAGATTTCTGCTGTAACGTGATGGGTGGGATTAAGTTGCTAAAATCCAGTATTTTTGCACCGTCTAAGATGCCTTTGGACTTTCTTCTAGATCTCCAACTTCTTTCACAAGAGGTGCAGATCCCCTTTGAGCCCTGTATCACTGCTGCCTGTACTGTGTTGTAAACCAAGACCTCTGCCTAAAATAGCCTGAGATGCCTATATTTAGGTACCTGGATCATTCTCTGACTGTTTCACAAACAGATCATTCCTCTAGGCAGCTTTTATTAGCAGACCTTTCAAAAGCACAGCACCAATGTGAAACAGAGTAAACACAACTCTTCTGCTGAGATTCCCTTTGAGATTTTGAATTAATTCAAGCTTTATGTGAATAGCAAATCTCAAGTAGGGAGACAAATGGAAACGTTACATGTCAGCTGATCTCAAAAGGGGGAATGAGAACTTGATACAAAATAACACATATCACAGAGACAGGTTCATCAAAGAATCAGGGCTAAATTTCTGCTGGATTAAGATGATGTAAAAGATGTAAATCCATTGGCCTCACATCTGCTTAATACCTCTTCTTCATGTCTGAAAGCAGCTCTTCTGAAAAAGTTGTAGAATACAATGATTCTAGCTCAGTTCCATTTAATATATGTTTCACATTTTAAAATTATATAAAAATTATTATTAATCAAAATATTACTGATAAAAGTATGTCAGACTAAATTAGCTGTTTTAATTAGGTAGAATCAACTATTTGCTTGCTCTCATTATCAGATGTAGTCAGAGTGTTATGCATGTGTGTATAAATTTGAATTACGATGATAGCAGCCTCAACTCAGGATGATTTAATTTTTGCTTTTCCCATAGTAAGTATTTATAAATCTATTTTGGAAAAGACATGGCATTACAGAGATCTTGTGTGTTTTCTGGACAATTGCATATACAGGTAAATCCATCTGGACTTGTTTGTACCTGGCCTAGCTAGAGGAAAAGCCTTATTGGTCAAATTAAATCAGTGAGCTGCTTTCTCTGTATAAAGGCCCTTAGACACTGCAGGCACATACAGATTTGAAGTGCATTCCCTACAGTTCAATTACTTGTCATCTATAATGCTAGTGAGTTAATTATGGTCTAATTGTAGAATGCAATGAGTCTTGTCATAAGTTGGATTTCTGAAAATAGCTTTGGTTCTCATTTCTGAGGTACCTAAAGGTGAGGCATTCTTGGGAAATGTACTGGAGTCAAAAGGCTCTTGTTTCACTGTTTAGGATCCACCATATTTTAAATATAATAGAAGGACACTTACCATACTGCCTGATTTTGGTACATCCCGAAATCTGTCCAGAGTCTGAAATTTCTGATTTAACTCTTGAAACAATTCCATATGCCTCTTTCTTGTATGCATGACCTTCTGCAAAATGGAATATACTTGCTTATATATATAATTGAATCTGGTTGTTTTGTTTTGTATTGTTTTTTGGTTTTTGGGTTTTTTTTTTTTTTTTAAGAGAAGCATTACTTTTTCCAACATAATAAAGTAAATTGAATTTGGCAGGGCCATCTTTTCCCTATAAATTTGACCAATGGAAGTGAATTGCCCTGGCCATTCTCTCTGCTGTGTTTAATGATCCTCCTGTATACAAGAGATTGTTTTAACCCTACATCTATTGAGTTGCTGAAATTAGGGGCCACTAATGTTAGCTTGGAAGTATCTTGAAAGTAATGGCAATTTCTCAGAAGAATATTTCTCTTGCATATGAAGAATATTTTCTAGAACTGTTTTCAGCATGGATGCTTAAATTTTAATTTCTATAGGAAAGCAACAGCACTTTTAATGGTCCCTGTTGGAATAATTTTTATGAGAATGCTGAACTCAGAAATCTTGGCTCAAAATGGAAAACCCCCAAATGTTATGTCTTTTTAATTAGACATCTTCTTGTCATTCAAATCATCATAAAATGCAGTTGAAATTGCATTCATATTAACAAAAATAGGCACATTTTTTCAATTTTACTTGCTTTCTTATTTCATGGACAAAGAAATTGGAAACTGCCCTCCCTCTAGCCCATGCTAAGGGCACTCTCCCACAGAAACTAATTATATGGCATTCCTGTGGAAGAGGGGTGACCCCAAAGAGCCCCCACAATTATCACACCTCAGTGCACAGGCCTCAGCCATGTATCTGCCTGGGCAGCTACTTGGAGACTGAAGCCTGTTTTCAAGCCTAGATTGTAAGCTATGCTCATCAGAGCTGTTTTCAAAGGAATTCATGCTCAGCTATGGGTTCAGAACAGCCTCTGGAGCCAAGCTGAAGGCTGCTTACTGTTTGACCAGTCTCATGGTTCTGTGGTCTGGATGGTCTGGGGATGGGAGGGTCTGAGGATGCTTCACCTCAGTCCAGCAGTGGATGGGCTTGGCTTTGCTTTTCTTAAGCTTTGTAACTGCTTGAACTTGAATTACAGCCAGGGCAGCAGCCAGGAATGCTGACAGACAAGGTGCAGCACACAGGCTTTTGTGCAAGTCCTGATTTTGTGTCTAGCCTGATTTTCCCTGGAGTTGTGAGTGAAACCCTGAAAACTTGTGTATGTAGTGCTTGAGTGTGACCCTTTCCATCAAGCCTAGGTTAGTACCTTCTAAAATGGAGTGGCAATAGCTGACTCTCAACATTCCTTTATCAATGCCAACTTTATCTTTCATTTGCATTATGTCTTTAGAGATTTCTTGAAATGTGGCTGCTCTTTTTGCCAGGCATTTCTACTGCTATGCTGTAATACTTGCATTAACCTTAATACAGCCAAACAGAGGCTTGAGAAGTTGTTTACTTCTGAGGAAAGGAGTTTGGTAATATGTCTCACAAAGAGACATGAGACATCAGAAATTAAAGACCTATTAACTTGAGTTGTGGGGTGAATAAGGGAAAACCTTTTACAGTAGTTGGTAATAAACTCCTTGCAAAAGGTAATTTAACTAGAGATAGCTATCTAAATTTATGAGAGGAGTTTTACTTAAGTGACTTCCTAGGGATTCTTTTCAGATATTGCTTCTGTGGTAGACAGGAGTATACAGCAATTTTCATATACATAAAATTAAAAAAAAAAAGGGTTCTACCTCAAATATTATTATTGGTTTAAAAAAGGAGACATGGTCATGGGAATAAAACAGTTTCGGTGGGTTAAACCACTAGCTCTAAAAAGCAGGAAATAACATAAGGCTGTGAAACAAGTATCTTCATTTGGAAACTTTTTAGTAGAAAGCTGGGAATATAGAGAATGCTACTTTCTGATATCTTTTCCTTAATCATGTACCCAAGATGTCATTAAATAGCAAACATGAATAATGCAAATGTCTTACTCAGTTCATTACATTATTCCTGAGGAGAAGCAGGTGGGAGGGGAAATAAAATACTTGCACCGGGAAGTCTGCCAGAAAAAAAAAATCTTTACATTTTATTCTTAATAGCAGCATGACTGGTATGAACATGTGCCCATGGATCTTTTGGTTACTTTGTGTTTTCCTGGCTTCCATTCCATAATTCCTACCCACTGACACCCACTCCCTCCCTGTTGCTTATAAAGAACAATCTGAACTGAAGGTACAGCAACTTAAATTTCCAACTTTAACTCTCAATTTCTAGACTTCTTTTAAAATTTTGGTTAGAAAGCACCATCTCGTCTCCTTTCTAGAAAATATGCTCTGTTTGGTAACTCTTTCTCTTTTATGAGAAAACAACCTACAAAGTATTTGTAGCATGTTATTCTGTTTTCTCTATTAAATGGGCAATGTGGACTACACCCCTTTATTAATCTTAGAAATACTAAGTTTTAACAATACAAAGCTGGAGATCTTGACCACTAATACTAGGATGACTAGTAGTATCAGGATGTGAAAAGGATGGAAACTGAACTTGTGCTGCCCTTTTTTCTTTAGGTGCAGCTGCACAGTTGCCCATTGATGTTGCATCCCTGCCAGAAACACCAGTCAGCCACCAGGCTGCAGACACACATCTTCTTCTGGTGTCTCCTGAAGGTTCCATAACTCTTGTGCCCCACACCCTAAAGGGGGTCAAGCTGAAACAACACCCCTTCCACATTTCTATTCCCACTCTTAAGTCAGATAGAGTGTCTGTTTTGAAGAGACTACACCTTACTCTAATGATCACCTACTCACAGAAAAGGATTCAGAGTGTGGATGGCTGTCAGCAAGATGGGGAAAGCTTAAAATGTAACTCTGTACCCAGCTCCCTTTTTTATTTATGATAGGACTTTATCTGAACTCTAACTCAAGACAAATATAAATATTTAATGACACCCCACCTGCAGTACTGTATTCAACTTTGGGGTTCCCAACATAAGGTCCATGTTGGAGTGAGTGTAGTGGAGGGTGACAAATATGATCAGAGGGCTGGAGGACCTCTCCTATGAATTCAGACTGAGAGAACTGGGGTTGTTAATCTCTAACAGAGATGAGAAGGCTTCAGGGACATCTTACAGCAGCCTTGCACTACCTAAGGGGGGCCTGCAAGAAAGCTGGAGAAGCACTTTTTACAAGAATATATAGTGACAGGACAAGTGGTGATGGCTTTAAGCTGAAAGAGGGTAGGTTTGGATTAGATATAGAAAAAAGACTTCAGTGAAGAAGGTGATGACACACTGGAACAGGTAGACAGAGAAGTTGTGGATGCCCCATTACTGGAAGTCTTAAAGGCCTGGTTGGATGAGGCTCAGCCTGGTCTGGTGGAAGGCGTTCCTGCCAGTGGCTTGGGCTTAGCTCTCGATGACTTTTAAGGCCCCTTTCAACCTAAGCTATTCAGTGATTCTATGATTTGTGGTCAATCTCATAAATAACAATATCATCATCATCATCATCATCACCACCACTACCAGGTAATTTAATTTGCCTTGGATATTTTCTGCTTTTTTGCAGTTAAAAATGTTCTCTCTCAAATCTTGTACAAAGCAGCTAAGTTGAAAGAACAGATGGGGGAATGCCTTCCCAGCCCTCTAATGGAAACATGCTGTTGTTTCAAGATGTTGTAGGTATGATCAGTTGCCAAACTTGGCAACAGGAAATAATTTTTACCTGCAGGCATATTTTTTTTTTTACCTTTGCCTTAAAGATATGTCTTCAGGTTAGTAAGAGAATTATTTTAAACTTTTGTGGGTTATAGTAGTATTACAATAAGTAGCTATGGCAGATGAAATTCTGAAAGAATGCAGCTCCAGCAACCAGTGATCAATTTAGCATTATTGTTGGTGCAAGTCTACTGATCTGTGGAAAGGAAAGAAGACAGTCTAGTATTCACACTTGTTCTGTGTATCCTTGCTCTCTCTCAGAGCTAGCGATGACTTGAATCCTGGGGATCAGGGTAATAAGGCATTTTCTGAATTATTTAGCATAAATGTTGTTAACAGAGTAGATCCAATGAATGACTGATAGAAATGAGAGTGGGGTAGCTGGGGAAATCCAAAGTCAGACTTTCTCAAAGAAGGTAAAGGTAACTGTGATTTTGAATCCTAAAATGCATGCCAATAGTACTGTTTAGCTCTCCTGTATGTTTTTGTAACTGCCAGCGTTCACCTATAATAAAGGCCTCCTGGGAATTTCTACAGCATCTGTATTTCTGTTCAATATAATTAGAATGAACTTTATTTGATCTGACAGCTAACTGTTAGTGCTGAGACTTAATGAAAAAGCTACCTGTCCAGCTGTAGAGAAAAATGACAGGAGTTGGAGGGCATTTAGCTGGGGTTAGCACAGCCTGTGGGATCGAGGATCCAAAATGTCCAGACCAATAATTTTGCTCATGTTTTGGACACCAGACTGCATGAATGAGTCCAAACTTATCTTTATTAATAGCAAGAAAAGAGCTGTAAAGTTGTTTTATGTTGACTGTTCATTTAGTAAACTTCAAAGTTCAACTAGATTAGTCAGTGTTTTACAAAATCTAACTGTAGACAGTATATTATGTAGCAGAAATACTTCCTGCTGACAGATGAAGCCCTGTTTGTTACACTCTGTCTTTTTTTTTTTCCCTACATGAAAGGATAATTTAAGAATGTAATGGTAAGCAATTTAAAAAGGGAAAAATAGATATGGGTACCCAGTTTTGATACCCCCCCTCTCTAACCACTTTGAGATCTATGGTAAGTGCATGCGAGTTTTGATGTCATCCTTTTCTCTCTGCCTTTCTTTTGACTGAGACACATTTTCTATAACAGAACTCACACAGATACAGGACTTTTGTTTTTTATAATCCATTTCAAAGGCCCTTAAAACAACATCTGTATTTCTGCATGTATTGAGGATAACAGAGACAGAAAGTATTTTGTGATGTTATGTAGTCTTAATCTAGTTGTGTTCACTTTGCATAGCAGCTGGCTTTGTGTTTCTTCTGTGGCTTTTGGAGAAAAATGGCCTTTCTCATATTATTTTTTTATGTATTTTTATTGTTTTTCTTTCAAATTATTTATATTAAGGTGAATGTTCCATTGGAAGCCACTAGAATAATCTTATTTTCTTTTATTTTTTTTAAGTATGAAACCATGAGTAAGTATATAGTAATAAGTCAAACATGTCCAAGACAATTCTCTGGCAACATCTAACATGGAATGTCCTCCATGAATACTGAACTCTATTAAATTCTCTTAGTCTAAAAGCAAATTGTCTATTGTGAATGGTACCCAGATTGAACTGAGTTCCTTAATGACACTCAAGAACTTCTTGGAGAGACAAGGGTGGTGCAGACTAAAATAGTGAAGATCTGCCTAAAAACGAATCCATTTAAAAGCTGGCATTTTTGGCACCCAGGAATATTCCCTCAAGTGTCTAATTTATTGAGATAGACATAGCTGGAGTATTTGTCTTGAGTGAATATAGAGACATGTGAAAGTTTGAGGGTGTACAGACTGCAGAGAGAGTGTTAAAAGGAAAAGGACAGAGGTAGCCAAACTTTTCCCACCCTTGTCCACACTGCATACTTAACATTTTTTATCTTCAGAACCACATCCATGTCATTTTATGATTTGGAATCCTCAGAAAAATGGAAGGGCATTGTCTCAGAGAGTGCCAGCTAGCACTGGTCACAGACAAAGCAGAGAAAGTGTTAAACATTTAAGTAGTATGTTCAATCCCTTTGGCTTGATTTTACCTCCAGACTGTATTCCATTTTGCAGTCAAGCTGCTTTGGGGTATCCAAAGAGCAGCATTTTGGCCACACTGCATTATCTCAACATTTTTTGTCTTTTTTATTTTATTTTACCTTAGACAGCCATGCTAGGCATAAGGATACAGGAAAGCCCACAAACTTAAGCAGAAAAATCATAAAGCTGGGGGGTGAGACGGGGTTAGTCTGCACCAATACTTGTAAAACACAGTAGCAACTGACACAGTATTTCTGATGCTCTCAGTTCCTCAGCACTCACTCCCAGTGTCCCCATCCTTTCCTTTTTACAAAAAAAAATATTTTCCTGCATTTTAATCGTAATTCTAAAAATACTAGGCCATGGAACAGCAGTATTGCAAACAAGTTAAGAAAAAGGTGTAAATAAACAACACACAGCTGGGAGGAGTGGCTGATACCCCAGAGGGCTGTGCAGCCCTTCAGAAAGACCAGGACATGTTGGAGAGATGGGCAGAGAAGTGTCTGAATCTCAACAGAGGAAAGTGCAGGGTCCTGCACCTGGAGAAGAATAATCCCCTGCACCAGGGCAGGCTGGGCGCTGACCTGCTGGAAAGCAGCTCTGCAGAGAAGAACCTGGGTGTCCATGGACAGCATGGAAGAAGAACCATGAGCCAGCAGTGCCCTGGTGGCCAAGCAGGACAATGGTGTCCTGGGGTGCATTAGGAAGAACATTGTCAGCAGATCAAGGTAGGTGATCCTGCCCCTCTACTCAGCCCTGGTGAGGCACATCTGGAGTGCTGTGTCCAGATCTGGGCTCCTCAGTAGAAGAGGGACATGGAGGTCCTGGAGGAGGTCCAGATGAGGCCATCAAAGATGATTAAGGGATTGGAGCATCTATCTTTTGAGGAAAGATTGAAGGAATTGGGCCTGATCAGCCTTCAATACAGACAACTGAGAGTGGATCTTATCACTGTCTATCAGTATCTAAAAAGTGGTGTTGAGGAGGTTTCCAGGCCCTTTCCAGTGGTGCCAAGCAACAGGTCAAGAGGTAAAGGGCAGAAACTGATGCACAGGAAGTTCCACCTGAATATGAACATGAATTTCTTTGCTGTGCAAGTGACCTTGCACTGGCACAGACTGCCCAGAGAGCGTGTGGAGTTTCCCTCACTGGAGCTATTCAAGAATCATCTGGGCACAATCCTGTGCCATGTGCTCAAGGATGACCCTGCTAGAGCAGTGAGGTTGGACCACATGGCTCATTCTGTGGTCCCTTCCAACATGACCCATTCTGTGAGTCTGTGAAACCAAGTGAGTCAAGAGAAAATATGTAATGAGGAGTCCCGTTTCTTGAGAGAAGAATGTGTACTGCATTTTTGGTGTTTATTTGGTGTTGGATTATGTTTCTGAGTGACAGGAAGAATGTTTCAGTATCTGTGGCCACAGAGAATGCTCTTACTGTAATATTTCTACTTTTCAATGACAAAACCAGTAAAGTTGAGAATTCTTTACATCACTACAGTTATAAAACTTATGATTGAATTTAGAGTTGCTTCCTCATCAGAATTTCGTTATTGTTTCAAGTATTCTTCCTTTCTATGCCTTTATCCTAAAGTGTATTTAGGGTAATTGCAAACAGGGGAGTTTTTGATGTTACGGTTGATACGTGCTGATCACAGGCTTTCAAATTTTAGCCCACAATCTGTAGGTTCTATACAAATATAATTGTTCAGTTTCTTTGGAGACACACAAAATGAATTATATCAAAATACTTCTATGCATGAGTAAGACACCCTATGTGAAAACCTCAAATTACTAACAGCTCCTTGAAAACTAACTTCTGTATTCCTTCTGGTAGAAATCAGTGAAAAAATTTCAAACAAATCTCTAAGAGAATTAATTGTATTGACTGAGTACAAAATGGTCATTAATGAACACAACTGAACCTTCTCATTCGACAGGATCTAAGTCAGAAATTATGCATATCCAACCTAAAGAACCTTACATGAACTTAATTTTTTATATAAGCATGTGATCCATAAGCTTTGACACCTGCAGCACTACATCATTCAAAATTTGACACATTTATAATCACTACTTGGATGTGAAAGTCGTATTTCAGTAGAGTAGTATTGAAGAAAGATAAAAGAAATTACTGAAAATCTCTTGAGCAAAGCAAACTTCTGCTGTGATTTAACCTGTCCTATAAAAGTGTCACACTTTTTCAGTAAGTAGATAGCCAGCCAAAAAAAAGAGAAAAAAAATCAAAAAAACCAAACCCAGATGAAAATGAAAAGGCAAAGAATTTAAAAACTGAAATAATGATGGTTAATATTGCAATATGACAGTCTGATCTCAGAATATTTTGCAAACAAGTTGCACCAAAGTAGTTTTAATGAATTGTTCATCATGTTCTGTACAGTACCAATTGAACAACCCTATCGCATTTACTATGCCAGAAGGCTAAAATCTGCTAAAATGAACACTTCACATTTACTTTTAGGAAAATACTTTTAATATTCAGGAATAATTCAGTAAAACTTACTTCAAAGTCAAGGTCCGAATAACGTGATTTTCTTCTCTATTAAGCAGTAAAAAAAAAGAAAAAAGAGGTTTTATTAACAAGGGGACTATTCAAATCATATTAATGAGTCTAAATAACATTATTTTTTTCCTATCAGGTATATATTAGGTATTTTGTAAGAAGATAGAGATTTTTATCTTGATAATTTAAGAGTAATGTGTGACTTTGCATAGTTTCTTAGACCAGTATCATCATATTTTCTCTGAAATAAACCAGAATGCACTTCACTGGGATGCATAATGTGCATGTTATTTGCATGCAATTGAACCTGTTGGTGTATAAAATATTTCTATACTTTCTGTGGTATTTGAAAATTATCATAATATTTATACATTTTTACACAGGTACCTATACATATCTATGATTTAGACTTTTTATAGGTTTACAGAAATTGATTCGTTCCTACATCAAGCTTACATTGGTACAACTCCATTGATTTTAATGGAATAAATGACAGCAAAATCAAGCCGAAGCCATAGCTTCAGCTTGTTTGTTTGCAATGACAATCTGAATGGAGAAAGCAATGACTTTGTTTTAAACTTATGACAAATCTGATTCAAAGCATCTGATATAAAGCAAGAATGATTTACTAGTGAAGTAATCACTTGTATAAAATGCAACAGAATATGATTGCTTAGACATGTTACAAATAATTTAGCAGAGAATTTTTTAGATCCAAAAAGAAATCAATTATAAAGTCAAATTATATTAAAAAAAAAGCAGGAATATTCTAAACAAGGGATAAAAATATATTTTTTTCTTTTAGAGTTGGAAATTAAATGGCTTGCAATAGATTAAAGAGATGTAGAAAGAAGAAGCTAGGTTGTGAGAGCTGAAAAGAATGAAAAAAAACTTGAGAATGAACAAAAAGATACATCCATCTTTAGGAAGGAGGGTTAAAGAAGATAAAAGTACTCCTAAACCCAAAAAGGCTTTCTGCTGAAGTTTAATCCTAATTTTTATGATAGGGTGTGATGGCTTTAAGTCATGGTGAAGGAACCTTTTCACACCATACTTAATTTCTTCAGTAAAGAAGAATCCAACTCACTAAGTCAAGAGGAAGAATGTTTCTGATTTTGATTTTATTTGGTTTTACAAACCTGCAGGTTTTAGTAAGCTGCTTTGTTTTCCTGAAATTGAAAGGAATGATTTTACAAGTCTTCCAGCTGTAAAAAGTGGAAGCTGTTTGGTCTCTGAGCCCTTGATTATACCACTTTGTGACATGTTGTCTGGTTTTGTAGTAAAATTTTAATGCTCCAATCCACAATAATATAAGAAATATTACTGCAACACTGTCGACACTCTGATGCCTAAAGGGTTCTGAAGCTCTACAAAAGAACAGTCTAAGTAAAATCAACCAACAAAACAAGCTTTGGAGCAGCTATCTTTAATCATCAAGGCCTGATTTAAAGAGAATCTCTGCATTTGTGATGAGGAATGGTCTACTTTTAAGGTACAATTAGACCACATCTACCACTGAGAAGGCTCAATGGTTACAAAATAAGAAACATAGATATAGATACAATAGATAATGCAGTGAAGTTTACAGGAGTAACTTTGAAAAATGTTTGAAAACGCTATTTTTAAGTTAGAGTTCATTAATAAACCTGATACCATTGAATTCTAAGTAAAAATATAGTTAATTAGGAAAACATATTCAGTTGGCTAGTTTTGTGATTTGTAAAATTGAAACATTTACATATTGCTTTCAGTGTGCTTGACTGCAGTGAAAATATTCCTGGCATAGCTGGATTATTAGGTTTCGTCTATTATTAGATAGACAACTCTATCACTGTTTACATGGTGAAAATACATATCTAAAAGACTGCAAAATATTCAGTTGTGCTACTGTTAGAGAGAGAGAGAGAGGCAAGTATTGCAATTTTGCTGTTAGTTCACACCAGTTATGACCAAACAGGTCATATACCACAGGTCTTTCTCAGTGATGATTTTCTAGGGCTCAACAAGAACCTCTCACAAAAATATTTATTTTAAATTTATATAGTAAGGAACATCTGTTCTGTGCTTGTGCTTCATGTTTTTTTGCGTGGCTGCATACAATGAAATACAGCACAACTGCTGCCCAAGCATAAAACATCCAATGTGTGTAACTGACACAGGAGCAGCAAAGTTGTGCAAGTTTTGAAAACCAAAGGATGCTGGTTATGAATGTGACCCTGAACTGTGGAAAGTTTTCTGCAATATTGTCACTGACACCACTAGGTACACGATCATGTCCTCCTGGCTGCTAAATCATTGTCCTGAAATGACAGCAGTGTTAGTTTTTGAGAGGGGGAACATATCCAGAAGCATGAAGTCATTGGGAAACTTAAAAGGATGAAGGAGTTTCCCTTCAGTCTCAATTGGAATTTGAAATTTTACTCAATTCTTATAGTTTCTGTATGATATATAACAGCCATGAAAATAATTACATTGATTGTGGCATATATTCTTTTCTTATACAAAGTTTCTTTTCTTACACGAAGTTTATGTCTCTTTTGGCTGAGGAAAATGGAGTTCTTCAAACATACCTAAATGCTTTCAGAAATCAACCATCTAGCTCATTCTACACATTAAACTGACAAAAGGCAACTGAATGGAGTAAGGGGGGAAATTTCTTTGTGTCAAATGAGCTGCTGAATTGATCACACAATTATGTTTCTTTTCAAAAAGCTGTTCCCTTTATACACCTGCAAAACTCAGAATTATTTTAGCAACACAAAAATTACACTGGAAGTTGGTGGGTTTTTCCCAAGGATCAGTTGGAGATTCACTTGAGTATTAATGTTAAAAAAATACAATTAACAAAAAACTGTAAAGGATATTATCTATGCTTTGCCTCATTTAGTATTTTGTATTTGACCAGGTTATGCTATGATCTTTCAGGAATGATATAGAGAAGGGCAAGTATAAAATAACATTTCTACCACAATACCTTCCATAAGTCTTCAGTCGTTTCAGAATTTCCTTGGGAGGATCTTATTCTGAAATCTAAAATGTACCGAGGCAGTGAATTCCACAATTTAAATATGTAAAAACATGAGAAAGGAAATTATGTTGTTTATCCCTTTGACATTTCATTTGATGTTCCTCTTTTTGATATTATAGGAGATATGAATAATAGTTTCCTATTCCCTCCTCGCTCATCTGTTCTCCAAGCTGAAGAGCCCCAAATGCTGGAGAACTGCAAGAGTCAGTAATAAAGGGAGTGTATAAAAAATTGAAGATCCATGCAATTAGTCAGCATCTGAGAGTTAGCTGGTATAATTCTGAAAAAAAAATGAGGGGTATGGGTAGGCTTCAACCATGTACAATTACAAATGCAACAAAAAAAGGGATCAATTTAAGCAGGCAAGGTTGTGATAGACCTCTTTGTCAACTCCAGTGACAGTTCTGCATTGCTGCTCTACACTGTAAGAAGCCAAATCATGCCCATAAACTGGGGAAATTTCAGAGGAGAGCAGCAGCAAAAAGTTATTTTAGGAGGAAGGGATAAAAAAAGTGATACAGATTTGTGTAACTTTGTCTCTGGAACAAGCTTGTACAGAAACCTTAGAAGGATATAAACACTAATAAACAAAACTTGTATGGGAAAAACCGTCTCTGGAAAAAATCAGAATTGGTATTGGGAAAAAATTGAGTTTATGTAACTATGCAATAATTGCTGAGGGAAACAGTGGAAGCCATTCACTCTAGTCTTGAAAGTGAAGTTTGACTATGATTTAGAGAAATATATTGTAGAGTGTTCTTTCATTGATAGAAAAGATGACCTGACAAGAATTTTTCCATCTCTGATTTCTATGGCTCTTCAATCTTAATTGGTAAAACCCATTTTATGTAGAAAAAACCCTGTACCCTTCATGCCAGAGCCAAAATAAAACTCTGTGAAAAGAGATTTGTGGTAGTAATTTATTTTAAATCAATTTTACTTTGTGCTAATCATGTATAGCTTCTCTGTGTAATTCCAGAACAACTTTAAACTCTGCTGAGGGACAAAAATAGAATTTCAAAGAATAATTTCCATACACCAGCACACACTAATCCGCTGGCACCAGGAAAGAGCTGCTCCTACTAAAAGACTAATAAAACCCCTCTCCATGTCTGTAAAATGACAAATGCCTGTTTTTCTCCTTATTCTACTCTGCATTACACCACTATCTGATTAATTACATCAGATACTCCTAAAGATATATTTCATTGTGCAAAGCATAATTGAAACCAGAGACACCCTATTATAGAGAGGCCTATAACCATGCTTCCATTAATATAAAGTCTTATTATCAGCAGTTTGTAATTCTCTCTGAGATGAGATTTGACACACAAGACCTTAGCCTGAGGAGGATTTTTTTCCCAGAACAAAAGTAAAGAAAAATCTTATTTGGCCCTCAGAGATACAAAGGTGGAACATGGAGAGATGCTTTTGATTTTAAATGCCTTTTGTGTATATATAACTGAAAAACACTCTAGTTTATGAATAGAAGATTGTTGGCTGCTAGTTCATAACATGAGCTAGACATAAAGCCAGGAAATTTTCATGAAAAAAGGAATTTAATGTGGGAATTTTAAGTCTTTAAAACATGCTAGCAAATTTAGTATGCCAATACACAGCATAAACATAACTTCAAAGTTCTCATTTTAAAAGTATTCTGACAAATTATTGTGGCCTGCTGTTCCTTGTTTTTATAGGGCAGCCTGCATATTTATTTACTCAATCAACTAAGACCTCTTGCTTTGTGTTTCTGAATGCTTTGAGAGAAAATGTAGCACTTGTTAAATAGACAATGATAATATAAAGTCTGCAATATATAATGCATTTTACAAGACTGACTAAAATTTCAGTTCTTCACATCTTCAGTTACTACAATAATCTCTGCCTGATTCTACCCCCACTTCTGTAATATAACCTGAAAATAATCTGCATCAATTTCTGAAGTCAGAGGACTCTGGGACCTTTCACTCTAATGAAAGAAAGAGAGCGTTGTTATAGGGCTAGACTTCATTTTACTGAGAGTCACAAAATTGGCAAGAACTGTCTCCACAGCTTATTGAAGAATGAAATGAGGAATGGGAGGGATAGAAATCTGAGATACAGAATGCCTGAAAATAAATGCAATGTGGAAACACGATAAAGAAGAAATTCCTGTGGTGCTCATCTCTCTGTTTTTGTTCTCTCTTTTTTTTTACTTCTCATGTCATAAATCAAAATGACTTCACAACATTTTGCCTTTTCTTTTTTTCTGCCTGATGCTCTGGTACTTTATTGATGAGATTGATTATTTTAACTTTGTATTTTTTCCCTTTTTTCCTGGTTTGGGGATTTTATTATTATTATTTTAGGCCTTGTTCCTTCCTTGCTGTTTTTATCTCATTCTTTCTAATACCTTAATTTTGTTTTTTCTCCATTTCTGCCATATTTCCCACCTTTTTTTTTTTTTTTAATGTCTTTTTTCTGCTCTTTATCTTTACCTATCTTTAATTTTTCTTTGCACTTTACTCTCTTAAACATATCCCTTTATTTTCTCAGCTGTAACAGTATTTTCTTCCTTAAGTCCACTGTCAGTAACTTGGTCAAGGACCTACAGAGTTGACTGTCTTTGAATGTTTTAAGAGCTCTCATAAATGAATACAGAAGGATTGTTTTGGTCACACAATCAACTTACTACACATAAAGATCTCACAGCAGAATTTGAGACAGAAAAATAAAGAAGATAAGAGTCTGGAAAGAGAATTCCACTTCTTTGCATGACAAATAATTTGTGAAGTCTTTTCCTTCCTGTTCTTATAAAGCACATGACATTTCCCCACCCCCACCCTCCTTAATAATTGTTTTTATTGCCTGTATTTACATGTTCTTAATTTTATAATTTTTAATAGTCTTTGTCTTCTTTCAGCTCTTTTTCCATTTTTGCTCACACTACACTAACCATCGTTCCCTTCAAAGAACCATTCATTCTTGTCCCACAAAGCTAACAGTGCAAGTCTCTTCACAGGTATCTACTTCTTCATACATTTTTTTTTTTGCCCAATAAAAAGAGATTAATTACTTTTCCTCGAGATATGTTTCCCAAATCAGCTTCTTCCTCTATGTTTAAACCTCCTAACTTTCCTCTGCATCTAAGTGTCTGGGAATGCAATACTTCACTTCAAAGTAATTTCATTTTAATAAGCACAACACTCAGTGTACATTTTCAAAACAAAAACCATTCCAAAAGAGTGTATTGAGTCTTCTCTTCATTAAAATCAAAACACTTTGAACTGAAAGAGCATACTACAAGCCACTTGGATGCCAAGGTAGCAAAGCCAGTTTTAATCCATGCATATAAGGAATGTTCAGGAGATTAACCAGATGTTTGATTAGTCCTCCTCAGAAACTCTATGTTGTGCTAATATGCCTGCCTGTGCCTATAATCACATAAGTACTGCTGGGTGCATACCAAATAAAATAAAAATCACCGATTTGCACATTGCGAATCTGCACATCCTTAAATTTATACTTATCTGGACAATACTTCCATGTAAATATTATGGCATTCTCAAACTATCTTGTGCAAATTAAAATTCCTCCAGACATAGTAAAGCATTTAATTGTTCACATCTAAGCATTTCCTTCAGAAAAAAAAATAGATATAAAAGTTTTAGAAGAAAGTTTGTGACAAAGAGTAGGACGCATCTGACTAAATTTAGGACATCAACATTTTTGATGCTTGTGTTTGAACTACTCATTCTGGCTTCCTCTATGGAATCTGAAAAGAGACACATGCACTGAGGCACGTAATTTACTTCATCCTGGAGCAGATGTCTAAATGTGGCCTAAAAATGGCTATTTGTCTCAATTCCCTCTATAGGGGACCCAAATGTGAAGAGCTCTTTTTCCATTTCAGAAGGGGAACATCTACATTTAAATATTTAATGGTAGGGGTGGTGGATGCTCCCTTCATTGTTAGAAGTCAGGATATAAGTTTTTTGTGCTGATACAGTAGCTCTCTTCTGACTACAAGCTGATAGGAGGGGGAAGCTTTCTGCTGCTCAGGATCTTCTCCTTTAGAGCTGGTCTAGTCAGGCTGTGTCAGGAAAGAGGTCGGCAGGGTGATCTTGAATGTCCTGCTGCAGGTTTTGCTGCTCCATGTCTGACAAAGCCCTGTCTTTTGAAAAGTCTTGCAATCTTCCAAAAAAATTTGGGAATTACCTCAACCCTTGCTTCTTACACAACTGCAAAGTAAAAACACAAACACAGTCTCTATCTGTCTGGATCTGCTTGAGACTCTGATTTTCTTCTACATAAAATTTTCTTTCATGTTCCTATCTTCAATTCAGTGCAGCACATCCTTATCTTCAGTTCAGTGCAGCACATCCTCATCAAGTAATGTTGGGAATTACAAAGACAGACACAAAAGCCAAAACAGTTTCTTTCATTTCTGACCTGACCTAATATCTGTGCTTTTTTCCTAATACATGGGATTATGCTGTGTTTCATGAGATTTACAAACATAACTGGCTTTCTAGACCAAAATACAGCCTGCTAAATCTCATATGCTTCCCAAGTTAGAAGAGACTACATATTTACTATCTTATAATATTTTACTGCATTTTCTACTGCATACTTAGTAGTCTCTCCTGAGCATAAAAAATGATATACAGAATGGTGACTGAGATTCCGTGTCTACGTCCCCTCTTAGAGGTAAAATTAATATATGATACAAATGCAGTTAGAAAAATAACTTTAAAGGAGCAGTACATTATACTGATCGATTTTCAGGCCTATATTCCAAAGTGGTGTCAGGAACTATAATTTTGTGTACGATGAACTAACTATTGTCATAATTTTTACAACTAAACCAAGATCTGCTTTTTTTTTTTTTTTAAGGTTTCCTAGATGAACTTTGTCACCAATGGAGGAAAACAGGCATCACCAGAAATTTATTTAGAATGGAGGTTTGGCAGCATATATGTCCATCTTCTCTAAGAATTATGAATCTTCTTCACATATCCATATCTCCAGTATTAACTGGACTGGATTTAAGCCTCGATATCTGACAAAAATGATCTGAAAGACTGTGTTGTACATAGGTGGGAGAGGATACTGCTGGAAGGTGACCTTAACTGTTCTGCTTCTGGGGTTGCATTAAATTTGAGAACTCCTGTGCACCACCTAAGATTTATTAACTAACATACCTGAACTGAGGGCAGTAATTTCTTTAACAATTCAGACTTGCTTTGAAAGAACCTGTCTATCTGAGCACTGAAAGGGCAAGCACTTAAACTATCCTTTAGAAATAATTTTGAAAATTTGTTCAAGATAATACAGATTCACCTTAACGGCAACCAAAACGTGGATAATTTTTGATTCCTTGCAGAACCACACACTTCATTTCCTACTAATTTTTAAGTTAAATCAACTCTTTCAAAAATTTTGGTAGTACACACACAATATAAACAGCATGGAAAATATTTTGCTTTCAAAGCCAGTAAATGTATCTCTTAAAAAGAATCTAAATTCTGATCTTCTGCCCAAACTCTTCATAAAACTTCATCTTCATAAAACTTCATCTCAATTTTAAAAGAAACTTCCATAAGTATCCACCATTTATGAGGTATCAGCTACAGTTGCATCTAAACATTGAAAAATAAGGCTGAGTCTATTTCCCTGCACAGATGGGTCTAAACATTGTAGAGTAATAGCTAATGGCTTCAAGTTTGCACATAAAGTAGAATTTTTTCCATGCGTAACTTCTTTCAGAGAATGAGTGAGTACCATGTTTTTCTCATTTGTCTTTCTCTGCCCCACAAAATGCCATGTTTCACAACATTTGACGTGCTGGTGAAATGTATTCCCAGTTCTTATGGAGGTCCAAGTATGAAATTAACTCCAGATCACTCCTGGCTTTCACAGGTAAAAGCTTAACAAGAATGGCAGTGTTTGATGCTTAGATCTTAACCATTTATTTCCACAGTTTTCATTTTGAAAATGCTTAAATCCCACAGACAGACTGTAGCAATAACTGAAAGCCTTTTAAAGGTTTTTCAGTACAATTTTGCAATCTGACTGGAATCTGTAATACTCCACACAAAGGCCACCTGTACCTATTGCACACATCAGTTGTACCAATGCCTGCATGCACATGCAAACAAAACTAAATCAGTAAATGGTGAATTATTGGATGGAAGAATCCAAGATTTACACCAATGAGAGCAGAATCAGACCTATCATATCTGAGACAGATATGATTGTCAGCAATAAGATGGCAAATATTTTCAACTGCATGTGCTTGCAGGTAGGGCCAATGATTAGCACTTGTATCTTGCAGGAATAGTTTTTCTTCTCATAGCAACACAGAATTTTCCAGTGGACTTTACCTGGTAGGTCACGAAATCCTCGGCAGTCGTGTGGAATGTTAAATCTCCAGAACTATATTGTTTCATACAGACTGGCTCTGAAACTTTAGTCTTGTTTTCTAGGTATAAACACTTCTGATAATAAGAGAAATATGAACAGCAGTGTATGATCCCAAACAATAATTTATACTGAATTAAAACATTAGCTTCACCCCTTAGACACAAGACACAATTTATTGTCTTATGATAAAATTAGAACAATAGCGCATGCAATTTGTTATGCACCACTGACCTCTAAAGAGCTCATTGATATTGTGGATCCAGTTTCACTTCTTGATAATCCTGCATTGTCATCCAGCTCGGAGGCAATGAAATTCTTCACTGCTGTGCGGGGCTCAAATGGCAAACTCTGCATATGTTCTTGGGTGGGAAGATGCTGGTCTAAATTGATATTAAATTGGTCCATTACAGAGGGATTCATATTGAACTCAGGATTAACTTTGTAGTGCAAAAGCCTTTCATGAGGCAAGGTATCCATGCCTATATTCATTTTGCTTTCATCTTTCAGTGATGGCTGGGTATTTACTGAGCCCCTGGGCATGACTATATAGTCGCTCTCTATCATCCGTTCTTGAGGATGGACTATGTCCATATCTGCACCTCTTAAATTATCGTCAGTGCATAAATACACAGTCCTCCGCAGCTCGCTGTTGTCTTTTTTCAAGCACTGATTGGCCAGTTCACTCATACTCATAGGCATGTGGAGACCTGTTGGTTGCTGAATGATGACTTTGGAGATGATGTTTCCAGGCAAGGTTGAATAGCTCATTCCTTCTGGGTTTGGTCCCTTTTCCTCCTCTTCATCATTTAGTGAAATTCTAGAAAGTGTTCCTGTTATAGTGGCTGCTCTGCAAGGTCCAATGTCTTTATGCAGAACTGTGGGTCAGAGAACAGGATTCTTACAGAATGAAACCATATCAACCTAACACTGCTTTTTCTTGTGGCTTTATCTAGCAGTGCTTTCTTTACCAGTGCATCTTCTAAAAGATTTTCTTTCCACTTATTAACTTTCATTTTATAAATATTGTTTTTGCAAAAGCTTTTCTGTGGTTTTGGGTTTTTTGTTCTCTTAATCTACTGTGTGTAACTGACACTGATCTCTGACTAGCTTCAGTCATTTATATGAATTAAAAACATTTCATTTGTTCCTACTGACTTCTATAGATTTTAGGTGACCACAGCTAGACTACAGCTTAAGCACAAGCCTGCCATGTGGAACTCATTAAGGGTTTTCCAAAAAAATACACTATGACATCCCTACTGCCATTATTAACTCCACATAACCGTCTGGAAAATGTCAAACAGATTGTAAGGAAGAATCATTTTGTCAATCCATTGTAATGACCCACCATAAGATTATAACTATGAGCATGTGTTCCTAAACTCCTAAATGTTCCCTTTCACTGACTTTTAAAAACTCTTCTCTGTTAAATTATGTTTTAAATAAAAGTGACAAAAGAATCACTACATTGGGAAGAAATTCCGTTGGTATCAGAAAGAATATTTTACTGCATCTGGAAAGGTTATAAAGATTATAAACATGTTTTTCATAATCCACTTTTGTTTTAGGCCTAGACCTTCCTGGTCAAACTTGTAGCAACATTCAGCATTTTTTTTTTTTTTGAGGTGAGGTTTACATGTAAAAGTTACTAATCCTGTAATAAAATTCAAAATTTCCAGAAGTATTGAAGAATGGCTACAAAAGCAAAGCCTCTATTCAATCACAATTATTCATCTTGGGAAAAAAAAAAGTCTATAATCCAACATCTGTAATGAAAGAAAAAGGGTAGAAAACAATTAAAGTAACTAATTACTGGGCTTATTCCAGCTGGCTGCAGGGATTTTCTGGTCCTGGTTGAAAATATTTTCATTCACACCAGTGCTATTTTATACAACAAAATGCAGCTCATGGGCTGAGACAGAAAGACAGCTTCAAGTATCTAAGTATTACATTTGCATCTCTTCTGGTTGCCCAAGGGCTCTGATGACCCAGATCCCCCAGTACCTGCCTGTCAGTTCACTGCCTTTTTCCATAGCAAGCAGCTCATAAGACATCTGACTCTCCTTCCTCACACTAAACTAACTTTCATTTTTTCTGTTATGAAAAGAATAATTTGCTTCTAAACAACTGTGGAAAATACCTGAATTCAGTGTCTACTTCATTGTTTCCAGTGACATTTGTTCAGACATTTCAAACTATCCTTAATCTAGCCTTAAATTTTTCATTATCAGAAAGTGAGTTCAAATGCTTATCAGGTAAAGCCTGTTCATAACTGCATTCAGAGTCAATCTCCTTTAGGATACCTCTGACAAGGCCCTCTGCAGAGTTATGTTATCACAGAAGTGGAAATTACATGGATCAATGCTGGATTTTTGCCTGCATTGGATGGTGACACACAGGCATTTGTGTTGCAATGCACTATCCTGATTCCTCCAAAATATATAGAACTGATCTGTAGGGAAGAACTAAGTCTATATAGCAAGAAACTCAATTGGCAGTTTTTTAAAGGTGAGTGACTGGAAACTCAAACTTCACCTTAATGAGATCAGCTTTCTTGGCTCTGCATTTAGCCAGTGAAGAGAGAGTGTCCTTCAGGTGGCTGATGCAGAACAGCTAAATCAGGCTTCTGCTCTGACTCACCCCATAGAGAGGACACACTCTCTCTTTCCCTTTATTGAAAACTGAGGGTGTTTAGGCAAGACTGTTTCCCTAGGAAAAACTGTCCTTTGGAAATATCTCCTAGATGAAAAAAATTCTGTATAGTTTAAATAGTAATTTATTTTATACTGCACTATTTAAACAAGGTTGGCAAATAAATAGCTCAAATGTGTTGTCTTTAATATATGGAAACAAACATAGCCAACTGATTAAAGATCACACTATTGAAATGTCTTTAAAAATCCTGCAACTTTTCTCATTAAAGTGGAATAACGCTTACTTTGCTTAAACTATTGTTGATTTCACTTAGAGTCCTAAAAAACATACCCTCTTTAAAATGAATGCAAATTAATGCATCCTTCATATACACAGCTGTCAAGATACACTATTTTTTTTGTTGTTGTTAAAGTAAAATGATGTTTTCATGTTTGCTTGTGTACCAGGGAAGGAAAGCTTAATGCATTAAGAATTATCTCCTTTCCACAACTATTTGCTTTCGAATAGACAGTCACATCTTTGACTACTTTCCAAATGCCCAATTCTAGTTAATGGCCTTAGTAACACAATTAAATTAATGTATTCACAAAGTGACATAATTTTTCACATTTTCTTTTGTTTAAATTAATAAATACTTCCGATAAACAGCTAAACCCCAATATTTTTCTGGCTTTCACTTCACAAGGAACTTGTAAAAGACTTTTTGTTGGCTAAATACTCTCTCAATGTTCTTACCTGACCGACAAGCAATGTCTACATCCTTCTCAAAATCAGTCTGTAACAAAAAACAGTGAAACAGAACAGTCATTAATAATTTAAAAATAAACCACAATACCTTTTTGTCAACTGGCACTTCCAAAATGTCCTACTTACAGGGTCATAGTCTGTTAAAAGTGGTTTCTTGTTGCTGAGAAGGTGAAGTGTATTGTTTTACAACAGCAGAGCTTTACAAAGTTTCCTAAAGTATAACTGGGTGGTTTTCAAAGTATGCTGCCTGACCAGAGAAAATAAAATAAAATAGGTGGAAGTAGAGTATATAATTTTAATAAAATGATACAGTGTATAGTTTTTAAGGTAGATGGAAAAATAACTTCTACATCTCATCAAAGGATATTCTTTAAGGAAGATTTTAATGGTAATGTTATGAAAAGAAGTATGAAAAATAGCCTGCAATTTCTGTGAATAAGTGTAATCCAAATAGTCCTCCTGTTTGAAACTTCATTAATTTCTGTAAATGAAGTGCTTATGTTATGAAAAATTCTGTCATTTCTTTCTATTAATGTAGTCATATAAAATTTTTGTACTCTCTGAAAACAACTATTATTTATTTCACTATGCAAAAATTAATTGTGAGAACAAGAAAGAATTTTAACAGTTGGAAATCAAAGCACACTTCTCCTAGTTAAAACAATTTATTCTGTTAGAGAATTTATTTACTTTTTATTTTCACAAGAAGTTTATTCCATGCTAAAAGTTCAGTAAAACTGATCTCTTTCTTGCTTGTGAAGTCCAAATATGAAATTATTTTTTAAGTCCTCATTTTGAAGGGCATCTGCTTGCTGTACCTTGCATTCTTGCTGAGCCTTGCATGTCTTTAGGGCCTGATTCTGACCCCATTATAGTCACTGACAAACTGTTCAAAGTGAAGAGACCACTACCTTGTATTAATACATTACCTAATACTACTAGCAAAATTCACTATCTCTTAATTTAAAACACTAAATAAATTCACCCTATAGAATGTGTAGCACTTTCTCCTTATCTTGTTTGAGAACATTTTTCAAGACCTCATGAAGGGAAATACATCAGTACTCTTTACAGCAACACTAGAAAAAGTAATAAAATTATTTTTATTCTCTTCTATAAGATTCTTTTGTCCTAAAGAACACTGGTGGAAGATACTAATTCACTGTGCTGCACTAAATAATCACACCGATAATTTAAAACTAGCTAAGATATTTAAGCAAGCAGATGATAACCTAAACTGTCTTTTGCTTAGGTGTTAATATTTCATCTATGCAAACTTGCCACATACAATACAGTAAGTTTTTCTTTCTGTTAGGAATACTAAATTCATAGTCAAAGAAGAAAATAAAAGCTAACCATGATTTGAGCATGTCCATTAGGAAAAGAACTTGAAGAATCTGCATTGATTGGATCCTGGCAATTTCTTAGCCGACATCTGAATGCATCTTGAACCTGTGAAAAAAATATACTGATTCTTGTGTAACATCATAGACTCCTAGCAGAGATTAAATTAAATCATATGGAATACGATGCATGACTTTTCTTTAGCCCACTTCATAAATCAGAGGCAATAAACATAAATGCCTATTTCTGTCATTTCATACATTTGTTATACTTGTGGCTGCTATAAATTTGTCAGTCTATCGCATTGAGACCACAGAATTAGTTTTATGTATGGCCAGATTTCGCTACTAGACAGTGATTATATGGTATTTAATCCACATTTGTCTTGGTGATAGTACTTGGCTTTGTCTTATTCACTTTGGTAGACGTCTGATAACAAGATTAATAGATATACTGCTAACCATTGCGAGATAAAGTGTATCTTCTTCTTGATAAATGTATCATTCTTGAAAGACAGTTCTTTATGGTTATTGTAATCAGACAGTTATTGAAATCAGTTCTTAACAATTATAGTAATCTCATAATTGTACTTTAAATAATAAGTCTATTTAAAAGATATTACTGATTCCAATAATAATCTTTAGCTCCATGTACAGGGAATCTAATGCATCCCTTCTAGGAGTAAAATTCTCCAGATGAGAGAAGCATCTTCAATGTGAGCACACGAAGAAAAGTGGGCTTTTTGCACACAGACAAATTTCTTGAAAGTACAAAAGCAAGATGTGACTGGGGAAACAGAAACTTGGTTGGGTGATCCAATTTCTTGTTCAAATATAAAAGTGCTATGAATGAATTGCCTATAAAAAACTACATTCCATTTATTATCGGTAAAAATTACTTGATGTCTTATTCACAATTATTAAAAGGGATAAAATAGTCTTCTAATCATGGACATTTTGTGAACAGCAGAAGAGGACAATGAGAACAATTCATCAATTGTTGCTGGTGAGAAGCTGTCCCCTTTAAATGCATCATATTCTAATGCGAGTTGTTTAGAAGCTATCACAAAAGGAAAAATGAAATGTAAAAAAATTCTAAATAGAAAGCATTTTTTTAAAGGGCTCAACCCTTAAATGAATAGGACTGCTTTGCAGTCTTGATAAGTGACTGTTGCAGGTGGAGGGAGCCAAAAATAGGGCAGAAAGAAGAATGAAGCAAGGTGGGAAGGTTTGGATTGATTTCAAAACACCAAGACTTACCACACGTTGTAATTGAAAGTGTGCTGTATTGAAACTCAGATTGTGATCTTAGGTCACTACACTTGCTTTGGTTTTCCATGTTTTTGATGTTAATTTAATTTGGCATCTCCCAGTTGCTGCAAATTTAATCCAAGTCTTCTCTCACTTTATCAATGCTGAAGTTAGGTCACACTTCAGAGTTTTATACTCTTGGATAAGCACTGGCACAGTGATTTGACAAAAAATATAATAAAAAATGCCTCCTTCAGCTGTGCTGAATCTCATCTCCAGGCACATGATGCTTGACCCCAAAGCATTGTTACTTCAGAATATACTGCTTATCTCACTGTACTCTGTACAGTTGGCCTCCTAATTTTTTGGGACTCTTTGTTCATGGAGGTTCCCCAGTTCTAATAGCTCTAGAGATCTCAGAAACCTCAGGTCATACTTTCAGCGCCTTTCACATTAAAGCAGTGAATCTTGATTTTAGGATCCTCTAAAATGTGCATGTTTCTTACAATGCTTCTGAAGTGCAAGCAGCATATGATCTGAACATGTTAACAGAATGTAAAATGTAGCATTATCCAGGATACTGACATATGTTGCAATTTCATGATGTCCTCACCGAAGTCAGAATCAAAATGGTTGAACTTTCTAAATACCAGCTTACTCTTCTAAACTGCTTGTTCAAAATTGTTGTTTGAGTATGTAAAGACTGTGCTGTCTTTACATTTTACTTTGAAACATAATCTTGGTTTTCCCCCCTGCCTTTTAACATCAAATTACAAGATTTTCTTAGAGCTGGGCAGAGAGGGAGAGACAGATGTGATGAACGTGCGGATACCAGGGAAGTAGTTTCCTTAGCAACAGTAACCAGCTCCAAGCTTTTATAACTTACCCTTGCCCTACTCATGTACTTTTTATTTTTCTCCTGCAATTCTGAAATGTGGGCTCTAGACGCCAACGATGAATTTAATCCAAATGCTCTCTACTCTGTAGAGCACAGCTAAAGAAAAAATTACATGTGGATTCCTCCCATTACCAGTAACATAAGTTACTAAATGTGATTCAAATCAGCTTTAAAGCACCTTGTGTTCAAACAGATCAGGCAAACTGTTTTGCTGAGACAGATAAGCTTCAACGCTGACCCCCTGTATCGTTCTGTGACACATCCATCACCATCTTCCAATGCCCAATTAGGTGTTTAAACAGCAAGGTGAGGAACAAAAAAAGAACAACTCTAGGGTCTTTGGGGTAAGAAGGCAAAATGAAGCAATAATATTTAACTACTTCGCATTTTTCTTCCAAAATTTCCAAATAGTCTATGATAGGTCATGCTTAAAGTATCATATTCTTTTTAGAAGTTAGAAAATAGAAGTATAGAAAGATTTAATGTCTTTCCAAAAGACACTGAATTGATGGTGGACAGAAATAGATGACACATCACTTAGTCCTCTTCCAGTAGTACATCTTAGTTGGTTAAAATCCCTGGCTTCCTAATGCAGCCCCTGTCACAAAAAGTCTTCAACACAGTGTGTTAGAGAAAGTAACAAATATTTCCACCATTTATCTTATAGCAATACAACTAAGAGAAAAAAAGGGACTTTTATATATAATTGTAGAAGTGTGTCTCTTTGTGATGCAATGACAATAAAGGCATAGTAAAGCAGGGCTGTCCTCTTTGTTTGAATTTTATGGAGATATATTCCTCCCCAAATTTTTTTCCCCCTGACAGTCAGAATTATTGTTTTGCCTGTGCTGGCATGCTATAAATATTAGATCAATCTCATAGGCTATAACTGAGATAGCTTTCTAGCTGTCATCAAGAGTGACAAATATTCTGGCAGGATTTCCTTGACAGGCACTGGTGGAGCTAAATGCTTTTGCAGACAACCAAAAGTACCAGACTATTTTTTCAGCTGGGAGGCACCATGTGCAGTGCAAAGATGGGATTGCCCACTCTGCATGAGGGCCACTCCCTTGGCCTGTACTCACCTGAGGCTGTCTGGAGCTGGAAAGCCAGACTCCAGTCAGACTGAAACATAACTTTCTGGACTTACATCTCTTTCTGTGTAGTAGACAACTATGACTTTTCTGCTGCAAACTGAATCAAATAAGTTTGAAATTAAAATTGATTCAAGTGCATCAACTTTTACTTCTTTGTGCTTCTTGAAGAAATTTCTATGAAAGAATTTTCCCATATGAAAAATATTGCCTTAATTAATTCCTCAAGTGTTTTGACCAGTTAGCAAATTAAATCTGGAGGACTAAAGAAGATTTGTCAAATAGAGTTCAATCAGCAATATACCTAGGCATTTTTGTCTTCCACTAACACCACTTTCATCATTTTGGCTGGAGATAATCTACTGATTAGCAAATAAGTTGTCTCTGTACATTTACTTCTGCCTAAGTTGTCATGGCTAAAGAAGAAACACCTCCTCCATTTTGATAAGTCAGAACCTTATCAAACCTTGGTGCTTTCTGGGTGTCACTGGGAAGTCTCATGAGGTAATTTTTCAAAAACACCATGTAAATAGATTATTTAGTTGCTTTATAAAATGCCTTTCTTCTAGAATTTCCATGTTGGAACTGCGATGTGTAACTCCTAAGACTGACTTGCTGGAGCAACTTCTGTTAGTTGTTAAACAGAACAATGATTCTTTGCAGCTATTTTATATATATATGTGTGTGTGTGTGTGTGTGTGTGTGTGTGTGATTTGCTAAACAAGCAGTGAACAAAATAAATCATAACTAGCTGATTTCCTACACATAAACCTAAAGAAAAGATTCCTCTAGAAACATAGAGTCCAACATTTTTGCATATTGCTTACATTAGAAACAGTGAGCTAAAAGTGGTTCCAGTCAAGGTGTCCTACGAATTTGAAAATTGAGTTTACATATAGAAAAGACTAATTCCACCTCAATCACCACAGTCCTACCTGTGAGTATGGTCAGACAAGAATGTTTCTATATATATACTATAAACTATATTCAGTATATTCTATATACTATATTCAGTATTATTGAAGCATTCCCTGGGAATAAAGCATTTGCAGCAAAGAGCTGCCATTAGAATAGGAAATCCATCTTTAATTCAAGGCTTAGGGCATTACTGGAAGATGTCTGTTGATTTTAATCTTTCATCAATAGTCAAAATACATTTTTTTCCAAATAAGCTTCTGCATTACTGCACTGATGCAAGTTTAACTGCTGCTTTATTATTTTTTTAAATTTTATTTTATACTGTGCTATGCTAAGCTATATTAAGAATTTCTCATAGATTTTGGTATTTTTTGACAAAATCAATGACTGATAATGAGGTATATGTTTCAGCCTCTCTGAATCCTTACAAAAGACACAAGAAAATGGAACTATGACAGAAGGAAATGGAATTAGAACATCAGAACAAGAAATGAATAGGGGAATTCAGATTGGACATTAGAAAAAGGTTCTTTGCCCTAAGGGTGGTCAGTCACTGGAACATACTTGGTCATGGCTCCAAGCCATGGTCAGAGTTCAAGGAGTGTTTGGACAACTCTTAGTCACATGGTTTAGTTTTAGGCAGTTTTGTGAGGAGCAGGGAGTTGGACTCAATGATCCTTATGGTTCTCTTCCTGCTGACAATATTCTATGACTCTGTGAAAGATAATGTTGTTCATAGTACTTTAGTTTTGAATGTTTCACATGCAACCTTAAGCAAAATTTTATTTTAAAATAAAAATGATTCCTTAGGACAGTAATGGGGAGGTGGTATACCCCTTTCTAGGGCTAATTAATAGATCCCAATGGACACAAAAATTTCACAGAGAGGAAAACCAGTATAAAACCACTATCCTTTCCACTGAAAATAGCTGCAGTGTCTTACCATTATGCTAAAACAATATATGAAATGAGTGCTTTCAGATTTACAGATGAGACTACCCTCTTTCCCAGATGTAAATCATATCAGGAAAGAAATTGCTGAAGAAAATAAGGGGATTGCAAGACAGTTCTACATAAAATAGATTTTTCTTGCATATTATGTCTCATTCTGCACATATTTTTATCCTGAACAAAAGGAAAAGTCAAAGGAATAAATAAAAAAAGGTATTAAATTAAGTAAGCAAGCCCCTTCCAATATGAGAGCTGATAAACCAACAAATACAAAAGTTCATTGCCCCTAACAGAGTGATTAAAGTAAGAAAGAATTAGCACAATGTAAGGTGCTAATTTCTGCAAGATACTGATTTTTTCTTTAAAAATTGAAAACTTCATTATTTGATAAGATAATCACATATGCATACTGTGAAGGATAGTGATAAAAGTATCATGCAAAGTGATACAATGCTGAAAAAATTGAAAAAATTATGTCACTAATAATTATTTTTCATTAATATACTGAATTACAGTGTTTAAAGGGTGTCAGTGGTGAAAAGAGAAACCCCTGTGTGAGATTCCTCACTCAGCATTGATAATAAAGCTTTCCTGAAACATCTTCCTTGGTTATTTCTTAGTCCTGAGGTCCGGAGGTTTTCAAATAACTCTTGTCCATCCCAGGGAAATATGCTGGACATTATAATCTGGTTTACTGGTGTGGTAAATATCCTGAAGCTGATAAATGACTAGCACATAGGTATGCCCATGGACCAGGAACTACTCTTCAGTCCAGCTCCACCTGCTCATTTTTGATGGAGGGCCCCATCACCACAGATCTGCCAACAAAGCTTTACACTACTGCTCCCAAACTCATCTCAATAAAATGTGGGGTTAGTTAGCAGGTTAGGCAGGTTAGAGAAGCTGTCACCAGAACCAGATTAAAGAGCACTTGTGTAGGAGCTTTGCCATCAGATTTCAGTGGTGATGAATACTGTGGCAGGTGGCACTGAGCTGTGAAGGGCATGCCAGGGTACTGCTAGTCCTTGCTGTTCTCACAGCACTCATCTGTCTTCATCCTTGCTGTCTCCATAACTTTAGTATGTACTTGAGTTTGTAGATCTGAAATGGTAGATCTTCACCAACATAACACATCATCTCCTTGTGCCCTCTTTCAGGGACAGTATAAGCTGAAAAATGTTTGATCCTGTCTATAGCTTTTCAGAAGGGTATTCATGTTCGTCTTTTCCTGTACTCATTGGGAAAGACTAACACTTAGAAATAAACTGTACTCGGGATTGATTAAAAGACACCTTGAATTAAGTTGGTAAAGTTTTATACTGATATTTTGCACTTGGAATTAATTTATCTTCCCCCTCTCTTCCCCTTTTTCTCTTTTTCTCTTTCACTTGTTCCTACAGATCTCACCATAAATTATTTTTCTCTTTCCATGAAAGATATTTCTGCAGAGCAAGCTGTATGTAACATTAAAGAGCAGTTGAGAGATTAACAGGAGCACAGCCCTCTGGAAAACTGGGAAGCCATTTCTCACCTCCCTTCGGAGAATACAATGGACCATGACAATAACAAAGCCTTGTAATGAATCAAATACTGCAAAAAGTATCTGAAATAATATTGATCTTTTGTCTGTCATGGCCAGAACTGCAGACATCCAAGTCAGTGCTAGAAGTGGCAACACCACACAGGAGCTCCAAAGGGATGCCCTATTGAAAAAAAGAGAAAAGCAGCATATTAAAAAAAAATATTAAAAACTCACTATTAAATAAAACATATTTAAGGATGTCACTTTATCAATTTAACTTGAAAATCATAGACAAGAATGTAACAGTTGTACTTTACGTTCTAAAGAATATCCTGTATTCAGTTAATAAACACATTGGCAATTTTTTAAAAAGTATTTAAATGTGCTTAGCACTTTATGCAGTGTTAGCAAACACAGTTGTCATCATCAAACTATTGTCTCACATGCACTGTATAAGATTTGTAACAAGAAGATGTAAATGATCAGGACTAACATGGCATTACTGGCGGTGGTGGCTGACAAAGCTGTTGTTGAAACTACTCCACACTTGGCACATTTGAGCGTCAAACCGCTATGAGGCTCACTCATCTGACTGCAAACAAACAGAACACCCACAAAAAGAACAAAATATTGAATTGTCACCAAAAAACGTTGCTACTGAAATTTAGCTTTTAAATATGACGTCATGCAGAAAAAGTAAGTAGACTTATTCAAGATGAATGCTCTATATTGTTGCAAAACTGTATTTTGTACATTACATTATTGCTAACTTTACATGTTAATGCTACGGGGCTTAATTCCATGCAAACTCTATTTTTTCCACTTAATCTAAAAAAGGCCCTAAATGTGATCAAAAACTGCTCAGTACACTGAAGTGAACACAAGCACGTGCTAGGATAGACACACAAAGTGAAATCCCTCTATTCAGACCTGATGAAAGACTGTTGCATCCAAACATGCTTGAGAAAGAGCACAGGTCACTTAAAAGAGAAGTGTGAAGTGTGGACCATTACAGAATGCTAATAGGGAAAGAAATCTGCAAAACTTATTCAAGCCTCAAATCAGTATGTCCATACTGTATAGACAGATTTTTACTAGTGACCTGCGTGGCCCACTAGTATCTTCAATGGTTTTAGTCATGTCATATGAAGGTCTGAATACAGGGCTTGAAACGTATGGAATCTGATGAAATAAGTATCAGTTGGTACTAAGAAAACGGTGACCTGTTTTGCCTTTTAATAAAACACAGTACATAAGCATTAAGCCCCAAGCATTTTGTATAGACAATTGTACCTCTGCACGTGTCAGAAGAATTAAAGGACAAAACCTGGAATTTAAGTTTTCCATACAGCATGCATTCAGCTTCTCGAATCAACTAAATAAATATTTTTCCTATTCCTTCTCTTTCTGCTATCAGAAATGGGAATAGCCGTAGCTGAATAAGATGTGACATAGCTGACTGGAAGGATGTTTTACTTATTCCCAGCTGGAAAATGGTCAACATGGTGAAGATAAGTAACATTTTGGGTTTTTTCCCAGATATTTTAACCACCTGAACTCCTTGCTACTGCCAAACCCAGCACTCACAAGACTTTTAACATACTGTCCAAAACAAGATTGAACTACAGTGTTTTCCACCTTGAAAAACCAAATGAAGATTTTCCATTAAAAAGTGCAAAGTTTATTTCCTATATAAAAACAGTTTCTTCTGTAAGAAAACAGTAAGAACCAAGATCTTTTATAAGATGATTTTGGGGTGAGAAAATAACGCAGTGAATCCACATTGGTTGGTACCAATTAAAAGTATAGATAAAAGAATGAACTAGAAAAATGCCTTGGGTAAGTATAAACTAAGCTTGTGAAAGTACTTTCTGTCTTTTCCTTGCAGTGCTTCAGCATTATTAGACTGGATTATTCTCTTTACCTCTACAAAATTGCTCTGGATCTTGCAAATAATAATAGAACTTAATGTGTGTATAAACCAAATGTAAGTTTTCAGCCTGGGCATTTGCGTATGCTTCCTCTTTTACGAGGAGAAGGATTGAGGTTGTGATAGAGACCCATGAACATATTTTTTCCCATTTGTTGATTCTCCATATGCTTATTAAGGTGATAAAAAGCATATGGAGTTAGTATATTTTGCCCCATTCACTTGTTTTAAATTCTAGGACCGAACTTTTTGACTGAACTTTTGACAAATATAAGTTCAATGTTTGCCAGGAAGAATGAAGTTGCCTTCTGGAGCATGGCTGGCAAAAGATACTTTAGCAATGAGTAACAATCACCTTTCTAGAGGAGATCAAATGATGAACCATTTTCTATGCCCCAAAGAATGACTCAAGAGATGTCATCTGCCAAGTAGTATCAAGGAATGCTGTTGCTAAGCCACCATCTCATAATATCACACAAGTTAAGATTGTCTCTCATTAGGGTATCTACATCTTTTCCCAAAACAGATGGGTTATTTCTAACAGAACATTCTGTGATTCTTTATCCATTTATTTTAAAGATAGACTATTTTAAAATAAAATATTTCTTTACTAAGTCGCACAATTAGAAAGCAAGTTATTTGTTTCATCAAGAAAATAAAGTATAAGCAAATAGATTTCTATAGCCTACAACTGAGTAGCTGGGAAAAAAAAAAAAAAAAGAAAAGCAGTTAAATCTAATTTTGAATATCCCTCCAAAATTTACAAAACCAAACCTGTGGCTGTTCCAGCTCCTTATATCACTGAAATTAGAGCATATGTGAATTTGAATTGGTGATTACTAAGTCATTACTACTTTTGAAATAATTTGGATAGTTTTATAATATTCTAGATTTCACTAGTGTTATTACAGAGTTCAGAATGTTGATGGAGCAATGTAGACAAAAGTAAGGTTATGAAATTAATACTTTCTAATGAAAACAGATGAAAACAGAAGAAATAAAATTACAGGGTTTGGTACATGTTTGTCAAAATGATGGTGGAAGAACTGAAAACCAGGAACACTTGATTGCATTAATATGAAATGCAAATCACACCAGCTAAAGTATTTATTATAAGTGTACTAATCAAACTTATTAGGAATGCTACTGTTAGTTACATGTAATAATGTAGTTTTAAAATAATTAAAATTGAATCTGCAATAAATTTACCCATAGCAATAATACACAGAAAAAATGAAAATATTATCATTTATCATTGTTAGAAAAGCAGATATTGGTGGAGTTAAACTACAACCGGGCCCAAAATACAATACTAGAAAATATAACTGTAAAAAAATCATTATTCAGAGTTTAAATACACTATCATAAGCATTAGGAAGGTGATGAAGCAGTTGTGAAATATTTTTCTCCAATATGCAATGAATCCTGGTTTGCTGTTGCAGTACTTCATTGTCACCCACTGTAGAACCACAGTGATACCACCACTGTCACCATCGTTTCTTCTCTTGATAATAAACAGAATTTTTGTGTAAACACAAGTAAATAATCACTAAGACACATTTACTTTTTTTTTTCCTTTTCACTCCTAAACCACAGGGATTTTTCTACTTTGATGTTCTTTTACACTAATTTAGAAAATACACCTATGTAGATGTTATGTGGTTGCAAGAACAAAGGCAAATTCTTAATGTAGTCAAAATGGCAGAATAACATTGACCTATGTAAGGGGTATATTACTGTAAAATACATTTTATAGCTATTAACACAAATAACACTTCTTGCCATAGTAATTAAATTTGACAGCTGGACAAAATTAATCAGTTCCTTCAGTACACACAATTCACAAAACTGTTACCCTAACTGCAACAGCTTTACACATGTAACCATCTTGTGAAACCTCTGCTCAGATTTGTAAATCCTCATTCTTGTTAACTTAATACTGTTGTACTTGTGTTTTATTATATTTAGTTTGTTTAGTTGCAGTCCCTCAGGATAATGCAACAGCAGCTTTTGAGATTAATGGAATCTGTTAGAAACATTGTTACACTGATATAAAAGTTCACAGCACAATCAAAAGAATTTTTGTTGAATACCTGTAATTGAAAAAATGCTGATAAAATTTTAATGTGCTTTAAAATAACCCAGTTGTTGCTTACCCCGCTCTGTGTTTGAGTTTTTTATCTAGGATTCCATCTCTGGAAACAAGTTTATTAAATACCAAAATGCCAATCACCATGTTGACCTGTCAAACAGAAAACAAACAGTTGATCTTTCAGTGCCCAAAATAAAATATTGTATCCTGGCAGTATTGTATTACAGGCCAGCAAAATGCCTCCTCTTACATTTCTGAGCATTCCTTCAAAAACTGTGTAGCAATGTCCCAGAACACATCAAAAGGCTGTGACAAAAAGGTGACATACACATGCACTGCAACAGGTTCATTTTGGGGCCTTGGATTTGGTATCCAGCTGTATATGTGTACATGTCTGATGGCCAGAAGCTGCAATTTGAGTTCTCTGCACAGGAAAGAGCTAGTCAGAGCATGCTGCTTTTTAAACATTTATGGCCCATGTGGGTGTTCCCACTTATGCAGAACCTGCCTGTGGTTTTCCATATCTTCCTGCACCTAAATCACTGTCTATGTCATTCACCAGAATGTCAGTTTTGAGCCTTGTTTGGCTGCAATTTACTGTTTTTGTGGACCAGATAACTTCCTGGGATGTCTGTTTAGCCCCACTAAAGTAAATGGTGTTATGATCACACACATGGGTTGAAGATCTAACCTAAAAAAAATCAAATGTTTTAGCTGTTGGACTTTGGCACTTAATGGACATATTAATGGCATTTAATGGACAAGTTAATGACTGTTATTATCCATTTGTATTATTGAATTGAACTCCATTAACCTGTCTCTGCATGGCCCTACAAACAGGTAATACCAATTTTTGAATCTATTAAATGAATGCTCCTTTTCCTTATTTATTAAAGAAGGAAAATCCTTTTTTCCTTTCAAACTGGTTTTTCAAAACCTGCGCCAAAATACCTAATTGTTGCTAGTCTGCCCTGACAATTCTTTTTCAACTTTATTTTCAGCATTAACATTTTTCAGCTGGTGTTATATAATTCTTTGGCTTCAAACACTTAGGCTTAAGTGGCTGCATGGAACAGCTCCTTTCCAAAGCTACCGGCTAATGGTAGGGCAAACTGCGACTGTGAACTTCCAACATCTCTGAACAAAGACTTGCCAATTAAACAGAGAACATACAGTTACTTCCATGTGAAAATTATAACTGGCTTTTTGTAAACATCCTTGGCTCCTCTACCATGACAGGGACTGTGAGTTGTACAAAAGGATCCTGGCTTGACTCCAGGCAATGATGAGACAAACTCTATGGGAGTAGTAAACATCCTTTTCAGGAAAATTCACGTAGATGAATAGCTTTATCTTTGATGACTAATAAGACTGATCCTCTTTTAAAAGAGAAAACCAGAAATAACCAGTTCTGATAGAGTTATTACAGTATAAAATTCCTGGAGTGGGAAAAGGAATTAGATTCAAAATTTGTAAGTGAAAAATGCTAAATAAATTGTTGTAAAAAATCCATACAGACTGCAGAGCAGATATCTGATAGCTGATGGCACAGGTAGAATGTAATTCATCTTACCCTGAAGTAGACAGCTGAAATACTTCTGATGGTTTGATCTCTAAAAGTATGTATTTTTCTTCACTGACAATGAAATATGGCTGGGATAACTGACTTAGATGCAGAAATCTACATTGCAGATAGCTACAATTAGGCAGAAATGAATCCTACAACTAAATGCATGTCCAGAGATGTGGAAGATCAATACACAAATGAGTAACATTTCCCAGCTATGAGAATTTTTTCTTTGCCGTCAAAAACAGTAGCCATGGAGAACTTGCTGGCAGGTTCCACTCCTTCTGTTGCTTTTGCTGGCACAGCAATCCACTGCCAAGCAGCACTCTATCAAGACTGTCACTGAGTTTCACAAGGCAGTGACAATTGCGTAGATGCTGCTGATAATAACTCAGTGATGCCTGTAACAAGTTTTCTGTGCTACTAATCAGTACATTATTCTTTCACAGCTTACCGTGTAAACATGGAGAGATAATTGGTATAAAGAAGTGATATAATCAAATGAATCATGCATTCAAAATACTGAAGGTATGTTAAACAGCAATGATCTCAGTATTTACAGCAAAATGCAATGTTGCTGTATATCCAAGCTTTTATAGTGGACATAGCACTTTCTATCATTTCATACAAAATAGTCGGAATTATATTAATGTTTACCAAGACAACAGCAGCTGCAGGTCCAACGAAAGCATAAAGTAGCCCTCCTTCCAGAGACAGCCAGCAGCTGGAAAGAACATTAGAGAAGAACTAACACAAATTAAAAATAAGTATAACACACTGTCAAGAGAGAATTAATAATTAATATAGCATGTTTTTCTGATGTATGAGATTCATACAAAAAAGAATTGCTTTGTCGATATGAAGAAGTAGAGATAGTGAAAGATAGAAGTGAACGATATTTCCAATACCAGTGGTTAACATTTTAAAATCTTTACCGTGAGTTATACATAAACTGAAATGGCCAAAATGTATAAAGAGCACAATAGAAAGTAAGGTTGCAAGTATTTATTGAATCTCCTCTAATCATGTATAATGAGTTAACTGAACCGGCCTTGCCAAAAAGGCATCTAGAAACATTTCTAGCTTACCATATCTGATAGTTCTATATTTAAAAGGGATGAAATGGTCAAGCACCCGTAATACAGAACTTCAGAAGAAAACCAGGTTACTACGTGTTTTGTCATTTAATAATTGCTATTAGAACTACACCTTAAAGACAATATGTTCATTAGAGAAAAATCATATATGATATATGATCTATTCTGCACTCCCTCTAATATTTTGCAAACAATTTAAATGTATATTTTAAAGCATCTGAAAACTGTATTTTCTGGAGACCTCCTAATCTCAAAGAGTTTGTCATTCTGCATCAGGGCTTTCACTGAAAAGCATCAGATTTCCAAACACAGAGCACTTACAGAATCAAATTCTAAATATTTGATATACTATGATGTAAAGCTTTTCATATCTGCAAAAGAACAGGAGCTTCACACACTGAAGTAAATGCAGCTGTGCTATTTTCCCAGTGATTACACATTCAAAGAACAGCATGTTTATTTGAATGCATGATCACACCTACATATAAGAAAATTCCAGCATATACATTCAAATAATCTACTTGGATTTCATATCCAGAAACACTCACATCAGAATCACGCATATCTTCTTTATTTTCCAGTAATGCTTTTGTACTTTCCAAAACCAAGTAAAATAAATGCAAGCACCTCATAATATTAATGGTCTGTTAGGGCTGGTATTCTCACTGCATGGAACAAAAGCGTTTTCCATTGCAATGAGGCCATGTGAAAACTGTCACATGAATGCAACAGCACCAGGGTGATAAATTCTGGAAAGATAAATGGATGCAAATAGTTCCTATCTGCTTCACAGTTAAAAAGGTAGTACATGCCAAGCTATTTTACATTCTACTTCAAAAACCACCTACAACACTAATGTTCAATCTATTTTTGCAATGGCAAAGAAAAATGCTTTCAAAATTGTATGTAGTTTTTCTTACTATTTTTTCAAAAGCTTGGCTATTATTGCCAGTCTAGGACCACAGACTTCTGAGAGGGGCAAATGCATTCATAGTGTACTTCCTTACCAAGTATGAACTTTTAAACTTAATGAAGATGACCACTTTGAGTAATTAGGACTTGTAATTAAAATGTTCATGTACATGGGAGACAGAAACAGCAGTTCATAAAAATAGTTGATGTATTGAAGTTTGAACATAACTTCAGTAACCTGTGCTGAAAAAAGGGTCAAGAACAGCTTTTCCTAAATGAAAAATAAAAAATAGTTTCTACCACAAAACACTTTGAGAAAAAGGAAAATTTTTTTCCTCCCTTTTCAATGTAGTCAAATAAAATGGCTGTTCAGAGGTGATTTCCGCTTAAAGGAGAGCTGGAAATAAATGTAGAGCTTGTCCTTTTTTCACTTTAACCTCATTTTTACACAATCTGAATTTTCAACACTCGGGATTTTAACCAGTGTGTGACCTCATCATTGCAATATATCCAACATTTCCTAGCTGATGACTGAAATTAAATATTCCTCCATCTTCTGGTGAAGACTGAGTGCAGATAAGATTTTCAGGTGCCTTCCTACACCACTAGGCAATGCTTGTCAATTTTTTACTATTTTTCCTTCTCTTTCTTTGCTCTGCTAGGTTTTTTTCCCTGTGTTTTATAGTTGTTTTTATTTTGTTCTCATGTTCTCTTCTTTCTCCCTGATGTGCACATAGCAGAAAGCTATATAAATTGATTAGTGTTAAGAGCAGCCACTGGTGGCTTTATGGGACCATGTTACATGATCATAAAATTCTGCTGAGTGATGAAGCATCTGTACACTTGCTCCCGTGTCCTGTACATTTTGTGAGATGTTTGATACTCTCCAAGAGATTGGTTTCTTCTCTTAAAAGAGCATGGCAAGAGTCTGACTATGAAAGAATTTTAATTTTTGCTGATGCAATAAATTCCTGGAATTTATCTGCACTGTAGGTTAACATGAGCAGTTCATGCAGGTTTATTAACTGTAATTTTTAGTAGTGATGCTTTCATAGCTCTGATTCTCTGAAAAGAGATAGCAACAATATTTATTAGAGAAATGGCTGGAAAAGCTATTAAGATTTCAGACACACTCATCTTTTCCAGATAACCTGAAATATCTAAAAACTTGTCTCTAGATTTTTAAATTATTTTAGGAAATCCTTTCAGCCTCTATCTCTATCCCTGTATCTCTATCACTTCAAGTGTCTGGGTGAAATATTTTTCTTATGTAGTTTTAAAAATACAGAAATATAACTGTCTAATAATTAGGACTCAGAAAAAAAGACAGAAATCCGAGACTGAGGATCACAGAAAAGGTTCCAGTGTGAACAATTCAAGCACTCTCATCATATATATCATACAGAACTGAGAGGTGCTGCAAAGATTCTTGGACCTTCTCCTTTTCCATGAATCTCTTCATGTGTGGGACTATGGAACTGGAAAAAATTCCTTAATTTTCACTTTTAATGTTCTCCATTTAAAAGCTTCATTTTTAAAATAAGCATCTTCAAGAGCACGAATACTTTGCAACAAGGTGTGTTTCTGATAGCAGCATGTGTGTAATTGACTGCAACCAATTAGGGAAAATAGAGTGTAAGCAATTAAAAAACTTACACAAGTGCTTTAGTTATGGTAGGAGGAGCAGGACATGAGCTCTGCTTTTACACTGCCCAACAGCTGTCATGAGACACAATTCTTTGCTGCCTTCTGGAGTGGGACAGCACATCAGCTGGTGATGGAGGAGGAATCTCCATTCCTTGTCTTCACTGTTTTCCTTATGTAATTCTGATGTCAAATGCCAAGAATATATATTTGCAAATAAGATGAGAAAGCTGAATTACGGTTCTATTTGTCCCTTGTACGCCTTCATTTGGTCTTTTCTCCCATAGTACCATGTCAGCTGGATTTGGATCCTGAGAGAAGAGCTGTTACATGTACAGAGACCTGCTCTTTTTTACTTTCCAGGTCACTCTTAATGAATGATTTGTTGCTTTGTCTGAATATTTCAGAATATCCTCTTTTAAAAATGCATTCAGCCCAGGAAGGAAGCAGGAAGAAATGTTAACTAAAGCAAGTACTCACACATGAATGATTTCAGTAGAGCAAATGTAATGGGATTAATCCTGCAAGGGACAGAGCTGCATCCCCAATGGGGGTCTGGACATCCTTATTTACTGATCTGTAATTCTCACAGCCTAAATGGTTTTCCAGTGGTGGCTCAAGGACTAAATAATAAAAAAAGCCAGCAAGACGAGTACATACTTAAAAAAGAATTCAGAGGAGTAGTTTCTCAATATAACACTGAAAAGGGGGCTAAGACCCCTGATGTACTTGCCAGCTCTAAGTGCAATTAAGCATTTCAGTTACATTAGACATTCCTCATTAAAAAACTCAAGATGCACGTTGTCACAGTTTATAACTACAGAGCTTAGTGATTGGAGCCAGAACTCAGGAGGAGATTTGGTTTTGTGTTCTTACCCACCCAGAGCTGGAGTGTCAAGATGGTGAGACATACAGGGATGGGAGGGTGAATCCTGATCTCACTCAGTGATGAGGCTAAGGAGAATAATTAAATATTCATTGAAGTGAGGACTTGACCTACTCATCCACATCGCTGATGAATGCCCTCATTACCAGTCTACAGAGTCATATTTCCTCTTTCTGTCCAGATGCATACTCAATTTCTTAGGCAACGTGAGGAGAGCTCCAAACAGGCTGACCAAAGGAAGCACACTCTTGCATACATAATGCTGGTTGGAGTGCTCCACTGGCAGGAGGAAGGCTCAACTCCTTCTTCATCAGAAGATCGAAGAGCAGCCTCTCTGAGGAGTTCATTTTCTGAGGTGCTAAATACACACAGGAACTAGCCAGGTGGCTAAACTGAATTAGTTTAATGTAAATGAAGCACACACATTTTTCTCCTTTCTGTCTCTCAAATACAGCACAGTCCAGGAAATGGGTTGGATCAGGATGTCCAGGAATGAGGGGATGGATGGGAGAACTGCTTTGAGATGTTTGAAGGGCTTTGTCTCCAAGCTGCTCAGGGGCATTAAAGTCGAGGTACCTGCCTGGTGTGCAGAAACCTGGGCGCCAAAGAGACTCATGCCAGTACTGTTTTGGACATGTTTAAAGGCTGGCAGAGGCTACCCAGAACATTTAACATTCTCTTTTGTAAATCTATATAAATGTTAGGTGTTTATGTGGACCTAATGCTCCATGCTTCTTAAGAGCATGCTATTTCAAAATCTCAAATGAAATCTGGGATTCCTGGTGCTTTGCTGAGCTCAGTCCAAGACTGGCATGCTGTTTTCTCTTTGTTCCTATGTGGATCACACAGTGACCCTCAGGGCAATTCCAGGTGTGAATGAATACCTGTAGAGCCTTTATAGTGTGCTACGCAGTTCCTGATGGGTATGATAATCTTGGTAACTAGAAACATAGTTTATCATTTCAGATTGACTTACTAGTGAGCTGTTCCATATCCTTTTGTCTTGGTAAAGCCTATCGATATTGCAACCACTAATGCTGGCAGTCCTGAAAAAAAACCAACAAAATAATAAACAGCAGATGCTGAGTAAAATATTGCTGTTCTGCCTGGAAAAAAAATGACAGGGCAAGCTAATGCAAAATGGGCAATTTTACATGGAATGAATTATTTAATGAAGCACATTGCTGTTGTAGGATTTGTTTTTCTGAAGAACTGGCAGGGAGGAGGACACTGTTTTCTGCCCACAGTGTACTGCTTTGATGGAGCCAAATTACTGGTACATTTGACAGGTCTTAACTAGAAAGGGTTTCATGAATATTCAGAGAATGTTTCTTTCTTATTTTATTTTGATTTCTTGATATTACACTACCTTGCTAAAAATCTTCTAAAATTTTGTTAAAACATATTTAGAAGAGAATGCTACAATATACACTAGCATACCTTGAGCTTGAGATACAGTGGAAAAGCTTCTAACACAGTTTTCCTTTTAGTAACGTGCTGTCAATTATCTTTCAATTTTACTGAAGAAAATTATTATATTCTTGACATTGCCACTGCATTAAATGTTTCATTCCAATGATTCTTAGGAAATTAATTTTACTGACTTACCCCATCCAAGGCACAGGAAACGCTTCCTTATGAGTCGTGTCCTAATTTTTCCAGTAACAGCCATATATGACTGCCACGCTTCTGTCAAAACCCAACAGAATGAAGCTAAGAAGAAGAAGTGTAAAAATGCGGTGGTTGTGGTGCAGATGCCCTGCAGGGAGCAAAGAGAAGCTCATGCTGAATACTTAGGGACACTCATTTCTGTTTTCAATTCAAAGAGTTGTCATATTCTATCATCTTGACCTTTATCCTTAGCATCAACTCTCCCTTTTCTCCCTCTATGATGCGGTGGCCACAAAGAGCAGGAAAAAGAGAGAAATTTTGATGAGGATTAAACAGAAGAGGTTTTGACTTGTTTTCCTAAACACCGAGTGTTCTGAGCAGGAACAAAAACACAAAATAAATCATGCCAGCAGATTTTTCTCTACACATTTACTTTGACTAGGGACCATCATAAAGCCATTCTGGTAAGCCAGTTACAAAATTACTGATTATAAAATCACATAGAGCTGAAGAGAGAAAATGTGGGGATATAAATGCTCCTAATTACCAGTTACATTTTATTTCCCTCCATGAAGAAAGACCCTGATTATAAAATTTAAAAGTTGATTTTTAAATTTTTTAAATTTAAATTTTATAGTATGTTAACCTCTTGGAATATACTGCTTTAGATATTTTTAGGCAGGTTTTAGTATCATAACCTTAACAATTGCCCTGGATATTGTTTTTATGGGTATCAGTCATTTGTCATCTGAAAAGTATTTTGAGCACATGCAATTGGCTTTCTTTTGTCACTGTAGCCCTTAATTAAACTTGACATTGTAGCTTGCGTAAATGAGCTTCTTGGCATAAATGATCTGTGCTCCACTCTGTTGCTTAAAATGCCAGTAGCAGGCTATAAAATGCAGTCTGCATAGCACCCCAGAACTAAGAGCACACCAGTAATGTTGAGAATATCATTAGCACAATTTATCCTTAGCACAATTTAAAGTGTTAAAATCATGTTAAGATTAAAAGGAAGAGCAGTTCACACCCCCAACATCAATGAGGTAAATTAATGAAAAAATGAAAGATGTAGACATTACTTTATGATTATTTCTTTCTGCATCATACACACCTAATAGCTACCTTACATTTAGCCTTATATTAAGGTTAGTCAAGAGTTTTTCCTAAAATCCCAGTTGAGCAAATTATTTAGGGAGAGCATATGCACATTCCTACTTATATATAGGTGCTTGCATATATTGCTGATTCAAGGCTGATAGGAAGGATATGACACATATGACACCCATGTATTACACCATTCATGCTTTTTAGTTATTTTTACATTCTTAATTACTTCCCAATATTGGAAGTTTTGGGTTGAATTTTCTGTGGTGTTAATTTTTCCAGATTCTTATCTGAAATCATTTGTGCTGGTTAACTCCTATAGTTATCTTAAATAAATAGCTGATACCAACTGACATTACCATTAGCTGACATCAACTGCTGAACTTTCAAAAATTTATGTACTTGAAGAATCAAAACTTAATGCTTTCTTGCTCTGAATTTATAGATGTGACAAACAGCTTGTCTTCAAACCCTGAGTCAAATTGTTTATTTAAATCTAGAGGAAAGGGGTTCTGTATAGTTATATACAAGAGAACTGTTGTTAATTTAAAAAAAAAAAAAAAAAAGTAATGTAAGCTGGAAAAAAACCAACAGATCCTGAAAAGGCAGTAGGTATTCCATCCTAGGCCTTGCCATTAATTCTTGTTTAGATGTCCCTAAGGTATATGGGTTCATAAAATCCATCCAATTGAAGTCTGACTAATAGTTTCCTGATACAATAGAAAATTCTTAAATGTCTTTCTTTAACTAGTTGGTTCATATGTTACAATTCCTAATACGCAATTTTAATTTGTTTTCCTATCAATGTTCTTGCAAAAGCTAGACAGTTCTGTTGGAGCAAGAATTTGACAACAAAATTACTTTTGAGGAACAGTACAGAGTCTTTTATAGAGGAACTGCATAGGTAAAAACATCCTGAAAAAAAAGTGAATATACTATATCCCTTATAAATAATGTAAATACAAACAACCCTGATCTTTTTGGTGAAAACACTGCTAAGTCTTATGGTTGACTTGAGTGCCCACTGTAGGATTTAATTCATAATTTATCCTCTATATTGAAAAAAAAGATAAGATGATGATTATCTGAGACAAATGTGGACATGGCTACTGTGGAAGAAAGAACTGTGATGAAAATGTTAATGATAATGTTGAGCAGAAAATGAGAAGACAGAAGCAAGTTTTATGAGAAGTGATCTGTGCTCTAGCTGGAGTATATTACTGCTGATTATATCTAACTCTTCTAAGCAGCAGACAGGTCTTTAAGGAACAACTATGGTAAGTCTGTACCACTGATATAACAGTGTATTTGCATCACACACCATCAGAAATATGCAAATCAGCCTACAAACATCACCAAACAACCGCTGTGGGATTGTGATGACAGGTTCATGTGCAGGCAGTGCTTGCAGTGAACTCAGCTTCCCTCCCTGCAAGAGAAGCAGTCCTGGCAAACAAAACTGCCTCCTCCCAGGCATAGCCACAGGCTCAGTTGTCCAATACCCCACTGGAAATCTGGCTTTTATGTACTTTCTTATTCTTCCCCTTTGATAAATAAATAAGGAAACAATGTTGTTCTGTCTGGGAAAGCAATGTATCTGGGAAGTCAATTTCCAAATAGAAACAAAAATCCATTTTCACCAAAGGTTGCTATTAAATGAGCCATTGAATATGTCTGATTTTAGAAAGTATATATTAGCATGTTTTCTTTCTCACTAGGTTATGGACCACTGCCAATTGCTCCTTCCTCTCCTCTTCTTCCTTGGCCAGGGACCACCACGTCCCCTCACCTTCCTGCACATGCAGCAGCATCACTCAAACCTTGTCGCCCATCACTCACAGAAAGCTGCAGTGTGACAGCCTGCCTGCACCAAGAGATAGTGGTACACATCTTCCCCATTGCTTTAGGAGGAGATGTTTCTCATTTGCTTCTAATTCTAGTTTATTAAAACTCACTGAATTAATTACCTGTGCTGAGGACCTGTCAACCTGCAACAAAATTAATTTTAGTTTAATTTAGTCACAATTTCTTCACGCTTTTGAAATTAAGTATACTTACTCTAACCTACCCTTCCTCCCATTGCTTTTGTTCTTGGCTCCCCATATTTACTTATAAGTGAGAGGAAGGAGTTTTTCTGTCCTCAGAATGCATGGTTTCATGGACTTTAGTTGAGTCTCAGGTGTTAAGCTACCTGGAATATCTAAGTAAGAATATTCATCCCTTTTTAAGAAACAATATACTATTGAAAGCAAGAACACACATCAGGCATCAAATTATTTCCTTCTCGCATACTTGTAAGGCACCTACTTCAAATGAGTGTACTGAAGCACAGCTGAGAAATCTAAAAACAATGGAAATTCAAAGCTACATTTTCTAATGATCAATATTTTTATATAATAATTACGAGTGAAGTAGAGAATACATGAATTTTTATGACCTGCAAAAGAAGGTCATAAATGTAACCTCAAAATAAGAATTTATCAACATTCTTTGAGCATTTGATTGTTTTGGTTTGGCTTTTTTTAAAACAACAATGGTATTTTTAAATAGAAAAATATATGTTTGTTTGTTTGTTTGTTTGTTTGTTTTTTTAATAGAAGAGTCTTCTGCTATAGATCTTTCACACAAAGGCAAAGAGAGTTAAGTAAGAACACCTGATTTGTTTTCTGGCCCTGAAACTAGTTCTTTTTCCTTCAACAAGCTTGTTGACTCTCTCTGGATTCTGATAAACAGTATAAAAATCAAAGCTATTTGAAGGTGAACATGAAAAATTAAATCTGTATTGGTGGTAGCAAAATGAACAGGGCTAAAATTCACTCAGATTATTTAGTGAAGAAGAAATAAGAGGCAGTAGAAAAGCATTTAAATAATAAAATTTCTTAGAGATTGGAATCTTGTCTTTGACTTCTCTCTGTGGAGATAAGCCTAAGGAGATAAATTAAATGGTTGCTATTCTTATGATGTTCTGATCATGCACTGGTTCACAAAGAGCGCCTAAATACCAGAATAACGAATAAATGAAACAAAGAGCAAACAAAACAAAGATAATGCAAAGGACACAGTAAAAAGCAGAAAAGTAATTCTATGACAAAATTTGTATATTTTACTTTCTTTTAGTCACTCTTAAGCCATCTACTCTGAAACAATGTATCTTTCCCTGTTTTAAATCAAAAATGTAAATTCAAAAAATAAGACCCTGCTTATTATTCTGAATTTTACTTTTTTATTATCACCTATTTTTAAAATTATTTGGGCAATACAGTATCTTTGCCTCAGGGGTAGCAGACTGCCAGAATAGAGGGATACAGTATATTGGTCAGACAATATTGAATGATAGATTAAATACTGATTTATAGAGAAAAGTGACATGTTAAAATAGATGGACATTCAGAGCCTGTGGGACAAAGAAGTAAAAACTTTTAGGAGTGGTTTTCTGGAAGAGAGACATATTTGCATGAGAAAAAATATGGCAAAAGAGGCTGTTTCTTCAGCTGCAAACATATTTGAAACTCTTAGGATCTTAAATGTCTGAGAAATCATAGCTGAAGTCTTTCAGGTTTCTCTTCCAGGATCATTAATGTTGCTGACACCATAAATCTTTGAAGACACCATTTAAAAAATCCCATGTTCCTTTCTTTTGACGGACTGTGCTGCTAACACCACTTGTTCTAGCAAAGAACTCAGGAAATTGGATATACTGATATTGAAAATAGAAATATAGCAGAAATAATTGTTCTGAAATAATGTTATTTGTGTTTTCAACCAACATCTATGAAACTGTTTATTTTAATTAACACAAAGGAAAACTTAGGGATCTTCTAAAAGTCTTTTCTGGTGTTGAAGACTCAAGTCGTTTAACTTCACAACATTTTGTTCTGATATCTGACATTATAGCCTAGAATTATTATCACTTGACTTGCATTTGTGTGATGAGATATATACAGTTAATTAATACAGAAGTATTAATTTATAGTAGTTAATTTATACAGAAGGATTCTATATGCAGTACAAGACAACATGAATGGGAGCCTTTACTTGGATTTTTAAAGCAAGCTGTTTTTGCAGTGCAACAGCAGTAATCTTTGAGTAATTAGGTGATCTGCCTTACAAAGATAATGAATGATAACTAAGGACACTCAATTTTTTTGTCCTTCTACTCAATCATTTTATTTACCCGCAACAAGCATGATGCCTTTCTAGATTCTGATAAATAGCATATAAGCTGGCTGCAAATGGCCCAGCTCTTTCTGCAGTTCCTTTGATTTAGTTTACAATTATACTCCCATCTTTATCAACAGCATGGCAATCTGACAGCAAATGTTTTTCAATATCAAATTTTATTTTTCTTTATTTTTCTTTTCTTTTTGGTATCATATGCAAATTATCACAATAGCTGCTAAACTTTGGGACCATTTCATGTGCCCAGACTTAGGGTGCAATATAATTTGTTCAGCTACTTTGATTTAAGGTTTTTCTTCTCTTCTGTCCTTTTATCTGACAATATAACCACAGTGATCCTGCAACAGTATAAGCATGCAACAGTATAATTGTATCTGGAAGTAAACTTACATGTCAAATTGTAATTTTTCTTTGCATTTGTGCTTTCCACATACACTTTTGATATCCTTCTTACTATTTTCTCCTAAAGTTTCTTCAGATTTTACTAACAAATTCAGTTCCTGCTCCTCTTTTACCAAGACTTACCTTGAAGTAAAGGTATGAGTAAAGCATACAATCTCTTTTCACACTTACTTATGAAGACTAGTCAAAATGCCTCCTATTTTTCCCAGGTGCAGAATTCAATAGAAGTGCTGTTTATGTGTGATCCACTAGAAGTCTATGGAGCCTTCTTTTTAACTTCTGCCCTTTGCAGTTACTTTTCTTCAAAGTTCTCCCTTGATAGCTGTCACCTCTATCACTCATATCAACAACCTCTGCATTTAAGTTTTGTACAGCATAGCAGCTGTCATGGTTTGACATGGAAGTGAATTTTCTCAGGAAGTTGTGGTCAAGCCAATCAGTGGTCGGGGTTGGATATTGGCATTTGGACTGACCACTGAAGGCATGGACACGCCTCTGAGAACACAGGGGGTTAAAAGCAAGAACTGCCAGGGGAACGCTCTCTTTGGTTCCGGTCTGAATGCAGTGCAGACCTCCCTGCCCGGCCACAGGCTGCGTGGGGGAGGAGAAGCCATGTGGCCTGGTCGAGGTAGGCCAGGGGCTGAAGGGACTGGAACTGGACTGGCCTCTGTGGATGGAACGGTGGAGGAAAAATCTGGGATGTTTGCATTCCCCCCCAGAGTCTCTCTGGAGAGAGAGAGAAAGAGACAGCGACGGTGCTGGCAGTACACCAGCAGAGGAGGAGGAGGAGGGGGAGGAGGTGCCCAGTCGTGGGAGTTGGAGATCTGGGCAGAGATCCCAGCTGTCCAGGTAATGTGAGACTTTTAACCCCTTCTTGGATGATGAAAGCTTTGTGAAATATTACTCCTCCTTGATCTGAAAGAGAAGAGATGGCCTGGGAGTGAGAGGTTAGAAGAAGATGGGGAAATGAATTATAGTGTGGGAGGAGATGATGGAGTGGCCTTGGCTGGACTTTTCTTGTTAGCCATAGACTGAACCAAATTCTCCTGCAACAGAGACTGCATTTTTAGAGGGATGCAGTGGTGAGCCAAGAGACCTGCTTCAGCAGCTGAGAGTGACAGGAGTGGAGTGAACAGAGAAAAGTTGAGGAGGGCGTGGTGTTGCCCTCTGTCTTCAGAGAAGAAGAAGAAGAGAAGAAGATCTCTGTTCTTAGACCCTCGACCCCAGGGGAGGAAGAAAATGGGGGGACTGTTGTCCCAAAAAGGAGAAGCTGTTGGACCCTCGGCCTCAGGGGGAAATGGGGGGGACTGTGGTCCCAAAATGAGAAACTGAACTGTTGTTTTTCTTTGGTCCTTTGCAAAGCATCCTTGAAAAGAAACCCTATGAGCAGTCTGTCCATGCACGGTGGTGAGAGCACTGTGACATGGAAAGGGGAGTGTCACACTGGCAGATTTTCTCCAGGTGGTGCCATGTGTGACATGGAAACACAAGAGGTGGCAATTGTGTTTCCTGGGGGTCTATGGCACAGAAGAGGCTCCTCTCTCCCTTGATGGACTGAGTATTGATTATCTGAAGGGTGGGAACCTGATTGAGGGTCCGAGTTGTGTCTCACTATGGTTTGTTGGAATTGGGCGAGGGAGGAGGAATGTTTTGGAAGGTTTTCATTCTGGATTTAGTGTGTGTGTGTCTTTTATAGCAGTAGTAGTTTAATAAAGTTTTTTTTCCCTTTGTTATTAAGCTTGGGCCTGCTCTGCTCTGTTCCTGATTGCATCTCACAGCATTTATTTGGGAAGGTGTATTTTCATGGGGGCGCTGGCATTGCGCCAGTGTCAAACCATGACACAGCGTAAGTGTTGTACTGCAGCGTCAGTTATGCTGGGTTTTATTCAAAATAATTCCTCTGCTAGCCACTATTCTTCTCCAGATCTTGTAATACACATAGTACAAAATAATTCTATCAACTAGATGTGAAGAGACAGTCTCCTGTCTTTTGGGGTGAAAAAGAATTAATTAAATTAAAATTAAATTAAAGTTTCCAGCTGCATGTGCAAACCTTTCTCACTCTGTCATGTGGCAGAATGTCTACACTAATAACTGCAGAGGTATCATTTATGCACTGGCATGTGCATAAATAGTTAGTAAATTCTTTGGCATAGTTTTGACCTGGGCCAAAAATTGTTCTCCAGCCCAGGCCCACACAGAGATGGAAAGAGAGCCTGGGCCAGGATCCCTTCCTGATGGTCAGCTTGCACTCAATGTCCTCCTGCCCTAGAGGGCTCGGATGTAAGGGATGGAAGCTGTCTTGTGCTAATTTGCCTTAGGGCTATAGAAATATTTGTGTCTCATTTTAGTGACTAGGTGGGATAGAGACAAGAAGTCCAGCTGCATAATTCATATTATGCTGAGCTATGACTAATATACAAGACAGTAAAATTCATTCCATGTTGTTTGCAGCATTCTCTGGAGATTGTCAGTACAAAGCTCAGGCTTGTATTGTTTAACTCAGAATTGCTTTCTTGGTGACATGCCTACAGTAAATTGAAAGCCAGGTGGAATACAATTCTCATACAATTTCCTTACACTCGTACTCATTTTTGTCCTCCGCCTGGTTTGGATTGTTATTGCCAGGCTATATTTAAGCAAATGAGTTCTGCACAAGCAGTATCACAGAACAGGTTACTCAGAGGCAATTTAATTTCTTCGATTACAAAACCTGGCAACAGAATCTCTTCCCCTTCTGCCTTTGTGCTGTGAAGATATGTATTTTCCTGGGCAGGCAGGAAATGAAGGTATTGGATCCTCTACTTGTTTGCTGGATTAATTCAGAAGTCTGTGGAAAGATTCCCATTAATTTAAGTTTATACTGGCTTTATACTGGGTGTTACCCCTATAGAATAAGGGATGAAATGTGCATGAGCAGAGGCTTGTGATCTCGCTTCTTATCTTAAGTGCTTTAAATGTTTACAAAGTACTGGATGAGCATTTTTTCTGGTAAGTGAATATGGCCTACTTCACATCATGAATATATTGTGTTGTCTTTGATGTTAAACACAAGGTAAACATCAGCTCTGTCAGGACAAAATACTTAATATTTTAACTGTGACCTCAAATAAGTGTGTTTTGAAGTTTGTAAAGCTCAGAACAAGAGCTTTACAGGCAGATATAAAAGAAAATAAGAAGCCCTTTAAAACTCTAAAGCATAAAATAAATTTATATAAATTTTTTTCAATTCCTTCCTGTCTAATTAGTCTCAAATTGCTATCACAGTACTTTTTTTTTTTTTTTGGTTTTTTTTTTTTTTTTGGTTTTTTTTTTTTGGTTTTTTTTGTTTTTTAACAGATTTTTGAACTCAAAGTGATGATGCTCTGTTTAGGTAAAAAAGTGGAAATCGCTGGTATGTTTTCTTGAAACAACTTCTTCATTACTAAGCTATTGAGGAATGAGAATTAAAGAATTAAATTGAAATTGATGCTGTTTTATTAAGTCTGAAAGAATTATTATTTAAAGAAGGATAAAATGTAGATTTGTGGATAAAATAGAGATTTGTTTTTTGAATTGATGGGCAAGTAAAATCAGCTTGGTCTCTGAAAATCATTGAAAAATTATGTTCTTGTAAATCATTGTGGGTAACAGCAATATGGAAGCAGAACTGAAGGTGCAGTGTGAACAGAAGGGACTGGATTCATATGGATGCATGCACAGTTTGGCCTGAAAAGTCTCTGCAACTAGGTGTGACTCAGAGGAGAAAAGAGAATGCATGCTGGCTGTCAGAATGCTTTTACTGGGCTGTCAAAAAGACTTCTACTTACTTGGGAACTATGCAAATTAATGTATAGATTATGGATCAGAAATAAAAAAGCTTCACTGATGTTATTACACTTTGGTTTTCAGGACAGTTGTTTCTCAGGAGCTATTTTTAAGCTCTGAAAATTCCATATTGCTTTAATTTTAAATTATGGAATGTGTAGTGTGCTCTCTTAAATGAAGAGAAATGCTCTTGGCAGATTTGAAGAGATAATAATGAGACAACTACATTAACAGTGAAGAAAAATCTGTTTTGCTGTAACATACGATGTGCTGTATAATCATTTCAGCTTACTAGCTAAAGATATTCAGCTTTTAAAATCTCCCTTTGAGTTGTGGCAAGTAATATTAAGTAGTAAGAAATATTTGTTTGCATTAGCTACATGGCTATACCTGTTTGGAGAAGAATGGAGAATACAAGAGCCAGTAGTCAATTAGTGTGATGAGCAACCCATATTCCAAAGGTCCTGAGTCTTCCCAACTTTAATTTATTTAAAAGTTTATGATGGGGGCTGTGTGAGCAGCTAGAGCAACGAGCCAGGATTGGTAATGAAGAGGTGGCTGAGCTAAGCACAAGGGTTACACATGAGTCAGCAATGTCAGCAAAGAAAAGAGTGGTTCAGAGCACAGTTGAAAGGGATCTCCCTACAGAGTTCTGAGAAAAAGAGGAGGAGGTGTCCAGGGACAGACAAAGGCAAGGAATTGAAGGAGCTTCCTTGAAAAGATGGCGTAACAGAAGAGGGTAGTGGAATGGATACTGATATGTGAGACTTCAGATTCCTACATGAGGATCCAAATGCAGCCAGTGCAAACTGATGTCCTGGTGAAACAAATTACCAGGAAAAACCACCATTAGGTAGACAGAAAATACTGCCTTGTGTTGCCCCGCAGTGCAACACATTCTTGTAAAAGAATTTTTTCCCTTAAGAAAATGTTGTTATCACTTGAGTATCTCTACTCTTAAATCAGATCATCTGTTTGCTCTATTTTAGATTTTGATGTTATTTGCTAACAATAAAATTGCTGTAATTTTAGGGATTTTCCTCAGCAATCAAAATGATGCCTAGAATGAGAAGTTCAACAACAAAGCCTGCAGTTGTCTTTCAGTTAGTCTGACTGTGATGATTATAATCCTGCCATATGAAAACAGTCCATCCTCCTGTCTGGGATACTGGTGTCAGCAAAAATTCCTTCCCTGCATACCTGTAAGAGTTTCATCTGTTTACATGATTGACTGAAGTGCTAGCTTTGCAATGCTATTACAACAGTGCCATATGTCACCTACCTTCATTCTTTTTCTCATTTTTTTTTTTAAGTCATAGTGTATACATATATCAAAGTCTTTATGCAAGAATAATAACATGAAAAGGATTATTTTGCTCCTAAGAGCATCCTCAGCTTCAAGCATGCTCAGTTTTCCTCCAAGGACAATGTCTTTTAGGATTAGCAGTATCTACACAGTAAGAAATGGTCTTTTTGAAAGAAGTAGTTTAAGTCCAAAATAGAAAGAATCCAGGAAAGGGAGATAGTATCTATATTATTGTGGCAATCCAAAGTCTTCTCATACCACATAACTTCTGTTTATTTTTCAAAAATAGCAGATAAAGCAATTTTTTTAAAATAGATGCTATGGTTACATCTATTTGTACTTGCTAACAAAATGGGTAAGAAAGCATTCACTCATCCTGCAGCCAGCTGGAATGGTACAGATAATGTCTACGTTTGTAAATTTCTTTCTACTCCAAAATAAGGTGGCCACATCCAAATTGGTCCCTTGCCAATTCTAACTATCCCAAGCTTGGGGGATTGACTGGGATAATACTAGCTAGTGTGGGATAAAATCATGCCAGGAGGCATGCTAATTATTCCAGAGTATGGATGATTTCATACCAGTGCTTGGGGTCATGCCCACCTACAGAGGCATGTAGGACACTTTGACTTTGTTCTCTTACCCAGTAAAACATGAGGTGGGCTTGAGCAAATGTGGTGGGCTGACCTGGGCCAGCAGCTCAGCACCTACCCAGTCACTTGATCACTCCCCCAGCAACATGGGGAAGAGAATCAGAGAAGCAAAAGTGAGAAAAACCTGTGGGTCGAAATAAAGATGGTTTAATAAATGAAGGGGAAAAAAGCCTGCACCAAGTGATGCAAAAGCAGTCACTCACCACCTCCCACCAGCAGACTGTTGCCCAGCCAGTCTCTAAGCAACAGCCACCTTTAAAAGACCAGTCCTGGTTGTATTGCTGAGCATGTTGTCATACAGTAAGTGATAACCCTTGGTCATTTGGGGTCAGATGTCCTGGCTCTGTTCTCTCCCTTCAAATTCTTGTCCACCTCAGCCAACTCACTGCCAGGGCAGCTGAGAAACAGTGAAGGTCTTGATGCTGTGTAATCACTGCTCAGCAATAGCTAAAACATCAGTGTGTTAGCAACACGGTTTTTATTCAGAAATCCTAACCACAATACCATACAGGATTCTGTGAGGAAAATTAGCTCCCCCTCAGACAAACCCAGTACAAAAACCTAAAAAAGAACCCAAATGTAGAGTGTGTGCATGTGTCCCCACACATGCTTATGAACAAAGGGGAACAGATGCTTTTGAACGTGTTCACAGAACGTGTAGACATACACATACAAACAGTCATTTAAAAAAAAATTAATGCAAATGCTTCTGAAAGTTGTTTATGGGACACATGTATGTATATATGTAGTTCAACAATTTCTACTGTTTCTTTTATCTGAAAACCCAATTTTAATTTTTTTTCCTAGAAATATATATTCTTTTCCTGTAGCTTTAAAATCATAGCACATTATCACACTAGAAAAGCAAGTGGAGGTAGAGTGACCTTTGGATGGATAATGCATTGCAAAACAATATTTTCAGCAGACAGAAGACAGAGGAGACTGCTTTACAGCTCTGTATCAGATCTTGTCAACCTGTGTATGTGAGAGTGAATGCAGACTGAGGGGAAAAAACAGAATCTCCACTTTGGGGAACTGGCAGTGTCAATGCAAACTTATTATACAATAGCATCATGAATCACATTAATTCCTCTTATGGTAATGATATTAATTTCTAATGCCTTTAATGCATTAGCCATGGGTTGTTTCAGAGATCATCCATTTTCTGTTCATGCAGAGATACACATAATGGCAATGAAGCTGCTTCATCCCCAGGATTAAATTGCATCTGGAAGAAAGAAATTCCTAATAGAGGGCTTCATTTAATACAAAACATAGCTAAAAATAGATTATAAACTTAGAGTCCCTCTAAATACAGAAGAGGGAAAACATTGAGTAATCATGTGTTTCTAATGATATTAATGAAATCAGCAATTTTCACATAGATGGAAGATTGTAGAGCTATGGATACCTATGAACAGTGAGAAAATCAAAGGAGGCAGTTTCTTGTCATTTTTTACCATGGCTACTGGAATCAAATTAGATAATTCATGGAAGCTGAAAGATAAAAGCAATAGTATCCACAACCAGAGAGAAGAGACTGTGACCACACATGCATATGGAAGTTTGATTGAGAATGGGAAGGAGAACAATAGGTTAAAAAGTCAGCTAATATTTTGACATTAGTTTCTATTCATTGCTTGCACAAGAAATAAAAATGTCAAGATTTTTTTTCTTATAAAAGGTGAAGCCACTTATGCTGTTATTACATTGTCTTCCAAAAAGGAGGAAATTCTGTGTGGTATCACATTCATTCAATTCTCTTTATCTGCTATGTTAAACCAGCAGGAGAAAAGGTTTAATATTTATGACAAAGCAGTGGGGAAACTTTCACAGTGATTTCTTTAGTATGATTTTAAAAATTTGTAACGTTGTGATTATTAAAGAACACTATGACAACCTGGTTGTTTTAAAGGAACAAAGAATTAAATGGTTTTGTAGAACACTCATATGCAGGAGAAGATGTAACTAATAAAAGCTCCTTCATCTTACTTCAAGCCAGGTTTCTTGAATAAGGGAAATAGAAGTCTTTTTATTTGCTCTGGTTTTCATGCCTGCATTCCACTTCCCTCTGCTTCTTCTCATAGAGCCACAGAAAAGGTTTAGCTGAGTTAGTCTGTACTTATGATGTAAGGTGATATGTCAGCACAATCTGGAGGAGGAATCTGGGACATCATTACTTTTAGGATAGCACTGGTTCCTCATAGATATAGGAAGGTTCTTCCTCCTATATGTTCTAAATACATTCTCCCTATGGAAGTCCCTGTAAGGAGCCTTGTGAGGACCCAAAACTCTCTGCAAGGCCTCATATCTACTGGTTTCACTTTTGTGTAACTCCCAGGGAGTCTAAGAACATGAGCTTCCTGCTGGGAACAAAAGAGGTTTCCAAATGAGGAAGGAAAAATTTTGAGGAGAGAGTGCATAGAGATTTCAGCAAGATGATCTACAGAGAACTAGTGCCTAGCAACATGATAGCTTTCTTCAGGAGGGCATTATCTATGCTCTTAGATAATGCTTTCCAAAGAATTTGAAGAGCTTGCCATTAAAGATGCCTACCACAATAAAAGACTTACAGTGTCTCCATATTTCAGGAAGCCGGAGGAAACCTGAAAGTCTACAGGATCAGTTTAATATAATTTAAATGCAATATAAATTTCTGAGCAGTGGACATCTAAGCAGTGACAAGAGGAAGCAGACCGTGTACAAATTCCCCATTATGGGCATTTGTTTAAAAGGTATTTTATTTTGTATCACATGAAAAAAGATGGGCTGAGATTCCCATAGTTATTTGAGCTATTTAATCTGCTGCTCCATTCAGCAGAATAGTGGCCACTTAAACACACAGAGATATTAATGTTTTATAAGAAGGTGATTTGTAGTCTCTAATAATGTGTAAGAGATCACTGTGTGAATGAACACGTATTTTACCAGAGAGGATGGACTTACACAAGCCTACACCTTTATTTCTTTTACTTCAGTGTTGTGAACAGTGTATGCTGTGTGCCCGGATCAGGCTGCATCTCCTTGAGAGAGGAGGCCCTGGTGCTCTCCCTCTGTGTTGGTGCAGGACCCAGCACCTGACAGACATGATTGCCAATAACATAATCACCCAGGGCAATGTCTTGACAGAAGTTTAATTCTAGTAGTGTCTATACCCCAGGATGTTTAATTTAGATTTTGACATAAATACATCAGTGAAAGTCAGGTAGGAAAAGAGCAAGTGTGTTTCTTGAACTCCAGTTTTACATATTAGTCAAAGGGCAAACAGAATTGCTTAGTTCACAAAACTGCCAATTTGCCATCACCCCACATATCTGAAGAAAGACTGATTTTGTAATGTTACTTACCCAAATCTATCACTGCTTAATAAATTACTCATGTGTGTCTGGCTGCCTCTTGTCATTGATTTTAGTTCTAGTCAGCTTTAAGTGCGCTGCTATTTCCTCATTCTTTCCTTCATTAATATTACCTTCTCAATCCATGCTAGCAATGTAGTTTCTGAAGATAAATTGTTTTCAGCCCTTGAAGGTGGCAATGCTGTGATGGCTTTATGGTGAGTGCTTGCTACTAATTACTTTAGAACTACTGTTAAATAAACTTCATCCAGATGAAGTGGCTATTTAGTGGCTTTTTTCCCTTCTCCTGTAAATAACTTTGCTAATTTTAGCAATTAATTTTTTTAAAAAAACTATTTTTCTTACTATTTTATTCTACATTTAGTTGGCCAATTGTAAGACAGCTTGCTGTCTATATGTAATACGAAAGGACTGGTTGGTATTATTGACATTCTTTTAAAAAAAAAGCTTTTCTGGTGAGAACACCCATTTTAATTACTCAATTGATCTCAGTAAACTACCACCAATACATTTCAAAACTTCCTCTTAGAGTTTCAAAAACTATCTAATATTAAATTTTCAATTAAATAAATTGCAGAATTTATAGTATTTGCAAGAAAATTGCTGGTGCTTAAAAATATAAGCACATTCTGATGAAGCTGAAATGATGACACTTTGGCTTGTATCACAGCACTCTGGGTTTTGCATGAAACATAACAGCCAACAGGATGCAGCCGATCATCTGCAATTTTGTCTGAGTGTTGGATACACATGAATCAGTCTCATCTGTGGTGCTTTTTAAAATTTACTTCCAGTTATTGTGAGTGACTGTAAAGACAAACAACTCTGCTCAGGATACAAATAATGTAATTTGCATTCAAATAAAATTTTAAGTGTTAGAACTAGGATGCTCAACCTATTATTTTATTTTCATGTCATTGATACACAACAAAAATTGAAATGTGGAATCGCTGCTTTAGGATCCGAAGGTAGCCAAAGTGATAAATGAGTTTAAAGTGGATTAGAGAATAGCCTGACTGATGGATGCTTTGGATGGAGTCCTGGCTCAGAAAATCTTTAAATTGCTGACTGCAAAAAGTCATGGAGTGATATCAGAGATAGGATCATTCATGCTCTGTTTCTGTAGCCTTTCCTGTATATCTGGTTAATGTAGACAGCACAGTGCATAAGGCAGATCACTGAGCTGAGCTGATACTGCTGTTCTTATGTTCTAAAGCTGGCAGGTAGCAAAATTATACCAGACTTTTTTACAAAAATCAGGTCACTTCATGAGGGATAAGAATTCTTCTAGTGTGAAGAAAATCCCTTTCATCTACACAGTGAAAATAAGCACTCCTCTACTGTCTGTTTCACCAAGGTCCAGATCCTCAGTAAAACTCCTCTGCAGGTAGCCCAGACCAGCACCAGCCACTTTCTCTCCAGTACTGCCCAGGACTATCATCCCCACGTCATTACAGCCATCACTCTTCAGTTTAAGCTTTTCTTCCTCCAATAAAAACCATACGTTTCAGACCTACTATTCTCACATGAAACTTTGATTTATTATAACTAAATAGGATTTTCAAAACCAAACTGCCTCCACTTTCATAAAGATATCTTTTGCTCTGTGAATTTACCAGCCTTTTGAGGCAGTCATTTTGCAGTTCTCGGCGTATAGTCCTATTTCCTGCTTGTTTGTGGGCATTTTTCATACAATAGCAGAAGGGAAAGGCAAGAGTATAGTGAGCCAGATATATAAACCTGCCAAATAAGGAGAGCTTAGGTACAAAGTGTAATATCAGAAACCACTTGTTAATGTACTGAGAATGTGTAAATCTGCTACTACAGTAAGTGAAACTGCTAGCTAGTTGGATGACCTTGGAAAACTATTTTATTTTCCTGCCTGTATTTGTCTCCCTCAACTTAAAAACAGTGATGATGACACACACACCACTCTCTACAAACACAAACTCAAAAGTTTTTACATCTATGCATGTTTGGAATAATTGGATTGCAAGTTGAATGTATCTTTCTTTTCTCCTAGTAATTTTTTCTCAAAGAACAGGAAAGAAGTTTAGTGGGAACTTTGAAATATCTGTTTAAGCAAAAGGTCAAATACAAAGCAAACAAGTGTCTATTCTTCCAAGCTCAACAGGTGTTTGTATGTGGACATTGTGTTTATCTTTCTATCAATATTTGCCACTCAACAGAATAATGCAAAAAGGGGAAGAGAGAAACAGAGATTAAAAAAAAAAATCTAAACAGGTTAAAGAATGTTGCCATAGAGACCGATTCAGACACCATAAAAATAGCTTCATGTAGTGTTTATATTGTCCTTTTGCCTTCTGCTATTCTATCTGACTGAAGTAGACAGCCTCAGGAAAATGCTCAGAGTCATAAAAAGGCAAAGTAAGAAGTCAATGAAGGATCTCCAAGTTTATTTTGAATCTGCATGGCTATCTGAAAATTTGGGTTTAATTATTTGATTCAAAGCCTAGTAACAGAAGACAGGCCAAGAAATTTGTCTTTTTATAGCTATTTTAATTTATAGGAGCTTCCTGAAAATTCTATAAATTCTCTTCTTTTAAAATGAAAAAATGTATCTGTTTATATTTTGGGGTTTGGTTTACTTTGTGAGTTGAAAATATAAGTAGCATTCTTGAAATTGAGGGCTGGTGATATTTATCTTTCATAGTCTTATTACATATTTGTAGCCAGTCAAAGCTATTTAGAGGTTTGCGTTTGTTTGGGTGGGTTTTTTTTCCCTTGTTTTTTTTTCCTTTGGGTTTGATTTTTGTTTTGGTTTGGTTTTGGTTTTGTTTATTTTTAGCAAAAGAACAAACTGGTGATAAGAACATTAATTTAGGATAAATTTTCTGTTAACATAAATATTAATACAAGATTTTGATATTGATACATCAATTTTGATACAAGAATCATTGCCTGGTCTTTCTTGAATGTGATAGACATGCTTATTGATGCATTTTTCTACTTTAAAAATACATATTTATTTGTATTTAATTTGTAAAGTAAGTTTTTAGGAAAGGAATGCTTCGGGCACTGAAACAGATGTCTTCAGAAAGAAATTATTGCACAAATAAAAAAGAAAAGGATTGTATAAGTTTCTAATAAAAATGCACAACTGAGAATAGCAGCTGCACTGCTTCCCACTCCTCTTGTGGCTTAACCCCATTAAACAGGACCAAGCGAGCCTTGCGCTTGTTCAGTTTATCCCAGCTATTGGACTGTTTCACCTTGTTGTAACCCCATTTTCTAGGCCCTGTTTTGAAATTGATATGACAGGCATACTTATACATCACTTTTTTCAGAGGTGAAGGATCTGAGAAATGTGCTATGATGTGTTAACAAAGCCACTAGAATTAATGGAATTATATCTGCCAAAACATGGTCATAAATTTCGAAGAAGTAACCTTCCTAGGGCAACTGAAATTGAATGGGCCAGATCTTTGCTCTCTGTGTGCCTTTTTGTACTGGCAAGGGACTTGTTCACCATAGGAAATTCCAAAGCCATAATACTGGCAGATATTTCATCCCCTTTGCCTGTGGGGTTGAAGTCTGGTGAAGGGAGGTTTGCAAGGCTCATCTGACCCTCACAGCTGGGCCTGGGTTAGAACTCGGGCCAGGTACAGATGGGTTTGAGTGCAAAGCTCACCCTGATCCACAGCTGTTGCCCATACTGTCTGCTCAAGAGATGTGTTTTGACTGCTATTTCTGGTGTTGGAAAATTTGACCACTAGAAAGGAGTTGTGTCTTTCTCTCCACAGATGAAATAATGGGCTGGGCAGTGGTCTGTGCAATTTTTTAGAGGAGTGGACTCCAATCTGCAGAAGGATGAAGACAGTAAGCAGAAAGAATGTCCACATTTGAGATTTTTTTCAGCTGAAGCTCAAATATCTTTGTTATGCGTGGCCACCCGCAGTGACACAAGCAGTGGAAAGAAGCTTGCTGTCCAAAGGAGGAATATAGAAAAAGAAACCTTGCAACACCAGCACAAGGGTGAATTAACAGGAAAAGAGGAAACTTCTGAAAGAAACTCAACTCCATCTCCCTGCAGTAATAAAGCCAAGATTACAAATGTCTGTGTGACAAAGACTACTGTGAGGGCCTTGCTCTGTCTAGAGACATGAGCAGCATGAGGGGCTTGTAACATAATTGGCAATATCAGGCAAAAGTTCTGATCCATGACACAAGTGACATTGCTAAAGAGCCTATATGTCCCTTCCCAGAGATTCAATGGAAGAAAAGGATACAACAAAATACAAGGGACTTTTCATATCAATAGGCTAGGCAAAAAAAAAAAAAAAAAAAAAAAAAAAAAAAAAAAAGATTTGATAATGCTATATCTATTGGAGGGTTCCAGGAGTAAGAAAGGGAAAAAAAAGAAACAGGTTTTAGATACTGCAGTTCAGTCTTGCTGAACCCTGCAGAAACAGAATGTTAAAAGCAGACACTAATAAAAGACAAGATAGCTGATAGCATCAAAGATGCTAGTTTGCCAGCACAGCTTTATTTAGACCCAGATCTCACACCAGGAAAAGTGAGGTCTCACGAAGCCTTAAAAAATAGCAACATAGTTTACATGTTAGCAGCAAAAGAGGGATTTTATCAGGCAATATTGAGGAAAAGAGAAAGTCACAACTGTGAAGAATTAACTAAAGCCTGTCAGGGAAGTTGTGCACTTATAAGGACACGCAGACAAAACCATTTGCTGTCTGTAGCTCACTGGGCATTAAATTGAATGTCAGTGACCAAAGTGTTCCCACAGTCAGATGTTAGTGTAGGTTCCTGGCAAATCTATCCAGCTAAAGAATTGCTGTACACCTGCAGGAAAGCCCTTATCAGGAAGCTGTGTATCTAATGAGTGTTGGTCACAGACCTTCACCAACTGAGCACCTCTAGAACCATCATTCAGACTGTCTAATTGCAGTGCTTGTCACTCTCTGTAAGCAGAACCAGTTGTGGCTCAGACACAGCTTCATCTATAGTTCTAAATATCCAAATATGTGACCAGAATATGTGCATTTACAGCAGAGATGTTAAAAAGTATGGTATATTAGTAAATACAGATTTGAGGTCCAAAATATGGGTATCTCTGACTGGAAATATGAATTGGGAAATCCATAAGTGTGACAAATAAATAGGAAATTCAGACAATTTTAGAAAAACCTTTGCTATCAAGGGTGTTTCTAATATAAGACCTGTACCTGGCTGTGATGATTAAAGGGAGAAACTTTTAAACTATTTTTAATTCTTACATTTATAGAGTCACACAGATGACTTTAAAAAGTTACAGAAAAAGATTAAATAAAGGAACCATTCTAAGACTGTATTTTTTTACAGTTTTTCTATAACAAGAGCAATGTTGGGTACAGCATCTTGTAATCAGCATGCCATAGACAAACACAAAGTAATTGGAAGAAAACCAATGATGAGTTATGGCCATGTGAAAAGTCTTTACAGAAAAGGACTGATGGAAGTGGAAATGGAGACACTAGCAGTCCTTTTTTTTTTCCTATCACATTATAATGAAGAAAAAATTGAATGCTCAGTGGAATTCTCTGGTTCAAAATCTTTGCATCACATTCTCTATCAGACTTCAAGATTTTGACTGATTTTTTTTAAACACTATATGCAAAGGCAAAAGCATTTATGACAGTGGCCACTATCCACTGCTTAAATTGTGCAGCTACTAACACAAGGAGAAAAGGCTTTAAAGAAGGATTTTCAGGTCTACATTGACCTTCTCTTGGAAACAATCCCAGTATCTAACAGTTAATTTCAGCAAATTAAGAGATGAATAACTAGACTTGCGAGAAACCTGCCAAATTCTGCCAAAGAGGGAAGTATTAGTGAAGTCAGCATTTAACAAACTTACTATTGTTTTGGAAAGATTGAATTGATTGCACACAACTGATTGCCAAATATTGAAGAGACAGCACTATCTAATCCATATTGTACTTCAGGAAGAAATCTCTTCCAAAATTTGGGAGACATCTGGATCAAGCAGAGTCAGCGCACTAAGAACAATAACCTATATGGTAGCTTGTTCTGGCTGAGTTCAGACACTAGGAGAATAATGTGATGGAAATAAGCAAACAAAAATATATAGCTTGTCAGATTCTAGAAAACTCTCTGGCAAGGGGTGTGGAGAGTTTTTAGTACTGTTATTTTAGACTTTACTTTTGGACTTTTTTTTTTGTTTGGGGTTTTGTTTGTTTTGGTTTGTTTTTCCTACAAAGAACATAGGAAAATTCCTGTAGCAGTGATTTTGCTAGATATACCAATTTGATTACAGTTTCAAGACTTCATCACATGCATGCAAATCAAGTCAACCAATATTTCCAAAACGCAGAGCATGAATAGACTAACAAGCTAAAGAAGGATAGGCTATGGGTTCCAGTATCTGGCAGGTGACTATCCATACTGTTGGAATGTTGGCATGATCTTTGCCATGGTCTCTGCCAAGCAATACCACTCAGTGTGGTATTGCACTCATCACACTCCACTGGACAGCACAGGCCAAAAGGCTGCATGGATACACCTTGATTCTTCTGGAATGCAAGAGCTTTTATGGAAAGAGCCAGAGAAGAGTTCCTGGCTCATTCAATTGATTGAAGATGTACAGACAAAGCCAAAGTCTCTGAAACCCTTGTAACAAAACATGGATCTTTTATCTTTCTGAAAACATTTGATTAATACTTCTCCTACTGCCTCAAGGCTTAATTTAGAAGCCAAAATTTTCAGAAAGTTTTCTATAATTTCTTTTTGCTCAAACATGCCTCGGTGCTCATTATATGAAATATTACTGATAGCCCCTCTCTCCCCTGTATTTGTGAAGTGAGAAAAATAATATTTCCCTCCACAAGTACTGTAAGGACAAACACAGTGATGAATGTGAAACTCCCAGACAATGAATTATGAGAGCTACATACCTTTCTTTAAGTCAGAGGATTTTACGGAATTTTAAGACAAAGACCAAACGAATGCTTTTATTAAATATCACTAGTATCTTCATGAAAAATATTATAAAAACAGACAGCTTGCTTTATCCTCTTCCAGATACATGCTGTCAGGAAATAATTTATATTTCACTTCCATATTATTTACAATAGATAGTAAAAGACTTATATTCTTTTCAGTTTTTCCAGATTCAGCAATAGTAACATTTGTACTTCTTCCCTTACCTTGACTTTGTATTACATGTGTGTGGTTCAACTATAGCTGTAATCTTTTTAAAGTTTCTACTACTTGAACTTCTCTGGCCATTGCACATCTTTGTACCTTTCTCTCTTTCTCTTCATGAATAAGCACTAAATGCCTCTGTATTTATATATATATATATATATATATATATATATATATATATTTCTTAACTCTCACTAATATGACTTAGAAGCAGGAATAATGTTCTCATTTTGTGGCACTTAGACCCACTTTGAACAGCAATAAATGGTTACGTGGAGCCTTTGGCAGTAAACAGTTAAGCCTTTTATTTAATTCTTCTAAATAACTCCAACTTTTCATAGTGTAGCACTTTCAACTAAAATGTTTTGGATGTCCATAACGCAGGTGGCACATCCTCATTTTTTAAACAAGATCTTTCTTTCATCCCTGCACTGTTGTGTGAGATTACTACAGAATTAAATAGGGATTTGGAATATAGCAAACCTCACAGTCCAGATTCTTTCAGTTTATTGCCCTTCTTAACTGCTGATGCTATTCAAGATGTATTACTGTACTAGTGCAGAACAATTAAACTGGAATATTACGCAAAAGCACTTTCACCTTTCCTATTAAAATATTAGGGATAAATTATTCTTTTTAGTCATTTTAGAAGAAACAAAAAAAAAATTAAGGAAAGCAGGAAAAATTTAGTTCATCTAATAGGAAAAAGCTTATAGTCATGTATTTGCATTTACATTCCACAGACAATAAGAGAAGCATCAATATTAAAAAATAAATATTGTTCGTTCAGGTGATGATTCAACACTAGTAAAGTCATTTTAAATGCAAATGATGGTTAACATGAAGTCAAACAAAAATCTGAAGAACTGCTATTAAATCCTTATGTAAAGTGTTGTGTGTAAAACGGTCTTAAACTCTGCAGTGTTCTCCTTGTTTGAAAACTGCTCTCTATATTTGAAATGGATGGCCAGTAGCAGTAGCAGCTAACAACAAACAAGACAGTAAGCAAGTCAAAGTAGAGATGAGATGACCAAGTCTGCATCTATAGGCTGAACTTTTCACTGATGCACCTCTAGATGCCTAAGCACCTGTAATAATTTGGTCTTCCCTTTGGAAAACTCCTCCTGTATTATGCACGTAAATCCCCTTCTTTCTAGAGGGTGTGTGTGTAAGGATGTGGGTGTTACTTTGTGTTTGCTACAAACTCATTTCTCATACTGGTGGATGGATGATAGTAGTGTCACAAGAAAAACAGGAACATTGTTTCTTCCTCTTCTACATTATCTGGTTTTGCTGGTCTAGTGACTTCACATTTCAAGTTGTATTGTTCTCTGAAGTTACAAAAGCAATGGAAAGCATCCTATTTATTACAAACAAGGGGCAAGATGGCTTGCTCAACACCAAAATGTTCACTGGTTGAAGTCACTTGTTTATTATTGTTATTGTTACTGGCTGTTTTATACAAACACAGTTTCACTGCTGCTTCACTTCATATTTATATCTCTTATGTCTGGAATTTTATATTCTCTATTCTCCACTACATAAAAAAACTACAGGCTTGCCTTGAAGACAATAAAAATTGATGTCTGGCTTTGCACAATTTTGATACTTGTATATTCCCAGGGGTTTAACAACAATTTAAAGCACTAATATAATTCTATGTGCCTTTTACATCAACTTTTTAATTGAACTCATGGGGCTTTTTTTACTATTTTAAAAATTATTTTTCTTTTTATCTTTCTAGGTTTTATTTAACCATTGTTGTTCCATTCTTTCCTTAATTTCTGTTACAGATATCAATCTCCTCTGAACAGACTCTTCAGTACTGACATTCTTCTTCTCTCCTCTATTGTCCTTTTAGCCTCATTTGCCCCTGGCATACTTCTTTGTCATAAAGCAAAAAAAAAAAAAAAAAAAAATCCTCAGTATTCCTTATGGAAATCTCAGATTCTTAATCAGAGAGGGAAACAGTAAAAAAAATGGTGTATTTATCTAAAGCTTCATTCTGGAAAGATGGATTTGCAATTTATGTCCAATACAAAAACCCTGATATTTTACCATATAGATGTGACCCTAATCAATTACATCTTTAGTAAACACTAAAGAAGGACAATACCCTGTCATTCCAGAATTCTGACCCAAAAAGCCTGAGGTTTGCAAATTCTGCTGCTAGCTCCTACTCATTCTATGTGTGTCATTGCATTTTCTCCAGGAACCGGATTTCATGAATGACGGATAACACATCATTGCCCTGGGCGCCACGGCAGCTAGTCAGTGGGCTGGTACTCATTCTGTATTAATGGTCAACCCACTTACACCATCTTCTCCACTTTCATTTGAAATGCTTGAGTGCCACAGTATAAGAAAGACATTAAGCTATTAAAGAAGTGTCCAAAGGAGGTCAATGAAGATGGTGAAGGGCCTTGAGGAGGCCATATGAGGAGTGACTGAAGGCACTGGGTCTGTTCAGCCCGGAGAAGAGGAGACTGAAGGGAGACCTCACTGCAGTTACAGCTTCCTTATGAGGGGAAGAGGAGGGGCAGGCACTGCTCTCTTCTCTGTGGTGACCAGAGACAGGACCCAATGGAATTGCCTGAAGTTTTATCAGGGGAGGTTGATGTTGGATTTTAGAGAAAGGTTTTTCACCTTTCTCTAAAGGTGAGCAGTGATGGCACTGAATAAGCTCCCCAGGGAAGTGGTCACAGCACCAGCGTGACAGAGTTCAAGATGCGTTTGGACAATGGTCTTGGGCACATGGTATGACTCCTGGGGGTTGTCCTGTGCAAGGCCAGAAGATGGAGTCAATGATCCTTGTGGGTCCCTTCCAACTCAGTGTATTCTGTGATTCTGTCAGTCTGGAATCATGCCATATTAAACTTCTTTCAATTATTATGATAATCTTGCTGCTTAGGTAGGAATTTAGGACAGTTCTCTTCATCTGGTTTTGGTTGTCTGGCCTGCTTTGTGGTTTAAATGCTAAATATATGTGATGTGCTTACATTGATCAAAAACAGGAAGAAAGCATAATGGAGCCCTGACCTTGCTTCACAGTTAGAGAACTTGCATAAGATAGTAGCAAACTTCACAGATATAAATTGACTTTTGACTAATCAATTAATTACACAGTTCTGTGGTTAAGTTGCTCCTTACTCTATTTGTGCAGGTTAATTGACAAATCTATACAAATACAAGAATCAGATTTTAATGTTTTTTTCAAAAGCTGTCCTTGTCAAACTCTTTAGTGATATGGAATTATAATGAAATACTTAAAGACCTTGTTGGTCTTAAAAATGTAATACAAGTATAGCTTATTTCTTTCAAATGCTCAAAAAAAAGTTTCCTTATTGATCAGTCGGGTTTTTTTATACAACAGTCTATACAACATTTTGCAATGAGGTCTTCAGGAAATGATGTAAATCATATTCTATAAGAAAAATGGGTAAATGAGAAAAGAAAAAAATTCAATGCATCATATCATGCTCTCTGCACAGCAACTCAGCCAAGTGTATTTGAACAGGTAGAAACCTCTTGTTTTACTTTCTATAAAGAAGGTGGGGGAACAGTGTTCGGATCTGTATAAGAAGGATAAATAATATTTCACATGTCAAATTTTGGATTTTGTGCTGTAAGGTCCTTCAGTTAGTCCTACCATTCAACTGATGACTCTAAGAAGTACTTAACATTACAGAACTTCAGGGGCAGCTATGATCAAATCATTAAAATATTAACTGATTAAGTCTTTTGCAAATGTAAAGAACAAAAATTTTGCTGCCTCCCTCCCTCTGAGAAAACTCACATTCACTCTTCAGTTTCATAAATAGTGAGCTATGAAGCTTACTTTTCCCTCACCAGATAAAACCTGAGCTAGTATGACCATCCTGGAAGATATTTTCACATCTTAATTTTCAAAAGAGTGTACAAGTTTTTATGTTATGTGAGTGATGTGAATTTCTGTAATGACAGAGATACAAAGGATATTACTTGCACAGCATGTGTGGGCAAGCAGAGAGAAAACTGCAAGTCTGATTCTTGAAATGGAAAAGCTTGTACAATATTGTCAAGATAAGGACAAAGACTGTTATAAGCAGGGATCTGTAGGTATGAAAGAGAACACAATATTCCCAGTATTGGCAGATGTTTCTCTCTGAGTTGCTGTCATTAGTCTGTAAGTATGTGAAAATAAACTGTCATCCTGTATTTTGGAAAGGATGAGTTTGGTATATGAAAAACACACAGCCAAGCTGCTAGTGGGATCTCATCATTAAGCTATATAATGTATAATAAATTAATTTTGAAAAAAAATAACCTTAAGGCTTCAAGAAATTGTCAGTGCCTGGTGTTCATTCAGAGAGATTTGTTATGCAGTTTACTCTGCAAGCCTCAATATGCTTCTGTTGCAGTAAGTCTTTGCCAGTTCATCAAAGAGAAAATTGAGAGAGAGAGAGTAGCTGTAAAAAAATTTGCCAGCAGTTGATGGAGTGTAATCAAGTGTAGCAGACAGACTACCAGCAGCTTGCTATGCATTCTTCCCTTAAAACAAGGCACTGCTAATGATTCAGGAGTAACAGGGAGGAGTTTCCAAACTTCATTTACCAGCAGACTTAGCCAGTAACTTTAAAAAACTAGTGTTCCTAGGTACTCTAGTGCTAGAATGGGGAATTTTATTGCATTTGGGTCTGAGGAGGCTCCCTATTCCCTAGAGGCTCTGTGGGGCAGGCTCTCTCAGACAAACTGCTCTTCCTCTGCCAGGATTGTGGCCTTATCCTCAGCCTGCAGCTATGTGTCTTCAGGAAGTATTTCACACCTGGGTCTTTTCTCAGTGGGGAAGACTGAAAAAGGGTAGTTTTGGAATGAAACTTGAAAAGCTACTTTATTGCAGCAGAGTAGCAGGATATACACTAGCAATAAGTCTGTAAATCACTAAATAGGTGTTTCCACAAGGCCTTGTATGGTGTCTCTACTCATCAGGGCAGGTCACTAAATGAGTTTCCCGTTTGATTTGACAAAGGGTGAAGGTGGGGAAAAAAAATTGAGTGAGAGAAACTAGTGATGTACTAAAGTCACAGCTGTTGCATCGTGTTATAATTGTGTTTGATAGGATGGAAAAGGAAGGTATCTCCTGCCACTTTAATGCTGAATTAGACAAACTGAGGAACCTTGCTGCCTATACAGAGGTGGATAACGACAACTGTCATTGCACAAGTCCATTCTGAAATATGGCATCTGGCTGCGACTTTGCTATGTTCAGGCCTTCCATTTTTCTCAGTTAGTCAGGCAAAAATTAATAACTTCTCTCCATTATTGTGTTAGCCCATATGCTAGAAGGGATGAATGCAAATAAATGCAGAAGCGGAAGCTTAATCAATTGCTGGAGACTCAGTAAAGCTTTAAAGACATGTAGAAGATACTGCAGACTGTCCTGAAAGGAACATGTTGCCATTGATCTGATTTAGTCATAAACATCTGTGAAGATCTGCAGTAAAGCAATATTCTTCTTACAATTTCAGTAGTTTATGCTCAGACTTGTCTTCAAGATATTTTAGAATAAACTTGACATTTATGGAAAATATTCTGGCAGTAACTGAATAATTTTGATTTTGAGAAACAGATCCTTTCAGAGTTTCCCCCTTTAAATGTCAGAATGTTTTAATCTTCATTATTTTTATACCTGGAAAGGATATTGGAAACCTCAAAGAACACCATGATTGATATTTTTACCAATCAACTGAGAGTGCAGGAAAACTAGAAATCAATGTAGAAATATAAAACAGGACATATAATACTGTGCTACCTACAAGATGGTTTTCTAGTTTTACTTTTCTCTCATGAACTTTAATGACGCAAAACAAATTTTTAGTGCAACTTTTCTGTTAATTGGTCTTGCAAGAGGGTGACTGTTTCATTCTGCTGTGACTCCTGGGAAACTATCTGAGATACTAACCTAGCCGTGCTAGCTCACCTTGGTAGGGAACTTTTTAGCTCTCTCCAAAGGAGGTAGGGAAAACAATTTGTCTCAGATATCTGAGAATGCAGCCAAAGAAAAGGAGATAGAATGAGCTGGAGTTCATTGTTCATTTCTGATGAATTTTGTGCTAATACAAATCTCCAGTAATGGATGAATTCTGATCCAGGAAAGCCCACGTTGAGACCTTAAAGACCTTCTGTTCAGAAATTATCACTGTCTTTATTATACTTTTTTATTTTCTTAAGACTTTAAATTGTATTTTCCAAATAGGTTAATTGTCTTCTCTAAGGCTTTAACTCTGCAGTTTCCATCAATACTAAGAGGTACCAAAAAGTCAACAATTGCCATAAAATGCACTATCATTTGTTCAAAACTCACACTCAAAGTAAGATGAGAAGAATGGTCCTAAACACTAATAAGTAGTGTGCTGTTTGTATCTGCACACTTCTGCTGCTCTGCTTGTCACTATATTTTCAAAATATGACCAGTGGTTTAATCTTATGGCCAACACAATACCCTGACAATGCATGCCCTCTACATCCTTATGTAATTACACACTTTGTAAACACTTCCCCACAGTCTTTCACAAAAGGTGGAAAACTAGTGTGTTTTCTCTCTGTTTCAGGACTCTGTCTTGCTTTAAGAGCCACAAACCAGTCTAGCCTCAGCCTATGTATCTGTTTTGAAGTCAGTGGAGTGAGCTTATTCCACATAAGTGGAAACTCTAGCACTGTGGTTTAATTCCACTGGTCACTAGACTTCTGTGAATATTTAGTACCTTTAGTTTATTATGTATGTAATTAGAAAATCTCATATGTTCCAGGATGGGTCTTCATGTGTGGTGACAGTGTAGAGAGCACAATTCAGGAACAGACACAACAGGTGCACACACACAGAAGTATTTTCCCTGTAATGAGTTTGGTGCTGGTCTACACATGGCTGTTGTTGGAACATCCTGTGAATTGGTGTATCAGAAACAGAGCTTCTATGAGTCCCACCTGGAGCCCTTGGTCACTACAGGACAGGAGAAAGGGAGGAATGGAGAAAAATGTCCCCTTTTTCTTATTCCTACAATCTCAGCTGGTCCAGCTATTGGCTTTGATTGGTCTTATGTTACTGAAATAACACCACACTGGGCTGAGAAGATCATACTGAAATGATCCTACAAAGGGTGCTAGACATAGCCTTCTGGCCACTTCAACTCTGCAGCTTGATGATAGAGAACTGTACCAATTAAAAAAAACAAAAAACCAAAAAAACAAACAAAAAAAAAAACCAAACAAAAAACCCAGCATGAGCAGCCACATTTAGTTACTAACCTAAAATTGTTAAATCAGAAGCGAAGTGTGTAGACTGATGGGATGTTCTTTGTCAGATGAAATGATATAAGCCAAATTTGACACTACAGAAATTAGCCCAACACTGGCAAAGTCAATGGAATTTAGCCTGATTATTCCAATAATCTACTTGGCTCAGTGTCTTGAGGTCTTGCCTCATGAGGCACACACAGCACTAAAAATGCTCCATTTTAAAGAACAGTGATCATACATACAAAAGTAGAAGATGTGTAATGCTGAAAATATGTTGTCATCAAAAGGTGCAAAAAACAGAAAAAAGAAATTACATTGGTTGGTAGTTGGTGAGATCAAACAGAAAGAGTCAAAGCAATTAAAAGATTTCAGTGGATTAAAATGTTGTCACAGGATAACAATCTCCCAGTGACAGATTCTGAGGATATTTACCTTCAAAATAAGAAATATTGAACAGTAGCAAAATACTTGAACCATCAATTATTTTCTACTGTACTGAGGAATTCATCAATTAAAAAAAAAAGATAATAAATAATTGGTGGCAGGTTGGTGGAGCTACCAATTAAATTAAAGATGAATGGTCAGGTTGAAAAATCATGTTTTGTCTAATTAGAACTCAAGACTTGCACACAGTCGTGACAAGGCAAGATGAGAGCCAGGGACAGAAATAAACGTGTGTGTCTTGCTCCCCCCACAAAGTGGGAGGACTGACCTGAACTTGGAAAGGGCTCTCTGTGATTTTAGAGCAAGTAGGAGTGCTAAGCTTGCAATGGTGACCTGCAAACCTCTCCTCAATGCTTTCTCATTTTCCAGTTTAGACATTGCTGACTCAGCACACTGATATCTGTGCACACATTTTTTCACGACTCCCAACAATTTATACACTTTGAGCAGTGGAGTCTAGCCATCTTATGTAAGGGCACAGATGGCATTATCTTCTATGGCTTTTCTGACTAAGAACTTCCATATTACTGAATTAATATCTATATTCTTGCTGCAGATCTGGGCCTGAAATAATATAGCTGGCTCAAACACTGCTTTATAGTTACAAAAGATATGGGATATTAGACAGTCATGAAATTAACTAAGTACAAATTAATGTGCATAACATGAGAAAACATTATGCACATGACATTTTATGTGTGTATGTCTGTTGCTCTAAAACATAGCTATTGTTCAGGTTGATCATAATTTTAAATTCTTATGCAAGACAGAACTATTAAGAAGTCATATTTTTTTTAAGACTATAATAGAGCTCACTTATGTACAACTATATTTCTACTACATAAAGGGGATATTTATATATGGCAGACAATCTGACAGAAATCTAAATAAAAATAATATTTTGGGTTTTTGATAACTCAGATAACTTGTTCTACTGTCATGTACACAAAACCAGCTTAAAATACACTTTTGAAAACTCTAGAGAGATCTTTCTCCTTTATGTTTTCACACATTCAAGAACAAAACAATGAGTAAGGTTCATAATAAAGTTCAGAGTCAGCAAAAACTTAGACTCTCTAGAGTCTATTCTCTGTGCTGCTACTGCATTAACAATGGTATGCTCATTTAGCATTTAACAAACAATTGTACTTGACAATATGTACGAAAAGCTCTAATCGTGAAAGCTTGAGTAATCTAAAACCCATCCCTGACAAGATTTCACTGCTGGAAGCCTAATTTCAAAATGTCAGCCAAGGCTGAGGAACCATATATTGCATGCTCATTAAATGTAATAAATCCATTACAAACGTCTCAAAATCTGCTATAATCTTGCCTGCAACCCTGGAATGGGTGTGAGACCGTACAAAAATAAAAAAAAAAAAACCTGCCTTGCATGCTATGCAATATATGAAAATAAGGCTCAATAAGGCTAACAGCTTTCATTTGCTTAATTCTATAGGCTGTGGCCAAGATTTATCTTTCTGCGAACTAAATGATGCTTCTCAACTATTTATGTGATTGGAAATCTATAAAAGCTCTGGCTTAAAACAAAACTGTGAAAGTTCATATTTTAAAAGTATATTTCTTTATCTCAGAGTATATCATCACAAGAGAAAGACAGCAATGACAAAAATTTAGAAAGAATCTGAATGTCAACAGCTTTATCAGCTTGATTTCTTTTTCATTTAAATGAAACGACACTGTGGTTAAGAATCTAAACATATCCAACATATATATTAAATGTACCATTTCAACAGTCATATTTTGTTACAAAATGTGTATAGAAACCAGTCTTAGAAAATAACACTGATGAGCACACAGACCAGTCGGTGTGAAAAACGGGATACATATAGTTAGTTCCTCCATGTGCCAGGGAGCAGCGCGGTGCACCAGTCCCAAGGCATCCCTGGATGCAGCACTTCCATCACTGGGGGCAGTGGGGTTATGTACAAGTCTTTGACCAAGGACCAGCCTAACTGTTGCTGAAGGAGTGTACCTGATCTGTATTTAGGTAAGATTGAAAAAATCTCTAAATATGATTAAATCCTATTATAATCGACCAACAGCACATTTCTGTTATGGAAAGATAATTAATATCAACACTTCCATGCATAAGTGCTTGGTATGTTATAATCCTTGTTTAAGAAGGTGTTACTGACAGGCAGTTTTGTTTCACACAAGATCAGAAGAGAAAAAACAGTTTTTAAAATTTAAATTATCTCCAGTTAGCATTTGAATTCCACAGATGCTGCTTTGTATAAATTAGCCCTGAGTTTTACCTTCCACTGGTTTCAGAAAAGCAGGAGACTCCTAACTATGTTTTAACATGAATACCTGTAGTACAAAACTTGACAGTGGGAAAATTTAAATTTATCCCTTCACCAAGAGCATAGCTTCAAGGGAGGAAAAAAAAAAAAGCAGTGGTGGGTATTTCTTGTTGGGACGTTTGCTCTGTCACTATAGTTTTGGTGTGCTCTCAGAACACAGAACAGGATAAGCCCTCCAGAGCTGGTGCTTGGGGGAATATCTGGTTTCTGTGTCATACATGGGTTTGGAGGCAAGCAAAATGCTCAGCAGTTCAACTCCACAGAGGAGGTCCATTTTGAAGCAAGTATGAAATTGTAACCTGGAAGTCATGAGATATTAAAAAAAAAATTCTTAAAAAAAATTAATTAAAGGTGTCTGGACTTAATTTCCAAATACAGTGCAGTGACTTCAAGTGTTTCAGTCCTTCCAGAAAGGAAAAAGTCATGAAGCTACTAGAGTTGGCACAGAATTTTCACTAACTTCGTTTAGTCCAGAAGTTCAAATGATATTTCACACATATCATTGGGGATGTACCCTGTGGAATGTGCTTAATAATTAAAATACAAGCAATTTTAAAGCGCCTCGTCTATGCATCTGTGGTATTTTCTGTTGTAGATTGTGCTTGCCACATCTTCTGTTCCTATAAGTTAAGTTGCCACAACATAGGTGAATTTCATAACTAGTGTGCTTGCATATTAGTATTTTCAAGAAAAGAGTAAGTTATGAATACTATCTTATTAAGAAAACTCAAGTTAAATGCTAAACACCATACTAAACTCTCTAGTTAGATTAATAAATAAATCAATTCTTTCTACCCTAAAGACAGAGAAGGTGCTGAAAACCAGGCTAAAGTCCTCTATGTTACATGAACTAGTGCTTATACATGGCAAGAGCAGTAATAGAAAAGCTGCAAACTTAAATCAGTTCAGCATTAGATTGCAAATCTATACTAAAGTTTCTCCTGCTGAGATGAAGGAATCTAGAGGCATAAAGAAAGTGTGGCACAGTCACTTAAGAGAGACCAACTTGTAATTTCTTTTTGTGAAAGGATTGGAACACCCACTGTCCCCTGGGAACCTTTAGGCAAATCATCCCCACTAGCTGCTTAAAAATGTGAATATGGCAGCCTTGTCAGTATTGTGATTGCTTACAGAAAAATTTAATAGAAAGAGTAATAAATTCATCTGGATATAATGTCATGACTACTTAACATAAGACATGACTCTATTCTCAGATCACTGAAGAGCAACTGCATCACTGTGCAAAATAAGATCAATTCAAGCTGCTTGCTCACGGCTCTGTAACCTGTTCACAGTTTCTTATAGCCATAAAAAATGTTGATATTTCCAACAAAAACTAAAATTCCATGAATGTGAGACAAATGATATAGGAGAACACATAATGTATAGAACCAGGTGTCAAATATGTAGAAAGCTATCAAATGTGCTGTTAAAGTAAAAACCTTCACCTGCCACTGTCACCCTCTTTAAAAGTCTAAACATTATTTTTAACTCTGAAATATTTCTGAAATAAGGAAGGCTTATTATTAATTGAATTCTTCTATTTGGTTGATACTAACCTCATATGAAGCTGAAGGAATATATAAATAATATTATGGATTCATATACATTAGAATATTGCAATATTAAACAATTTTTTTGTTATTTTTTGCTCTGATTTCAAAAGAAAATAGCAATTTTAATAATTTTCAAACATATTGTCAAATAAAGGAAAAAAGCAAAATAAAGCATATTGCCTTTTGATTCAACAGCATACATAGTAGGTTCTCCATATCCCTGTGTTCTGATACTTTTGTGAATTGGTTATTTGTATCTGGCACATTGTCTTTGTTTTCATCATTTGCTCATACTGGAAATGCATCAATGTTGCATTTTGACTTCAGGGTTCTGTGTCTGTTTGATCTAGTCACTAATGAATTGTATTCTACTCTCATACACACATGAAGATCCCATCATAACCAAAGAAAATTGTGTATTTAAAAAAAATATTATATGATGGATTCCTATTTGGAAAGTACTACACATCAGTGTACAGAGGCACACACATACACACATGCACAAAGAAAATTCCACAGGATTTAATGGAGTTTTTGTTTTTTTAGAATTTATTCCAAACTGCTCTGGAATTCTGAATTTTCAAGAGATGCACTGAATATTCTCTAAAAATCTAAAACAATGATAAAATAATTATTTTTAAAAGAATAATGGAAATATGAAATATTTACCCTTTTGAAAGAAACATACAAAATTTTTATAAGGGTGTTAAGTATGGGGACTGTGAATTACTGCTCAGGAACTTGAAAACTAATATGGTGCACATAACTGGGTGATAATGGTTACTTTAGCTTTTTTTACCCTGTCACAATCATTGCAACAAAAGACCGATCTTGAATGGAACTTTTGCACAGGTCCCATAGCTTTGGTGGGGCAAGTATTCACTTCAGAATTGCAGTCTGATTCAGTTGTAGGTGCTTTTGACTATCACATTCTGTTGATTCAATGTCCTGCTTACTATAGCTTTGTACAAATGGTTAGATCTATTAATTTCAAATCCACTGTAACTCAGTATACAGAAAACTGTCCCATTAGAAAAGATGGCTTAAAAAGAATTAAGAAACAAAAGAGATTGCTATATATATTACAAAGAAGAGCATCCCACAGGAAAACAAGTTAATACAATGCAAATATAAATTCTGCTTCTGTGTTGGATCTGCCACAATTAGGTTTTTATGACAATTTGTAAAAGTATAGTAAATGTATGGTATGCTGCTATTTGGCAGGCATAGTCAATACAAAATGGTGTTCCTTGAATGGGTCCTATCTGGAACACCTTAATCCTGTCCCAGCAATATTTGTGAAACTCCTGGGCCTTTTGCCACTCTTGCTTCAACATATTGCTAAATAAATAGCCATCATTTCCAAAGCACTGCAGGGTTTTTAAGCTAAATTTCAAAGCTCTGCAGGATTTCATGCTACACAGCTCCTATTACAATCTGGGGCTATTGTGCAGCTTAGAAAGCACTGTATGGAAAATCTGCCCCTAAATGAGAGTTGGGAGGGAATAAATCCCATATTTGGAATTAGAAAAACTAAGGAAACAGCACCTATTCTATTACTCCTTGACAAGCAGCTAGAAGAAATGAAGAAGGATATATTTGCTAGTGTATTCAAGCTACTTTGTGCTGAACTCTTGAAACAAAGCAATTGTAAACTAACTGCTTAACTAGGCAGCAGAGGCTTTATGGCCTGTTTGCATTTTGAAAGGAATGCAAAGGAGTTGAATAAGACTTCAGGATTGATTTTCACTAGGTGATTTTCACTTCACCTAGTGAGTCATACTGGTGTGTGCTGATTGTGATGGTTTTCAAGAAGTTCTGCTGTTACACTTCTCCTGCCATTTTGCAAGGCTTTACTGGCTGCAGGTATAAGTTAACATCCAGTGCAGTTCAATATTCTTCAACCAGCCCATAGTTTAACATTGATTTTAAAAGGGAAACAGGAAGTGACATCATGTTCTGAGCATCAATCTGATGTTCTCAAGCTCTGATAACACAGAGATAAAAAAAGGCAAAAGATCAGCCTGGAAAGTGGGTGTTTAATAAATGATCTCTTTCTTTATTTACTGAATTAAATTTTGTCTCTTTAAAAAGTTTCATTCTGTTAACAGGTTAAAAAAAATACCCCACAATTTTGTAAAAGTAGATTTGATTTTTAAAAGGTAGTATTAGCCATAAATTAAGCAAAAAATACCTGGCCTACTTTAGAACATAACAGAGTACTTGAAGATACGAGTATGGCAAGGATGGTCAGCTTACTAAAGAAAAAAATGCTATATAGTGTGATTTCCCATGATAGCATAAAGCCACACAGGAACAGGACAGTCACATGCCAGAATGGATGGTTTCCTGAAGGGACTTCAGAACAGGCTCTTACATCATTGGGTTATTTTGTACCTGTGCATGAGGCAGTTTCTCAGTCCCACTCTGTGCCATGGGGCTGCAAGAGCTCAGTGATGCATTAGATTGCTGTCTGGCTTAGGATATAACCCCCAGGCAGGGATACTTCATTTTGAGTGGAAGCCTTCCTTAATTGATTCCACAATATGCAAAATATACTATATATGACATCATTGTGTACTATAATTCTTTATTAAGTATAAATAGTAATATAATCTCTACTCCCCACAGCCTTTTAAACTATAGCTCAGTAACCGAAAGAAGAATAAAACATTTCTTGTGAGAAGCACTGCAATGGAGAACTCCTTGCACACAATATATGTCCCACTGGCATATCATAAGAGTCTTACTGAGCTATCACATCTCATAACCATACTTTAATTCTCATTTTTCTATCTATGAGGCAGAGCTACTGCATACAGTTTTTATTACTGAGCTGAAAATGTTCAACTTACCCTCACTGAGAAAGGGAATTTGATAATTTGAAGGCAACAACAGGAGAGGATAGCCATTACACTAAAGAGATTATCCGTTGTGAAGATTGACAGCAGAGTGAAAAATTGGACAAGAAATATAGAGGGACAAAGCGAATAGGAAGATCTCTGCCTCTTAACTTAGAAAATTAAAGAGAGGCAAAAAAAGGGGGTGGAAATAGAGAGAAGGAACTTTCCTTCTAATATGAAAATCCTTAAGGAAGTTGCTTCTGTCAGTGTCCAGGTTGGAGCCTCCAACAGTCCAGGAATGTGATGAGCTCTTCTATAAGAAATAATCTGGAAACACAACATGCCCAGCTGGCTAGAGCCACTAAATACTTGAATACTGTAGTTGGATGCTGCTTCTCTTTCTTATGAGTTACGGTTCCTCACTACTACTAGAAAAATTTTCTCCAGTGAAATACAAATACTGAAGAAAACCTATATGATCAGAAGGTAAAGCTGGTACCTTGTAAGCTGTCTTTCTATTTGAAAATGGAGAAGTCCATGAATTCCCAAATATTGGCTTTGATCATAATGTAGGATGACAAAGAACTGGCATGAACAACGAAATGGATGACAAAAGCCAGACCAAAAGCATAAGATCACAAATCATAAAAGCAAGGCAAGCCATTAATGAAGAAAGAAGATAAAAGAACTGAAGGGAAGAAAAGAAAAAAAAAAACTACAACTGATGAAATCAGAGACTATGCAATGATATTTTTTCTTTTTTAGTCTTCAACTTGAAAACAGATTATTTTTTCCAGATGCAGGCCTAAAAGAGAAATCTCCACTCATTATGAACACTACTTGCGAGGAGTTGATAAGAATGGAAAATGCAGCCTTTAAAACTAGGATCATGCTCCAGAGCAGGGGCAATGTAAAGTGGTGCTTGGCTCCTACCAAGACAGTCTGGCTGAAAAATTCTCTCTTCTCCTTTCTGACAGCCAGTGAAAGACATTATACACTTGCTCCTGCCCAATAATCATAAAATCATAGAATTGTTACAGTTGGACCTCTGAGATTATCAAATCCAATTGTCAATGTAGCATCATCAGCATCCTCAACAGTTACCTGCATTTTTCACACTAGGAAACTAACTAACTAGGAAATAAAATAATCTTGCTGTGACTCCCTTCTTTGCAGATTCAGAAGTACCACAGTTCTGTTTTCACAAGAAGGATTTTTCCTTGGTGCTCAAGAGGAGAGGAATGGGTGGCTTGTCTACTGAGCATGCTGGTCAGCCCTTCTCCATCAAACTCTCCAGGGCCTGGAAGGCACTGCATACACAATTACACAGTAACTGTATTGCTAGTGACACATTATTTTAGTTTCTAGTATTTTTCTTCCTAATTAGAAGTCATTAGCATATATAAACATTCTTTTTCTGAAATGTTTTGAGCTCTGTTCCAGTTTAGATTCTGTTATTTTGAAAGGTAAATAACCATAAAAGAATTAAGCAAAATGTAACATGTCCCATAAAGCTCAAAGAAACATAGATGTTTACCATACAGCTTTAGATGGAAAGTAAATGCTTCTGTATTGTTTTGAGTGTGTGTGTCTTCAAATTGTTCCTAAGTAGCAAAATTATCATTGACTGAGCCCAGGCATTTTATTATATACAAATTACGTCTTATTAAACATTTTAAAGGAAATATAATCTATTCATTTATTTTAAGTCATTAACCGCATGGCTAACCACATGATTAACCCCTGGCTCTATGTCTCACTGAGTCTTGTATTAAAAATTTAATGTATATGGGATGCAAACAGTTCTCATCTAAAACAATATGTACTAACAGACTATCTGCAGAAAAAAAATAGTGCCTCAGCAGGAGGAGATGAAGTTTTATCTGGCACAGAGCTATCCATGTGGAATGCACTAAAATCAGAGAACATCTAAGAGCAGGGAGTATCTTAGGGAAACTAAGAAATGCACTCAACTCATTGTGACCACACATGTGGCCTTCTAACTTGTCATTGCTAACTTTTAACTTGTAAACCCCTAAAGAGGTGTTTTCTGTCATATTCCAGGCTGGAGCAACAGACAAACCCTACAACAGTCCATGAACACGGTGGGCTTCTCAGCAAGAAATGCCTAGCTGGCCAGAGCCATTAGAGATTTGAGTACTGTAGTTCGATGCTGCCTCTCTTTCTTATGAGTTCCTGTGCTTTACTGTCATTACAAAATTGTTCAATAGTGAAACTGAAATGCTGAAAAATCCTAAATGATCAGAAGGTAAAGATGGTATCCTGTAAGCTCTCTTCTTTATTTGAAAGTGGAAAAGGTCTGTGTAGAAGCCCCTGAATTACAAAATGTTGGCTTTTATCACAATACTGTTATTTGCACGCATAAGTTTATAGAGTAGAAGTTGTGACCTTTCTTCTCTGCTATGTGTTTCACTGGTATATCAGCTTTTGAGGCCTAAATATTTAACCACTGTAATCTGCTCTACATGTGGAGTGCTCAGTGGGTGACACTTCCAGACCAGTCGGAAGCCTCTGCTAATACCAAAAAAAAAAAAAAAAAAAAATTAATTCTTTGGTTCTACTCATGTGTGACTGTAATCAATGAGAGCAAAGTTTGTCCCCTTCACAGCACTACTGCTTCTAGTACAGCTTGTCCCTGTAGGTGACCCTACCCTCACTGCTGAGTGCAAACAGAGCATCTTTTTTCTCCATTTTTTCTGTCAGAGTTTCACATCCAGCCTTCTTCGTAACATCCGCTGTTTCTGTGTACCAATCAACATTTCTATGGTCAAAATCCTCATTAATGGAGAGAAAACAGTCTTATTACAGTTGAACGAGTCCTCACTCTGTTTCTACAGGAGAACTGGCAGATCTCAATGTGCTGACATCGAGAAAAGAGTGCAAGACTGATACATTTACTCAAGCTTTTTCCTATGAAATAAGTTGAGGTTCTGACCAGAGGGAAAAATAAAAGAGAAATGTTTATATCCATTAATAAATCAAATGGAAAATTTGTTGATGTTGGAAATACTCTCAGAGCCTTAATGATAGGTTTATTTTTATCAACAACAACAATAATTAATAATTAATACTTTATGCTTGTCAGATCCATCTTGGCAACTAAAATTAGCAAATATAAAATGCTACATTTTAGATTATATTCTTAGCAGGGATGTCTCCAACAAAATCTTGCAGACTATATCCATGTCCATCACATTCTGGATGACGCGATATAGCTAAATTACCTCTGGAAAGTTTATTTGTATTCTCTCTGGTCCTCTGCAGGGAATTCCTTTACTGATGCTCTGTGACCTGCACAGATCAGATAACTCTGCCTGCAGAGCTAACAACTAAAATCAGTGCCATCCTCTGAACATGAAGCAGCATCTCTAAACCAACTGATACAGGTTTAGAGCAGTCTGACTAATGTTTTATTATAGATCTATTCTCATATTTTAGAAACTACAGAAAACAAAAGCCTCTCACAGACCATGGTGAGAGAACCAGACTGCCACAGGGGAGTATCATACATATGAGCCTAACAAGAAGTTTGGAGAAGAAGAAAGCTAGGGATTGCACTGGAGGGCTACTTGTTTTGTGCATTCATAATCATCCATTCCTTATTCCCTAGTTTTCAACACCATTTAGACAAATTCCTTCCAGAAGTTTAAGCTTTTGTAGTGCACTAGCAGATTTCTGCCCATCAGTTTCTAAGGAAGACAACTGAATCCAAGTGCCCTAAACCAGTTCTTCTAGATGACACATGATGACAGGTTTAAATATAGAGAACAGAAGGACCATGAGCTGAGATTAGAAATGTCCATCTGAATTATTTTTATTTAACACTAGGAGAGTGTCACTGACAGATACGAAGGTCCACTTGCACTGAGTGTAGCATATACATATTATGAATGGCAATTCTGTAAAGTGCTCCTTTGACAAAAAAAAACCCCTCGATTTGATTCTTTGGCTCTGCTTTGCTCATCATACCTATCAACTGAAATACTGAAACATCAATGAACTGAGATCTCCAGAGGCTCCAACACATAATGAAGTCATCATGGTATGACGAGTGTCATATGAGCTGTATCAATAATTTGTGTGCATGCTCCTAGCCATGGCAACTGCAAGGCAACACAATTTGGCTTAGTTCTGATTCATTTCAGGCTTTGCATTTGCTACTGGAAAAATGTGTGCACTGGGATTAATGCCACAACTCGGAGTTTTGAACTCCTGTTTACAATGAGCAGGAAATTTCCTACAGTTAAAAAGACATGTTTGATTGTTTAATGCCTAATGTTTAACAAGAACAGATACATTCTTTAGGTATTCATGGACTTGGATTGAGTCTTCTCATTAATATTTTAAAAACTCTCTAGAATACGTTTTTACTAGTGTTAGGTATTACTGCTGAATCTCCTTTCCAAAAGGAAGAATCCTTTAGAAGAGAATGGAAGCAAACACTTGATCAGCTTTAAGTTTTACATATTCGTTTCTGCAGTGATTTTATCAGCTGCCATTATTCAGAAATTGCAAGAGACAAACTGAGTCTAACAACAGTTCTTGTCTGTCATTAATGCAGTCTTGATACCTAGGTCTAACAACTATTCCTAGCAAAACCATTTTTCTTCCACTGTAGTACAACTGCAATGCCTTGTTGGATCATTCAGTTTAGTAAAATGTTATTACTATTCTATATTTACTTAAAAAGATAAGCAGTGTCAAAATTAAGGTTTTATAGCAGTAATTAAATTGCTAACACTCAAGCATGAATTCTGATTGATTTGACATAAGAGGATATACAGTAAAAAACAGACACTTAAAAGACCTCTTAAATATAAGAAGTGTAATATCTAAATGGAAATAATAACAGCTTTACAATTAATCCCATCTTTTTAAACCCCAAGTTTCAATAGCTGTACATTCTGACACATGAGGTTTTGTTGTCCTGTATGGCTCAGCTAAGCTTGTTAAGAAGCCATTCTCTTTCTAATCTTTCACCTAATTTTAAGTGGTATTTAATGAATAATACATCCATTTAGATTTCTAGCTTAAAGAAATTATTTAGCAAATATGTGATAGGTTGCAAATGCAATTTTTCATGAAATGGAAAGCACAGAGCACAAATTATATGCCACGCCACTAATTAGAGACAGATATGTAATCACTTACTAATGGAACAACATTTTGTGCCAACCTTATTCATACTTCCTTCCAACTGCTGGACTCCTACTGCCAGATATATTTCCATTTTCTTCAGGAGAGAGAGAGACACTAGCATGTTTTCCATCCTGTTTTTAAACTTAGAAGTCTAGTGCATACTGAACTTTCTGACATTACGGGAATTCTATCAGTTTTAACAGCTTGAGGCCTTTTTATTACAAACATGTACACTTCCCTGCAGGATTCTGGAAATCTCACAATTACATTCATTAAAAATGTCCATGATTATAGCCAAATGCATGTTTTGTAGATTTACCTTTACAGTTTCCTTTCAACAATTATTCTGAGCATAACTTTTTATTAAATTCCACAAAATACCTACTTATTCATCCAAAATGTCAGTTTGATATGAATTTTGACAAAACCATTAGAAGAGAAAAATACCAGAGCACATTTACTGTCAAATTTGTCAGTACCAGGCTTAATGTCTATGGTATGACTCACTGAGATTCAACAAAATAAGCATGTACGTCCATGAAAACAAGCATAAAAAGGTCATGTTTCAGCAGCAGTCTAAAATTAGAAGCATTACATGCCTTTTACATTAGCATCAAGAGGATCTCTAGGTACATAATTTTGGGTCTTTGGTCATACCTAGGAGTCCCTTTGTTTGACAAGCTGAGCATCTCTCTCATGACAAAACCCTGCTGTAATCCAAAGAGTCTACCAGCACTGGTATTTCTCATGTCATAAATATGCTCAGATCATGCTTGCTGAATGCTGACTTCATTGACTTGGGCACACAGTGACCACCATTTCTTTCTCAGAAAGAAAAAGCAGGAAAGGTCAGAATTCGTGTGATTATCCTTGTTTTTCCATCTTATTGTTAGCCTCAGTCTAGAACAGAGATTTGCATACTGCTTGTCCCACTTCCCATGAAATTTCACTTAACATCACCTTAAAGAAAAGACAGAAAGTGGAAATGAGAATGAAACTCTGATCAGACCAGTCAGAGAATCAGATCAATCCAATAGTCATTTTCTGATAAAATGCTCTCATTGGTGTGATTGCAAGACATAGGGCCTAAAAACTGTGACCTAGGAAATTAAAAGGAAAAAAAATGCTAAACTGTACAAATGAACTTCATAGTGCATGCCAAGGTTAAAGCATATCATATGTTCCTAAAAATATGCAGACCCAACAGGGAGTTCTAGTGATGTATAAATAAAAATCAGTACAATAGGTAGACAATCTTCTGCAAATTTACTCTATTATTTGTTAAATGACAGTCCTTTTAAAGTGACATTGTTTTCTATTATTTCATTCTATTATACAGAAAGAGTAATGATGTAATAATTACTGTTGTAGGGCAGAAGATTTATGTTGCATTTATCTCAGAGCTGTGATTTTTGATGTATTATTTTACCAGGTATCTATTAAAAAAATCTTACTGTGTTTCTGTACCTGTTTAGGTTTATGTGACAAAGGTTTTCTATGCCTAGATTCTTAGAAAGCGTAATTCACATATGAAAATCCATCAGAAGTTCAACTTTCACATTATAATGAAAATAACCAAGTAACTTGGTTTGGATGTTGCTGTTCTTATCATTCTTAATTAAATCCTTTAGTATTGTGATGTTAATTGCCATGGTAACTGCATTTTAAAAATAATTTTTACTATTGCTTAGAATTGTCTATTGTTTCCTCTTAAAATTAAGATCATGTAAGTGAAAGACATGAACATTTAACTGTTTGTAGATTGTTTTATTTCCCATTGACTACCTTTCTATTTCTATTGAAATTCAAAAAATAGGCAAAAGAGAGGTGTGAAAAAGGTGTGAAGCCCAAAAATAGCTGCTTGAGTCATTAACAGATTGTCTGAAATATTTCATAAAGGTGTTTGTTAGAGAATAGAGAATCTATTTTCCTTAGAGCTGTGGGGGTGAATTCAAGAACAGAAAAAACTACTCTAAACAGGTTGTGAAGATCAAGGAGGAAAAACCACACAATTCTGGGAAGAGTAGGACAGCAAAGAGTTACCTCAGGAAAGTCTGAGCTAACAGCATCTCAGAGCAACCTGTCAGTGCCTATGGAAAGGTCATTGACAAGATGAAGCCAGGTTCTTCACAGTGATGTGTAGTGGGATGACAATGGGCATAAAGAAACAAGAGGAGGTGCGTACCAGATATATGGAAACACATTTTGACTGTGAGGACAGTCAAGCTGTGGATCAAGCTTCCCAAGGAAGATGTGATGTTACCATGCCTGGAGGTTTTCAAGACTTTACTATTATATAAAGTCCTGAGCAATCTGTTTTGACCTAACAGCTGACCCTGCCTTGAGAATGAAGTTGGATACATGTTCCAACCTTAACAATTCTGGGATTCTAAAATAGTTCTAAAAGCTTTTTAAAAGGTTCTGGGGATAGGAGACACAGAACAGATGCTCCTAAAATCTGACCAATTTCTTCCCTGAAACCTGCTTACAATCAAAATGTCTGTTTTGTTTAGATATAGCAAACTGAATGATAAATTTGATGTATTTTGAGTAACAGTCTGACAGGCACTTTTGAGAAAAATGTTACCTTCTCCTCCGAGGCAGGTAACAGTAACATGAATGACAATGTTTTGTGATCTTGGGTAAGAAAGATCTGCTCCCAGAGGTTCTCTTGAGAATCTAAAAGCAGGTAGTTAATTCAGCTGATGTTAACAGGTTTTGTCAGAATTTGGCATGGTAAAACAGCATTGCTTAAACAGACCTACTCCTGTAATAGTTATTCAGCTAAATTGGCTTTTCTCCCTTTGGTTGTTTCTGAGTTTCAAAACACACAGCAGACAGATAGATATGTGTGGTGCAGTGCACTCTGACTCCTGACCTATTTACTGGTGTGTTTCTCAGATGGATGACCCATACCAGAGACTCTCTGGGTCAGCTGTTCAAAAAGCTGTTACACACACAAAAAAAAGATGACAATCAGCAGAGTAGGTGTTAATTTGGAAGTCAGATACTGACAAAAATGGAAGGATATATTTTCCCAGGCTTTAGCTTCTTAAATGGAGGGTATTGCCTTGAAGTTCTACAGAAAGTCTTGAAATATGGAGTGCTACTGCTTGACACACTGAATTCCCTACTTCCTCATTGATTTTCTAAAACAACCTTAATGCTGTGTTAGCATCATTTCTCTGTTCATTCCATCTGCTCTGAGGTCTCCCCCGCTGTTTCCTAGGAGATATATTGCCACCATGCCTGCATCTGTAAGTCAGTGGCAGATATGGGGCAAGAGCCACGTGGTTAGAAGCAGCATTAGTATCACCTGAACATTTGCAGGTTTCTCAGGGGATCCCACCACCCACCGTCTCTCAAAACCTGAGCGAGCTCTAGTTTCGCAGTCAGCTACTTCAGAGCACTATAGGAATGGGATGCTTGGCTTCTCAGCTTCTTTCCACTTCTACTTGCTTCTTTCAACCTAACACCTCTATTAAAAAAAATGCTAAAAGTGGGTTATTTTTGTCCAGTCAGTCTATTTAGTGAACGTTCTAATCTTATTATCTACACATTTTTATGGGGTTTTGCTTGTTCACAATGTCAGGCCACTGGCAGTTTATGTTATGGTGATCAGGACAAGCCTTTTTCATATCCTTTAAGGTATGGTCTAAGAGATGAATTTCAAAGTACAATAGTAAGCATAATAAACTGGATATTGCAATTAAACATGAATGACACAGCATATCAGGGTTACTAAATCTTGCATTAACATCTTCCCTGTTCCTTCCATAGTAGGCACACAGAAATCTGACTATGGCTAGCAAAATGCACTGAGTCCCACAGCATTTTTAAAAGCATGTTTTAAAAATATTTTAAAATAAGAAACTTTCTCACAAGTGACCCAAACATCAGCAATGAACCCTTAATTATAGCCAGTATCAGATGATATAGAAAATAGTTAAATTTTTCTCATATGTATAAGGAATTCTATTGTTTTTTTCAAAATGTATTTAGCTTTGTTTACTTCACAGGAAAAATAGATATAAAGGAATTGTTTATATCAAAAAGCAAATGTGTTTTTGTTAGGCAAAACTGTGAACAAACCAAGATATTTTCTGAACTTTTACAAAAGGAAAGAGAATTTATGAAAAAAATCCACATAATACTAATCAATAACTTATGGAGGTAGAGAATCTATTCATTAAATGAGATCGGAAGCATAGTAAAAGTTTATAGCTTAAATATTAAAGGCTCACATATAGAAGAAATACAGCCATTTTTCTTGATGGCAAGAAGAACATTAGGAACCATAAGACAGCAAGAGTTATGATACAGTGAAAGCTACAAATCACTGATAGATATTTCCTAAAAATACCTGTCAGTCTCTTCAAAGTAAATATTTTTACTTTGAAGTAAGTATAATCTATAAAGTAATGCTTTTGTAGATGTTAGGGACATCTCATAGGTTTTGTGAAATAACAGATATTTGAGCAATTAGATTATAAATGAGAGGTTTTACCCTTCCTTAATTCAGGGGACTTAATTTCAGAGTTAAAACTAAATTCAGTTGTTAAAGTGTAGCAATTGCATATAGTCAAGTTTAAATATGATTATGTGACTAATATTTAACAGTGGAAAGAAAATGAGACAGAAAGAGATACTCAAGTAAATTAATATGCTTCTCATGCACAGTATAACACCAACTATATTTAAACAAGAAACATAATTAATTTGATAATATTTTTGTAATTTCAGCCTTCAGTGACCTGTATTTCACAACAGGATCTGACAGAACAGAAATCTTTTACACAGTCTGAAACATTAAGAAAGCTTTGAATAAAGTTCTGTGTTTTCAAAGGTTTAGGGAAACATAATGAAAAAAACAGAACATTTCTCAGCTGTGTCCTTCAACAAAATGCACAACATGTTTTGCTAAGAAGGAACAAAAGGGGAAAGCTTTTCTGTTGACAAAAGGCTTTTTGCTATCCCAGTACAAACCTTACAAGAGAAACCCTACTCCCCTCCATGACTTCCCTCATGAAATACTCTAAAACAAGCTGAAATTACACCTGACCTAGACCTCTGTTCTACTGTTGGCATCCTCAGGTTACTTAAACTGGACCAAAAAAAAAAAAAAATTAAACAGGTAATATGAGAAATGGAAAATCTTTTGGAGTTTGAAAGAATATAAATCCCTTCTACATGTCCTCAGTAAATATTTTGTCCATTTGTGACCATGGGGGGTGATCTTTTTCTACTGAAAAAAAGGACAAAACTTAGTTGAACCAAAGAGAAAGCCATTTTCAAACTCACTAAACTTTCATTAAAAGAAGCTTTTGCAAAAACATCAATGATATATTCAGCTTTCAAAAAGCAGAGTTAAACCTAACATTCTAGAATATCTATGATTTTTTAAAACCAGAAAGAAAATGACAAAAACCTGTGATTGTCTAGACCAAGACACTCCGTGTTTTTTTCTATGTCATAGATGTTAATGGGTGTAATTAAAACAAGCCACAGAAATTTCTTGGAGATTGAATAGCTCTGAAGTTAATAAAAATAGTTTGTGAAGTGTTTAATACAGACAAAGGAAACCACAAACTGCAAACAAATCAACAATATGCTTTTTGCTATAATACATCTTTGGTATGCTTAATTTACATACTGTTCAGCTTTAAACTGGAATTCAGCTTTGATGACATTTACAAGGACCTATTCAAAAAGGAAATATACACAAATATAGAACTACAATCAATTTAAATTCAGAGCAAAACTAAAGCACAGAAAAAAAGATATGCTTCAGCATTGTGAATATTAAAATCATCATGTGGATGTTAACTAGCTGCCCCAAAAATATAAGAATAGTGTAAACAGAAGAATGAGAATGGAGCACAGCAAACAAACTCAAACTTGACATATTATGTTTCTCCAATACATTAAGAAAAAAGAACTCCTTTTCTTGCCATAAAATACTACTTCAGCATTTATCCATCAAACAATTTTTGCCAACTTGGTTATTATATTGTCTTGATAAAATATTCCCAAGATTTCTTCCAAATTTTTCAAACACTAAAAACTCATATGGTTTTACTTCCAGTAAATAATAAAATCTCAGAAACAAATCTAAGATATTTTTAATCCTAAATCACAGGTCAGGACCTGATTCTCTTTCTAAAGTTTTCATGTATGGATTTAATTTTCCATCTCAGCAAAACGAAAACATAATTTTTCTTACAGTTGTCAGTACTGCAATCTAGATGTATGGACTAAAAATCAAACGCTTCTCGGGATCATGTATGATCTTGAAAATGAAAAAAATCAGAACTTGAATTCAAATACATCTGATGCCCATCCACATCCCTACTTACAAACACAGTGAAGTCATACCCAGATATGATTGTTTTTATTTGAATAAATCTTCACTAAACAGTGGTGTTCGCTGGCCATTTTTGTCGATGCTGCATTCATAGGTCAGCCTCTTGGAGCTACAACATATTCATGTATCAGTTGACATTGTGATAAAAATAGTTTTGGTTTGTAACAAGGGATGTCTTGCTAGATATAACAGATGTATTTTGCCTTTGATCCATTAGAGGTACTTCCTGGCTACAAATTCCTGGTTGGTAGATGTATCAAAAGCAAGATGTGGACTCAAAAAGAAGACAAGTGCAGCAAGAAGTGTTATTTTACAGTAATTTTTCAGACTGCATATTAAAAATATAAACCTTGTGATGTGTTTTTTGCTGTCAATTATTTCCTTTGATAGCTGCATTTTTGGATCTGTTGGTCTCAGAAATATCTCAGTGTAATATCTCTGTATTTTGAGAAGTTCACAAAGCAGAAATGAGGGAGCTCAAAGAGATTAAGATTAATAGAAAAGAACTGGATTAAGGGTGTGTTTTAGTTCAGAGCTCCCTGAGTCAAGTATCAGAAAGAGGCTGCCAGCATACCTAGGAAATGTGATAGCCAACACAGTTGTTTTGATGCCCTCAAACTCTGATTCTACAGTGGCAATGTACACAGGAACTTGCAGCTACTGAACTATATCTATTCTTGAAATGCACAATAAAATAGTATATATGACTATGTATGGAATTCCAGGGAGGATTAATTCTGTACTCTGGTATACTGAAGTTGTTAGCACATTGCTTTTCCCCCCCTGAATAAAATTTGTTAGAGTTACATGGATTTCTTCTGGAACCCCATATTTTGTTTATTTGCACCTCTGCACAATGTCAAAACTTTAAAAGCATATTAATATCTTGACTTCAGTAATTTTTTTATCATAGGTGCTGGAAATGACTATGCTTGGTTTGGATATGTTTTACAAAGCACAGCTATGTGACTTGCATTGAGTTTATGAGAATTCTGGCAGCTAAACTGCTAAGCACTTATTTGAAAAGAAGTAATGATTAATTACAGGTCTGTTGTAGAAACATCAGTTCCTACAGCAGATGATGAACATTATTTCATTTGATATTAGAAAAATTAAGATGAACAGTGCATTAAGCAGTTTAAAATGGTAGGAAAAAGAACTACTTTAAAAGCACTTGCTTGCTCCAAACTTCACAGCATTCTATCAAATATTGCCCAGTTAACCAATTGTGCACCGTTTTTTATTCCAAGCAAACCTGCAGTTATGGTTGATTTTAAGCAACCACTTATTGACACTTGTGAAAGCTGCCTAGCATCACCAGGCACTGGGTGATTCCTCAAAACACTGGCAAGCTGGCTGTTCTACAGGAGAGGCACAAATGACAATGATGTTCAGAGAACAGATTATTAAATCAGCACTACATCACTGAGTAAGGTATGCAGGGTTATTACTTTCTCATAGCTACATCAGTCAGAGATCTAACTGTTCTATGGCTTGTTACAATGTCTGTTTCTGCACATTTTCAAGAATCGTACTCCAACTTCTAAGCAATTTCTCCTTGCCTTTCGAGTACCAGAGTGTTAATAAAAAGACAAAAACACTGTAGCGCAATCCTATTACAACTATTATAATGAACCAGAATTTGTGCTTTTGATGTTGAGCCTTTGAACTTTTTTGCTTTGAAATTTAGTTAGAAAACACACAAGTCTACCAGAGAGCACAGCTTATCTAGAGGGAACAATACCAAAAGGGATTTTTGAAAGGGAAATGAAGACTATGCAAGATGTTAAATATTTTCCCTTGTCTCTTAATATTTTACCAAAACCACCAAGTCCTATGAGTATAGGACTAAATGGATGTAATTATTTTAAGCTAAAAACAAATAAAACAATGATATTAATCTTTATGGGAAAATTTAATGCAATCCATCTCATACCTTGTTATGTGTCTGAGTTTGTCCAACCAGGATAAGGATATTTGATGAGATAATTGACAGGCAGAAATTGATTAGAATTATGGACCTCTCAGATCTGATGTACCTGTTTAAAAAAAAAAAAAAAGTACAGATTTTCTAAAAGGAAAACAACTAGTAAATCACACAAAGCTTTGATTTAGTTCTTGCATTAAATATTGTAGATACTCTGAAAGAGAGGTGTTCCCTTTCATGTGCTCAGAAAGAGTATTAGAGAGCTATAACAATATAAACATGAAAATTATATTTGATATTTTGATAGATATTCCACAATTTCCTCTTAGTATCTTGATGTAGTTTAAAAATAATTTACCAATGATTCTTTTGAAAACCGCTGGCAACATGGTTCTAATACCATATTGATAATAATGGGCTTACATGCATTCATGTCAGGAACTTCTTATGCTCTCTGCTTGTCCCTGGGAATATCCACAGCTGGCACAGACCACTCATAATTACTAACTTCAGCAAAAAATATGGTGATTTATATAAACAGAAGATTTGAGCCACAATGCATAAATAAGATGCGGGCTGGTGGATGATACTATGGCAGTGAATTTTGAAACATGCTATTGGGATAAGGGTAACATTAATCTTGATGTTCCAATAGTACTGTAATATCCTAATAAGACTGAATGCCAAAAAATATCCAAATGTGTACAGAAAGATTAAATTATAGCAGCGAACATCATAGTCACCCTTGCAAAATTATCATATACTTTAAGATTAAAAAGTCAAAAAGTCTTATCACATATTTGATTTCAAAATGCAAGTGTTCTCATTTTTCTGTATACAGCCTTTCTATATTCTACAGCACAAAAAGAGAAGGATTATGTTTACAACTGAAGTACCTTTCTGACCTGATTTTAGAGCTGTTAACAGTAAATGCTGACTACTAAAATAAATGAAAGTTAAGGGTGGTCAGTTCCTCTGAAGACCTGATCTTTATATATTCTACAACCAATACTATATGCTTCTCACTGGAGTTCAGTTAATATTGCTGTCTCCTCCTGAGATGTACACCCATAGCTGACTCTGAGGAAGTAATAAAAAAGGCTGTTGAACCCACAAGAAATGCTGAGCTTTGGACATGAAATTAATTACAGTCCTTTTCACTTGCATATCAAGAGATACAGAATTACGTTTTTTTCAGTAAGACAGAACAACCCTAATACCACAATTCACATTCTTCCTTAAAAAATAGCAACATTCTTAAGGCTAGTTCTATGTATTTGCAAACAAATACAAGAAGTCCAGTGCCTTTGTTCACACAGAGACCACACTGCTACTTTCTAACTTGATAACTATTGATTCACTTGGGCCAATTCCCAACACTGAGTGCCCATGGATTACAAAGGACCTTAGTGGTTGAGTAAATACAGTGCAACAGGGGCTCATGGCACTGACTTAAGCCATAACACAGCATTTTATCTCCACTTAGAAGTTCACAGAATCATAGAATCATAGAATTGCTTGGGTTGGAAGAGAACCTAAAATCATCCCCTGCCATGGGCAGGGACACATTCCACTGGAACAGGTTGCTAAAAAACCCCATCCAAACCGGCTTTCAACACTTCCAGGGACAGGACACCCACAACTTCTATGAACAACCTGTTCCAGTGCCTCACCCCCCTCACAGTAAAGAACTTCTTCCTTGTATCTAATTTAAATAATGGAGTAGACCAGTTACACTGAGCATGACAATATTTCTATCCAAGTGCTAAATATATTAGGGAGTGCAAAAATAACACTATAATTCTTCAGATGGGAATTATAGCCTGAAATGCTCTCATTCTTAGTTTTGACAGACAAGAACTGATAATTTTTATAGTCTTTTATCATAACTTATGTAACTGGATATTCTTAAGAATTATATATATATTTCTAATCCTAAGAGTCATAAGAGTGATGGGGTGAGAAAGGGGTGTAAAATTATCAAGCTGTTTTTAAAAGCAAAATTCTATAGGTTGATTTTATATTATTCAAGAATTTATTGTTTTATCCTCTTGTTTCTTATTACTTTCATAAGAACCTATTTTACTTTAATTATTGAAAAAAGTGAAACGAGAATCCATGTCCACTTTTAAAAAACATTTATTACTTTGCGTGACTTTTCATCTTATTTTTCTGTTTCTTCTACACTAAGACATTACGCTATTTCTCATTACTTCTCAGATTAATTTACTCCATAAGTATTTATTGCACTTTTAGTCAATATAGTATTTTAATATTGTATACTCAGGATGGAATCAATCACTGGGATGTACCATCACACTATTTATTATTATTTAATTTTATGGTCTTTATTCAAACTTATAATTGATGTGAACAAACTCAAAATCAGTTGACTGAACCTCCCTAAATGTGCCACTTCAATATTATTTTATTTACAAGTTTTGTTTAAAAATGTAAATGGGAGAAAAACAGCTAAAGGTATAGGCCAGAAGCCTCATATGAAATATATCATATATAAGAATCCTGCATTTAGCACTATGAATACCCCACCAAAACAGGAATACCCTTCCCACTGAAGCAGAGAAAGAGAAGAGTGGGCTATACCATCATCAGCAGGCCAAAACAGTAAAACTGATCAATCACATCAACAAATGCATCAAAGCATGCACTACGTTTTCCTCTTTTTTTTCCCTCACTTTCCAAACAATTAATGTGGGCTCTAATGCTCTCTTTAAACTGCAATTCAAATAAATATAATGTATTTACATTTAGCTTTCTCAACCCATTACATACCTCCATAATGCTGCATAGACAACTGCTAGAGTGATCAAGGCCAAGCAGGAAAGACCACTGCCTACTATTAAGGTCACTGAGGGTGTACCAGATGATTCCATGATCTGTAAGTTACAACAGGCAACCATGAAGAAAAAACATACTCCAGCACTTAAATCAACAAGTCAAATTAAAAAAAAAAAAAAAGCAAAAAGGGCAAAATTAAAAGCAGACAAACTACCACAGACAGATTCAGTAATATTAGTTATGAAGAAGAAATCAACTTAATTCCAAAACTGATCCCTACATAACTGTGAGATCTGCTTAATGCATTCCTCAGAGTCCTCTGAGCCTTGTAATACCTGCATGATACTTTGAAAAATAAACTAGTAATATTACAATGTAACAGGAGACTATGATAGCACAAGTTTAAATGACTCTCCAGTTAACACCAATTAAAAGATATACTTCTCTTTAGAAGTAGCAATATTTATAATTGTGCATTAAATATACAGCTTAGTTTCACTCTAATATATTGAAGATCATCCAGTAATTTGTCCCATAATTTGATTCATGCTTGTTGCAGAATGACCAAACTTTCTGACTTTTAATAACTTTGACTTCAATCCACTATTCTCACATGCTTAATTTCCTTGGGCCTATGATTGCCTAGAAGGAATGGCATGATATCTATGGCAACAGTATCAGAAGCCTTCATAACGAAGCTACAAATTCAGAATTATTTCATTTTTACTCTGTGTGTTAATAAAAATGAAAATAAATTAATGACCTTGAAAACAAATTAGCTTTCCTTGCTGTAAGGGAAACTATTATCCTCAGATATCAGGTCAGTTTTTTCCTCTTTATATATATGTGCTCATGTTCTGAAATAGACATGGGTTTTTCTAATAAATATGGAAAAAATTTAGATCTAAAAGTTTTAAAGGATATCATGCCTGGTTTACCTAAATGCTTTTTAAGTCTCAGGGATATATTTTAAATTACATTTATCAAGATACCTTTTGTCACCCAAATAGGATATAAGACAGATATACTTTTAGGCCAGATCTCAGGCAGAAAGTAGTATTTTATTTCAACCACTTTTTTTTTTTTTTTTCCCAAATGGATTTACTTTGCTATTAAAAAGAGTCTGTTCATATGTTTCCAAAACCAGGAAAATGAAATCATGCTTTAGCAAGATAACTTCACAAATATTTGCTTTACAGCTATTTTTACACTCAATAATAATGGGAGTGTCTGCTCATACACTTAATGTCCCCTCTTTCTCATGAAAACTTGATTATTTTTCTTACATCATATCAACAGACTACATAGAAAATCTGTGCTGAAAATGTCCAATGCAGATCTGCAATCTGTTTAACTACAGTATCTAGGGCTTTCCTACCAAGAGTAATAATAGAGACCTGTACGTTCCCTTAATCGTTCAATACAAAAGTTTTCTACACATTTGCACCACAATTACAAGGCTTTCTCTAAAAAAATTATAGAGTTCGAGAGCATGCAAATTCCACTAGGATTTAGTTGTATCACAGAATCTGGAATTCATTTATCTGAGACACTGAAGACACCAGGAGACTAACATTTGACTACCTGCAATATTAAACAATTCCTCAATGCAACGTCTGCAATATACCTGAGAAGAAAGCTGGACCAGGTCCCCCCTGCCCCCGCAGTCCCCCCCGCATTCCCTTTTGCATTAAAACTGGATTTTTCCCCCCCCTCTTTGTTACTTACTATTTCTCTAGGTTGCTGAGCCAAAATGGCGAAGGTAGAGAGACGATCACATAAGCATTTCGTATGGGATGCATCGGTAAGCACAGTTTTACATCCCTGGGTGGACCAGGTTCCCAAAGAGTCGTTCCTGCAAAGGAGAGAGAGAGGAGGGGGTGGGGGAAACGGGGGTAATTACGCCTGTCGGCCGGTTCCGTGAGGAGACAATGCAGCGGGACCGCGAGGAGCGCGCCGCGGAGTTCCCGGACAGCGGCGGGGACTTGTTGTGGGGCAGGGCGGGCGCGGGCGCGGAGCTGTCCGGGCGGCGGTGCTGAGCGTCCGGGCGCTGCTGCGCGGAGCCCCGCCAGCCGCGGCAGCAGCCGCCCCCTGCGCTGCCAGCCACCTCCGAGCCTCACCAGAGCACTGCGAAAAACTCATCGGGGGAAGAGGGGGAGGCTTTGTTTCTCTCTCTCTCTCTCTCTCTTTTTTTTTTTTTTTTTTTTTTTTCCCCTTTTCCTACCGGCTCTGTTTCTGGCCTTTTGTGAGAAATGTGATGTTCTGTAGTTGTGGTGTCTTTTTTGGTCCGTTTCTTTCTCCACTCCCCGCCCCCCCGTTTCGTGTGTGTGGCTAGGTTAAAAGCATGTGGTTCTCAAATGTCTGCCTGGGTTATGCCAGTTGGACCGGGAGATGCCGGATCTTCTGTTCTGACTGCTATTTTTGCTGAGGATTTGGGATTTTTTTGCTTGTTGTTTTTAGCTAGCAGCCTTAGAAATTTCACCCTGGAAACGGCAGCATCAGATGCCTCCAACTCTTGCCTTAGCTCCAGCAGAGGGGTGGATTTCAGTACAGCAGCACACATCACCAAAGAGACACACGAGTTCGCCCTCCAGACATCACTCATCCAACTCGCCTTTCCCTGGCTCCCTCCCCCTTCTCGAGTCTTTTTCTTGGGGTGGCAGCACCAAGCTAACCCCAAGCCAAAGCAGTCGTTTGGTGGCACCTTTCACCAACCACCCATAAACAAAACATGATGATTAACACAGCCCCCGAATTCAATTAGACATTCAATATGCTAATGCGAGGTCTGAAACCCACCCCAGCAGAACAATAAAAATGGTATCAACCCACGTTTTCTTTGTGCAAGCAAGGAGAAGGAGAGGGGGAGAAAAAATCATCTCTCCTGATTCCTGAACTGCAGTGGGGAGAGGGAAATATTTTCTACAGGAAAAAGGGGTTGGTTTCAACTGAAGCAAACATATTATCTTTACATGTGTTATATTTAGAGAACAACTGGGTTTCTTTCATCTTTTTTTTCCCTCCTTTCATGTCCAAGGAGCAACTGCAGTGACTCTGCTGCCAGCAGCAGCATGTGTGCTGTCAATTCCTGTCCATTTCACCTCAGGTCACTAAATGACTTAAAAATAAAAAGAAAAATGAAGGTCGAAGAAACCAGGAGGGGGAATAAAAATTTCCAGTCCCTGTGACCACCCTTTTTTCACCTCCTCTGCCTTGACAACACACCTCTGTAAGTCATTCTATATGCCATGGCCCTCATGCAAAGGCAATTTGTTATCCCAAAGCCTGCTCTCAGAGTGCAGTTCACCCCAGGCCATCTCAGCATTTTGTGCCACTAGTTTTTGAACACACCAGATGTAACCCTTATACATTATTGTCTTCGAAACAGAATCCTGTAATAAACAAAACAAACAGTGACTGAGGGAAACAATTGAGAGAAAATCACCAATTCTTCAAGCCACTAAAGCAGTTTATTAGCTTTCCCTTGCAAATTGTGTTTTTCAGAGAGCCACAGCCTAAATCAACATCCACTTTGAAAAATAGAGTTACATATTTTAAACTCAAAAGCATTATCTTCTGGATAACTTAAACAATTTATTTTATTAGCTTTCTTGTCTCTTCTCTTATTGTGGCACACAGTTAAGGCCAAATGAAATGTGTTTATCTTTGCTGATTAAATACTAAGGATGGATAGAGAAATTGACATATTTGAAAACAAAAGGGTAGTATTATTCATTCTGAGAATAAGATTTAATAAATTGAATTCACCCTATGTTGAAAAGCATTGGATGCACAATACATCCAGTTAGCACTAAATCCTTGCAGATGGTGTCAAATGCACAAGAGTTAAAGAAGTTCTAATTATAAAATCGCAGACACCAGTTTAGTTTAAAACAAAGCATCTGTTAAAATTATATATAAAGTACTATAAATCATGGGCAGGTCAGCAGATTTACACTGGTTCATTCAGTTTGTCAAGTCACTTGCACAAATAGAAATTTCCAGTCATAGAGTAGCTGAACCACAGTTCAATACATATTTTGCAAAAAATTTTTAATACTATTGAAAATTTTGTAGAATTTCCAAAAGCAGTCTGAAATGAACAAAGCAGTCTAATTGGATCCCAAAATAAGACATCATGGCAGGAGCCAAGTCAGTCTAATATGGACACTTTTTACATTTTATTGTTAATTTTTTTCTGTAATACACTTCAATTTCTTCCTGAGCAGCATTATGTTTTTATATGTTGCAGATCAAAATTCATTAAATAAGTTCCTTCTCTCTCTTCTATAAGTGCAGTTAAAAAGAAAAAAAAAACCCTCATTAATAAATATATTTGTAGTCTGTTGAAATTATGGCTAACAGAAGCTGCACAGAATGTTACACTAAGTCCATGAAAGAGATTGACTAATGAGAAGGACCAGAAGAAAAGTATAACTGCAATTTGTGGCAGAACAGCAAATGCATGATTACTAATTCCCTCAAAGATGCTGGTAATTTTGACTTCCTGACATAAAGTAACGATTTGGTTTTAGGTGTAAGTAAATAAAGAATGGAAATACGGAATAAAAATGGATATATTGCATTTAGTACCTCTCAATGCAATGCTTTTTATGAAGTACTCCATCTATGATCTGTCCCTCTTGTAATGCAACTCTTCTGGTCTAACCAGAATCTATCTCATACTTAGAAGCTTCATTCCTTTTCAGTGTGATCTTCTCTGACTATGTGTCTAACATTTAGGGTTATCATATGAATATGCAAAAGGGCACCTATTATTCCTGTGGATTTTCTTGTTATGCAGAAAGCTATAAAGGAGTGACAGGTACTATTAACACATGTTCTATTTATATCAAGGGAAATAATTGAATTGAAAATATCTAGCAAATACAGATGTAGGTTCATGCCCATTATCAGCAATTTTTGTACTCTTCTACTGAGTTACAGATGATTTAATCAACCTGGCAGAAGTCCCATGATAGAAGCAAAGGAATTCCCAAGAAGCATAGATTCAACATTGCAGATCTTGTGTCATCCTGCAGTTGAGGCAGGGGAAAAAAGCAGAGAAATCAGGGAAATAGGGGGGAAAAGTCTAAATAGGATGCAATTTGAGCCTATAGATTTATAGCTAATATGGCATATGGACCAAGAACACCCTCAGCTCCAACACTTATCTGTAAGTGTGCCCTTCTCCAAGGAGTCTTGCAGCTAGTGGAATATGGGAGTGTCTTTTCAGTACCCTTTCAGAGTTTAAGGTGAACTTCCTAGTTCTATGCAACAAAAATGATGGCCAAATGATATACAGAAAATTATTTTAATAGTGTATTATATGGAAGGAAAAAAAAAAGTGAGTTTCACTGACAAAATGTATTATGCAATATTGCATAACTATGCTCAGTACTGAAAAAAACCTATATTACTATCTCAGATATGGAAATGTTTTTTTAAGACAGGACCATCTTTTTAAAACTAAAATTTCACCCACAACACAATTGCCTATCTGACAATGAAAATCAGGCCACATTTTATATTCTAGAAACTGTTTCCTTTAGTTTGCAGTATTTGTCGTGGTCTCATGACATGGTTATTAACCACTTAGCATTTTTTAAATATAATTAATAATATACATCTTATTGCATTGGTTTGCTTATTTTATCTTCATGCTATATAAAAAAATTAGTTTTGACTTTGTTATCAGACACACTCACTTAAGTTGAGGACTCACTTAAGGTGAGGACTTCACCTCATACCATATGCTGTCTACTTTATTAGTGTATTTTGAAGAAATATTTTTCAAATTAAAGTTTTTAACTTTTTTTTTATGGAGACTCTGTGAGACAAAGGAAGCTAACACCCAAGCAAACACTTTTCCCCAGACTAGCAACTAGTGATCCAAATAGTTGCCTGGGTTTTGATCATCACAAAGAGTTAAGATCTTGCTATACATCTATGATAGTAGCCTACTCTAGTAATATCTTTGCTGATTGATAACTGGTTAAGTTAGGATAAGAAAGCTTTTTGTTATATTACCTAAATAACAGAAAGAAGCTGTTATTTAAATATTTAATTACAGTTTGTAGAAAGCAAACTGCACAGAATTTAAGAAATTATACTATTATTTCTGCTAAGATGATTTTAATTCTTCTTAATTCTTGTGTGCGTACATTTCTATAATTTTTTTTTCTGTTATCTAGATGCTGTTTTTCCTTTGGGACAGAGTTTGGTATTGGAACCCCATTCTCAGTAAAGAATGACATATAATGATAAGAAGCACATGGAAAATGAAAACATCAGAATTTTTTAGCTAGCAAAAGGCAAGAAAAAAGTTTGTGGCCCCTATGAATAGCAGGTTATAAATATCACTGTGCCTTTTCAGATGTTCTAGCTGGCACATTAGTGAAGTCCTTCCCACACCTGCTTGATTCTTTACACCTGGACCTAAAATCCCAGGGAAGTCATAGAAAAGGCTCAACTGCAGGAGTCGCCTTTCACTTGAGCATGTTCATACATCTGAGACATGACCTAACCCTTAGCATGCACAATTTCTTCTGTGATCAGTCTTATTCCTGTCAGCACTATATGGCAACATCTGGTTTATTGCCACAGTCTTTCCTAAAGTGAAAAAAAAAAGGAATATAAAGGAAAAACAGAAAAAAATAAGACAAAGGATATGTGAATATGAACACACTTTCCTTAATAATGTCACACGTAAACCTGCAGTGTAAAAAAACATTGTTTACCCTGAAATTGTTAATATGATTAACATTAGGTCATCATGACTTTGGGCTTTCTTTCCCCTCATAGAACTAAAAAAAAAAAAACAAAAACAAAACAAAACAAAAAAACCCCATGAAATTGTGGAAATGATAAAGAAATAAAACTGAAAAAAACCAACTGCCTTAAGACTACATGTCTAAAATACTGCAAAAGTCCCAAAAAGGACGTCTACATTTGTGTGGTATCAGAAGAACGAACTGGGTGATGAATATCTTGCAATTGGATTTCCAACCAGAATACTATAGGGAGTTAATTTTCCCAAAGACTAAGGCCACTTTTCCAATTCAGACATTGAATTGTTTAATTTTCTCAAAGGTATACTTGTGAATATCTTTTTTGTCAAAGAAAACAGTAATCTTTGAAAATTTAATTTTCTCGCTGCTCTTTATATTAAAAGTAAATCTTATATAAATAAGTGTTTTGTATAACAAACACGTATCTGGGCCAAAAAACAAGTTTTATTTTAATATGATTTAAACTAGAGATATTAAACCATAAAAAGTAGGATTTGTAACAGAGACACTGCAGTTATAAGCATACATTGCTAGATTAACTTTCTAATAATGTACAACTTAAAGAAAGTTCATGGGAAGGATTAAAAATTGGCTTGGTTATCTGTTTGGCTGCAATAAATAAATGATTCATCAAAAGAAGAATTATGGAAGTGAGTATTAATGCTGTGGTAATATTTTATTAATTCCTATATTTCCCTGTCCATACAGTTTAGGGCATGATCTAGCACACTGTATGTTTGAACTGTGCTATAATCAATAGTAGCCCTTGTAATAGCATACTGCAAGTGTATCAATGTGTAAAATGAAAAGAAATTTTAAATAAATTGTATGACAAAACCAGGATGAAACAAATACTAGAAGTATTCCTCCTATTGCAGTTCTTGATTAGTGGTGCTCTGTATTACTGCTACTACACAGATATATCATTATTTGAGTTATGGGATTCATTCATGTTTTTCAACCCCACTGGATAAATGATAGTCCTTCAGCTCTATTTCTGTGTCCTAACAAGCCAAGTGGATTGCATTTGAACAACACCACTTTCTCAAAATTATAGAGAAAATCTCCTAAGATGAGTATTGCTGTATCAAAAACTCGGAGGGAAACCAGTCACTTTCTGTAGCTTTATCTCTGTCTGACTCTGTAGATGGTCTCAGAGAAAGTACAATTGAAGTACTGTGTACACAATGCCAAAGGATGTTGGTGTCCATTTAGAATTTTTGAGTATTATGTCTTCTTTCCTCGTGGACCTTCAGAATGATGGGTGCAGACAAGAGGTTATCCCTCCCAGGTTATATTGTCCCTTCCTATCTTGTCTAGGAAATCTTGTTGAGTTCTTAGAAACTATGTGAAGCAAAGTTCTTATCAAACTAAAACAGACTTATTGTGTCAAATTGACAAACCATGCTATTTGTGAATCTGTGTTCATGAAAGTTCCTATTAAACTTCATGATCAGTCTTAGTGTTTTACAAGTAAACCACATTATTTGTGAATCTGTGTTCATGGAAATTTGTATTGACCTGGACCAGATTTATAGTGTTGAGCTGGTAAACCACACAATTGATGAATCTGCAATTGAGAATGATACCCACAGTACTGGTACATCTGAGATCTCATTGAATGCAATCAGACTTAAGAGTGCTGAATTGGTTATAATCGGAAATTAAGCCTAGCTGTATCCAGCCCCTTTGATCTCTGAGCTGGAGAGTAGAAGAGTTTATTTTCCACCCTATTTCTACACTCTTAATGCAACACACTCCTCACAAAATCAGTAAAATCTTTCCTGTTCTTTTGTTTAGACTACAGATATGTATGTAACTTTATGGTGAACTAAGGAAAAATTGTCATATGGTGCTTTCCAATTGATCAACCTAAAAAAATCTTTCATACTGTACTGTTATTCATATGGACTTCTAGCAAAAAGGAACCTTGTAAATTGCCTATGGCCAGAGGCTGGGAAGGGTAAGGGGCTCAGAAGTTTATCCTGGAAATTAAGAATGTCAAAATTTGGTATCTATTTTTAATGTTTCTTCCAAAAGACAAGCAATAAAGCACAGTACCATTAGTTCAAGTTTTGAGGCCACCGTGACCAGCAGGGAGAGGAACAGGTGTGAAACAATTGAGGGAAAGAGAAGAGATTGAGCTTCTATCAGTGTTACTGTTACAACATCCTATGTTATCCTTAATTATATGGGCAGACAAAACTAAAACCATTACATGTCCAACCTCCTCAAAGCATGCTTTGGATCAGGCTTCAGAGATACTGACCATAATGTAGGAAAAAAGTTAAAACACATAATAAGAATGGCAGAAGCAAATATGTTAAGTGGTCAGACACTGAAAAAACAGTGGAGAGTCTCCCTTTTATCTCACAGCTCAATGGTTCTGAGAAGATGCAATTTCATGCTGTTTTTGAGGGGTGTTGAAAGGATAAGGATTGGCAGCATATGACCTAACCCCAAACTACAGCATATGACCTAACCCCAAATTACAGCATATGACCTAACTGCAAACTACAGCATATTCTGGAGTAAGAGCACCCTCACGCCTTCTTGTTGAAGTAGAATTATGCATAGGGCCAGAAGATAAAGCAAAGCATGGACTTTGTAGTCATAGTAGGAGACAGGGTTTGGCATCTGCATTCCAGTTCCTGCCACATTCAATGTTGCTTACTCTGCAGATTAAGCATTAAATTTCAGTATTACATGTTCTCTGAAGATCCTCAGGTTTCATATTTGTTCCTTCATATCTCAGCTGTATGACTAAGAACCCTCATAGTTGTCAGCATCTCCTCCCCTGTATCTTGTGATACCACCTGCTGCTCTTACACAATCCTACTGCATATCCTACAACTGTTATCCATGGGTTCTTTGAAGAACATGCCGTGGGCTATGGCAATTGGAGATAAATTACTGCCCTAGTGTACAATTTTACAGAAAGAAGTAAAGACCTTTTTCTGTCTCCTTACACTTCAAAAACAAACTTAAGCCAAATTGAGATAAAACAAACAACCAATCAAAAAACAGGACACAAATGTTTATAAGAAAAAAAAAAGAAATAAAATAAAACTGACATTTACTCTACTGACATGGAGATTATGTCTCCCCTTTTATCCAGCCGTTAGTCTGCAAAATTTCTTAAGAATTCAGTTTACAAAGAGTTCTATTTTCTCTATATGTTAGGCCTCAGGTTATGTCCTTTTTCTTGTGTAAGACACTTGCTTTTTATAACCAATCCTTTTTTTTTTTTTTTTTTTTTAAGTCCTTCCCAGAAGCCTAAACAGATCTAATCTGTTTTTCTTCAAATACATTGATTTCTTTCTTATTTGGGAGATTATCTGACCACCCCTTTTAATTAAAATAAGTATTATTTTTCTTCCTTAGAGATGTCTCTTTTTTAGATCAGATGTTATCTTTTGTACCTGACTGGCCAATTAACAACTGCTTCAATAAGAGCAATCCTTATCTCCTTATTCTCTCTTTGGTGAGTCAGCATGCATCCTGGCTGAATCTGCACCAAATCTTTTACTGGTTATCAGGCTGCACATTAAAAACACATTTGATACAAATACCTCAGTAGGAAAAAGTAGGAAAATAGCTTGCTATTGGCTCTTGACTGAGATCTGACACCTAGTAACAAGCCAGTGACAAGGGGTTGAAAGGATCGATGCTTTACATCTTCGCTTAGGTATTTTCTCTTCCATGGAAACCTTAACTACAGAATGTAAAACAGAGTAGTCTTTCTCTTTCAGATAGTCAATATTTAGTTATAATAGCAAAGAATAAGATTACTGATGAATAGAGGGAATTAGACTAGCTTCCTTACTCCAAAATGCCCTACACCTAACGATTTCATTCTTATAGCATGGACATTTCATTCTTGCAGCACAGAGATTCTCTCCTCTAGAAATGGTCCTGAATCTTGCAATAATGAGAACCTCACCTTGGGTTTGTCCCATCTTGGGTGAGCTTTCTAATCATTGAACTACAGACAAAAAGCCTACAGTACAGGGCTTCATATATGTGCTGTCCATGTTTTATGCATCAGCCAATTCACTGTTAATAAAGGCCACAGTCAAGACTGACAGAGAGATGACCTGCTTAAGTACCTTGATAAGAGTTGATGAGAGTACCTTGATGAGCATGTTAGAAGAGACACTTGATGGCCAAAACATCTTAACATAAAACAGAAAAGATCCCCTGGATTTAAGATTCTCCAGAGTTGTACAATGGCTGGAGAGGAGGTCTGGCAAAGCCCATTAAGGATTAAGTACTGGGTATCTCCCTATCTCATATAATAAATGAAACTTAATTAAAATGGGGCAATTCAACAAATCTGACCAAGCAGTTGAGATGTGATGACTTCGTGTATGCCCAGCTATGAGCAAATGCAATGCAAAACAGCTAAACACAAAGGTCTTTATAGATGTTATGATCTGGTTAAAAACTGAATCTAAACAATCCAGATGTTGCTAAGCTGGTAGATGTAAGATGTATATTGAAAACTCTGTAATTCACAGAGCTAAATTCTATATCACTATAAAGTAATGTGTCTTTTTTGTCTTAACAATTTTCAGTTTTATTTTAAGACGTGGGAAAATCACTGTGGTTAGAGTCAAACAAAGTCAAGTACAGATTTAGGAAATGGAGGTTCTCTTGTTAAAAGAAAAAGAAAATACAAGAGACACTTCCATAGTGAATTTTTTAGTCTCTAAGTTAGTCTTAGCACTGACGTTCTTGTCTTTTGGTCAGGTTTATTATCTTGGGACTTATTAATGTTTCGGCTCAGCTTTCAAACTAAAAATGGTTTGAATGTAGCCTCTTTGGACTCCATGTGAGGTACTGCTCATCTGAATCTTCCTGAGTGTTGGTATGTACCAACCAACTGTCAGAAAGGTAAATTACAGCATAACAACCAATTGCTCAGAATGGTAAATTACAGCTAACGAATTCACACCTGTGTCATGGCAAAGTTGCCTAAAAAAAAGCCAGCTGATGATGATAATCTCTAGAGATAATACCCAAAGTCTTTCACTGAGGTTTTGGCTAGGAGTGCATGGAAGAAGGATACATGCATCACACTGCACAGAACATGAAAACAGACACTCTGGAAAGAGTGATGGTCTGCACTGTGCCACATCTGAACAGCGAGCTCTAGGGATTGTGGCCACTCAATAGTAAAAGGGCATGTGTTGCAGAGGAGGCCACTGTGGTCTTCAAGGCCCACAAGTGGATTCTGTGGACATGCTTCAAATTTAATCTGCAATATGTTTGATGCATTCACAATGCAACAGATAATTTGCATTTGTCATAACAACATATCTGGAAGTCTCAGAAAAATTTACTGCACTGAATAATACAGAATTTAAGTCCTCTTACTCCTTTGGTATCCATTTCAGCTAGTCACATGCCAGCTAGAATGTTTAGACAAATGTGACTGCTGGCATTAAAAACTGAATAAATTGTTTGAGATTGGACAAGTGCTTTTTTTTCACAGTCTAAAAAAAGGGAATAGAGGAGGTGTTGGGGAGTATGTGCCTTAAGTAGGTGCCAAGAAAGTGCCTGAACAAATGAGTAAAGATTACTAGCCTATCTACTTTCATCTCCTCAGAAATTTTTTGTTTGTGTGTATTTTCCTGATGTGAAGCAGCACCAATATTCTACAGGTACAAGAGTTGTAACAATGGGGTTATCTTCTATCCACTGACAAAGTTGGTACAGTCTTCAGCTTTCAGATATGGTAGAAAAGGACTCCTACAATGATCAGTGTTAGTACACTAATGATTATGTGGCTTTAATCTAAAAGCCTTGAAACAGAGACAGTGTTATACTAAATCTCAACATAAGGCAAAGATCAGCTCTGGGACTGAAGGCCAAAACCAAAATATGAAGGTAAATTTCTTCTAGATTCAAAATAAACACAACCAAATACAGTGCTGTACTTATTTCCTTCTACTTTCACGCAGAGGTAGAGATGCTTGCAGCACTTTTGATGTTTATAACACTGTATTACATATGATATTGAAAATACATGTATGTAAAATATATACAGTAAAATTATTCAGTTAATGTTGCAGCTTTTTGCTCTCATTGGCATATAAGGCAAATCTCATCACGTCTGTCTGTCTGTGGTGTGTCACACAGATGTGGCATGCTTTAGTTGAAAACTCCAAATCTGAAATGCCTCTCCCTTCAGTCAGATATAGTACTGTAAAGAGAAACTGCTAGAGAACCTTCTTACATTTTGAAGTAATTTACATTCTGTTATGTTCTCACACTACTTGATGTTTTTAAAGTGCAATAAAAAAGAATACAATTAATTTGGATTACACTACTTGATCTGAATTATACACAGACTATATAGTACATGAAATGTATTAGCTAGAATATATCTCCTAGAAATTACATAATGAGAGCAGTTGCAATTATAGTCTGTGCATGTAGTATTCAGGAAATATCATGAATCCACCTCATCTCTGTGCATGCTGTATATTGATTGGACCTGTCAACTTCAATGGAATATCCTCAGTATAACTCACATCAGAACCTGGCACTATATTTTGATCTCTCAGACAGCTAAATGATATCTAAAATTACATATAAGCAAACATCTTTCTATTGACTATGCACTGGAGAAAACTCATGCGTATATTTTAATTCAAAGATGCTGGAGCATGTCAAGTTCATGATGTGTTCTTCAGTTATATTAGTTTTCAGCAGGGGTTTAGAAATAGCAAAACAGAAAATATGACTACGCCACTCTAAAAAAGTCTGCGGTATGCCCACATTTTGAATGCAGTACGCAGTTCTGATCTCTAACAGATCTAGTGGAACTAGAGGGATCTCTGGAGAACATGGGACAGCTTCTATAAGGTAAGTCCCTCCAGTCTGGGTAGGAGGTGGTTGAGGGAGCTCTGATAATGTTTGTAAGAGTGCCATGGTAAAAGTGAACCAGAAGTGATTGTTATTCCTTGTAATATATGATTTTAAGGCATTAAATGAAGTTATTAGATTGTATATTTAAAACAAACAATAGGAGGCACTTTTTTTTCCCTCACAGGGCATAGTTAAATGATGGAAATTGTCACCACAGGAGGTTATAAATGACAGAATATTATGTGAACTGAAAGAGTGATTAGATGAACTCACAGACAAAAAAAAAAATCTTTTAAGGCTACAGCACACAAAGATAAAAAATCTGACTGTACATCCCAAACCTGTCGGAATTTAGGATGCATAACAGGGGAATAGCTACTAAATAAATACCTTGCTATTAAGTACTCATCTAGGCATTTGTTAACAGGCTCTGTAGCAGGCAGGATCCTGGGGCCAGACTAATCTTTTGCCTGTTCAGCCCAGCTTATGCTTAAATTATTATTCCTGGTTTAAAGGATTTGCTTTCAAATGAATCGCATTTCAGGTTGCTGCTTGTTTCACATTGCATGTAAATCACTGAGGTGAGCAGATCCACTGCTGGCACAAATGGCTCTGGTGCTCTCTGACACAGTGCACAATGGGGTC